>NC_143525.1:22709615-23009615 GCF_031878675.1 Megascapheus bottae
GGGCTGCTTTTTACAGTGACAGCAAGAACTTCACCAGTATCTGTCTAATTGATGAACAAATAATCTTTATTTGTCCAGGTGTAATTAGTCAAAAAGAAAGATTTTTTTAAAGTCCATCAAAACATGGAATCTCTGATCTTGTCAGTAATTTTATTTCCAGGTGAGTGCAGATCAACAATAAAGGCCAGAAATGGCAGAAAGAAGCAATCATGCACCAAAGAAAAACATGATAAGCCCTCAAATATTTGAGTGTGAATTCTATAACTTGGGAGGGTATAGTATACCAACTGCATATCATTCTGATCATATCTGGTTGGGAATCATTACCTGTAGAAATGTGTGATTAACCTTATCAAAGCAAATTAGCCATCTGATAATTTAATCAGGAACTGGTCAGAAATACAGTGGAAAGGGAAAACACAGAAACTGACCACTAAGTCTACATTTCTACAAATGTAGATTTGTTGGGCATCTTGGACTACAAGTAAATGAATAGTTTAATTCCTTAATTGGTAGCTAGCCAATATGCTTAGTAAACAAACTATACAGTGATAAAATTATTTGAGGAACTTTACAAAAATCATAAAATAGTATTCAGTAACTATTTAGTGAGAGGTTGTTTTTGTTTTGTTTTATTAATTCATTTTTTTGCAGGTCAGAGTTTTGTTTTGCTTTTTTTTTTCCTTTTACAGGTTAGAATTAGCTAGGGAACGTAGAACACTGACTAAGAGTTTCAAGAGAGTGAATGTACCACCATTGACACTAAAAAAAAAAAAAGACAAAGTTTTAGAACAAGAGGATTTGTTTTGATTAGTAGTAGAACCCTTTTATTTACACGTGTAGAAAATGGGACCCACAGGGGCCGGGAGTTTGGCCTAGTGGTAGAGTGCTTGCCTAGCATGCATGAAGACCCGGGTTCGATTCCTCGGTACCACATACATACAAAAAAGCCGGAAGTGGTGCTGAGGCTCAAGTGGTAGAGCTCTAGCCTTGAGAAAGTCCAAGGACAGTGCTCAGGCCCTGAGCTCAAGCCCCGGACTGGCAAAAAAAAAAAAAAAAAAAAAAAAAAAAAAAAAAAAAAAAGAAAGAAAGAAAATGGGACCCACAATTTCCCACCTGGTTCTGCAGGAGATGAGCACTGGTGGTGAGTGAGTCTCCAGGTCTTTCCAGTACTTTATCCAGACTATGTTAAAAAGAAGTTAGGCCAAAAGAAAAATCTCAGCTAAGATACCAAAAGAACAAGCAGGATGTGGCTGGCTGTAGTTAACAGGAGAAGGCCAGGAGAGCAGAGACGTGACAAGGGAGGGACTGGTGCTGGACTGAGGGTAACCAGAGGCTGGTTCCTTCATAGGACATCCTTATTTTGGGCCTGTTGACTTACTGAGCAGCCCTTGAGTCATCCTGTTTGGGGCTGCCAACTAACTCAAACAGAGGAGCTCATGCATTGCTCCTTTCACCCTGGGCATCCTGGGTGCCCACCAAGTATTTATTGATTTGCTTTGACTCTGGAGCTTGACCTACGAGTGTGTGCTAGAGAATTCTGTAGCGGCTACCTCTCTGCAAGTGGTGTGCTGTGTGTACGTACCGGGAAAGACCCAGAAAGGGGAATCAATTCCCTTTATTTTTTTTTAGACAGATAGTAATCATGACTTCCTTTGAATTAATGTGTTCTGTTGACATGGAAACAAGAAACAGTTGGGTTTGAAGAATGTGGCACCACATGGAAAGATAGAGCAGAAGTGCCATTTTCACGCTCCCTTTGACGATGACAACTATACCCAAGCATGGAGCAATGGGTGTGGGCCCACCTCCCCCCCAAGAAATCTGGATTCCAGCACCCCTCCTTAGCTGTATGATCCTGAGCAGGACTTTCACCTCTTTGATTCACAGTACCTTTATCTGCTAAGCTAGCACAAGTGCACATTGCATGGCAAAGTAAATGCTCAATGAATGCCCACACTTGTTTCCTTCTCCACACAGAGTGAGTCCTTCACAAAGACAGAGAACAATCCTAAGTGGGCCAGCATCAAGAGTATGGGTGTTCAGAGAAAATCTGACATTGTTGTTGTTGAAATCATGGAGCAAAACCTTCCCGAGCAATAGGAAGAAAAGGAGCCATGGCTTGAAACTAGAATGAGACTCCGGGTACTTCTTAAGCCTTGAGCTCTTTGCTGGGTCACAGCATCCTCTGTGTTTGAATGTGTACCTTAGAGGGTCTCAGAGTTGTATGGATCAAGAGTTTCAATCAGCACCATATCAAAATAAATAAATAAATAAATAAATAAGAGCCTGAGCCAATGGGGCACCAGCATGGTTACATTTCCCATCACAACCTCAGATGCCAGGAAGACACACAAATCTCACTAGAATCTAACAGGCTTTGCAAAGCGCATCCTAGGTGAAACCCCCTGACGCTAGCTCTATTTGCGGGATGTTTGTGTGGAAGCTGTGCCAAAGGGAACCACCTGACCTATTTCAAAGGAGCTTGAGATTGGAGAGGATGAAAGATAACCCAGCTGGAACTGTCTATAGCTTGCATGATGCTTGACCCAGCTTCTTCTCTTACCTCTTCCTCCAGGGTGAAGGGAGAGAAGCTGAGAGGATGAAGAAAGAATCCAAAGTAGGAGTCCGTCATACCAAACAGCTGTCTCTGTTGTATGGCCTCTTCAAGCAGTGTGAGGCTCAGAGCGTGCATACAGCTGATTCATCCCTGACCTAGAAACCTCTCTAGGCTATTACAGAACTAGAGAAATCAGATCCAGGATGCTGAGACCCTTTCATCACCCGTGTTTGAAAACCCAAGGACATGAGTCCTGCAACTCCTTTCCAGATATCTGTGCTGTGTTCAGTTCCTGGGACTTAAAGAGTAGGGCATTGTGCCCTGAGTGAGAGAACACAACATAAATATGACATCTCATGCTTCCAGTCACTGGAACTCCAGAACAAAGACATCAGTATGGCCCTGTTCCTTCCGAAGGCTCTAGAGAAGGCTTTATCGCAAATGCCTGTCCTAAGTTCTGGTAACATGCATGTTCCTTGGTTTGGGTGTGTGCTCTACTCCAACCCCCAATCTTGTAGCATTTTCCCTATAGATTAATATTGCCTTTCCTCTGTAGAGAACTGTGTCTAAATTTCCCCCCTTTTATAAGAACATGAGTCATATTGGATTAGGGTCCCTACAAGCTATTCCAGCATGACTTCATCTGAACTAATTACATCTTCAATGAACTCTCATTTCCAAATAAGATCACATTATAAGGTACTGGGGGATTTGGATTTTAATATCTTGTAAGGAGCGGGGTGGGGCACAATTCTACCCATAGCACTGGGGGTTTGTTCAGTTTTTTTTTTGATTAAGAGGCCATGACTCCAGTTTTTAACATTAACATTCCCAAAAGATGAATAATCATAAATATTTGTTCCACATCCTTATTTGCTCAATTGCCAGACATAATACCTTAAGATGGACACCAAGCTGGGTACAGGTTGGTGACCTCCCTTTACCCACTCTGATCTGCCAAACACTCAGTGCATTCCAGACACTGAAGTCCCTGGAAATTTGTCTGTGGTACGAGCCTACTTGACAGCTGCTCATGTGACTAATGAATCCCCATTAGGGCGCAGACAACTGGGAGTAAAATTCCTATTCTACCTAATGAAAGTGGGCCTCCCAGAGGAAAACTATGGGAGATATGTCTAGAAAAGAATCCATGTTTATAAAACAAACATGAAAAAGGTGGGTAAGCTCAAGTCCATATTCAAGCTGGGGGGGGGGGGAACAAAGCAACATTCCATTTACTTCCTGCCTTTACCCCAGGTACAAAAATGATGAGGCAGAGGGAAAGAAGTAGGGAGAAAGGGAGTATGTTAAAATGACCTCTGAGCGACACCCTCGTGGTATTCCTAACATTAGTTTTATCCGGCTAGTTACCCAAAGACAGATGCTCAACAATAATCCGATCGAGTTTCCCAATCTTATTTGCAAACAAGCGTTCATTTCCTGCTTATCCAAGCCACAGCAAAGGTATTTTGTCCACTCAAATCATTGTCTTAAGCCAGTGATGCAAACCACGAGGCGAGGTTTCCTCCAGCCAGAACCTAGATGTTCAAAGTCATTGACCTCAAGGAGGAGATAATTCATATTGAGAGGTGTGATTACAACCCAGCCAGCCAGGTAATCAGCCCCTGATTTGTCTTCAGCATTCTAGACCAATTGGAAATCTTAGCCCATGAGGAGGCTGGAGGGAATTATCCTGGAAGTGTAGTATCCCTTTTCAAATAGAAACCCTGGACAATTATCCTAGCCAGTTGGTCCTTGCTTGCTGGGTGCACAGTGAGCACAAGGGGCCCGGGCTCTCCTTGCCATGGCTTTCCAGCTCTCTTCCATCCTCACACTCTCTCAAGACTGTCAAAACCTGGTATCTCTCTGCAGACAGGTGAGGACAGGAGTCTCTCCTGATCCTGGTGCTTGTTTTGCAACTATTTGGCTGTTCCCAAGAAACCTGCCTCAACCTGAGGCTTAAACTCCCTCTTGGCTGGGAAGAATGCTTGCTGAGAAGGGCTAGTGTCTTTTCTCACTCCAATCTGATGACTTGGAAGTTCCAGATTGGAATGCCCTTTTTTAAAAAATAATTATTTTCCTTTTTCTTCCCATCCCTTCAAAGATGGCATGTCACTTCTCCATGCTCAGAAGCCAACTGACAAACTTGGTTGCAATCAAACTTGTCCGAATATTTAAATGGGCTTTTCACACCCAAGCAGAACTTTGAGGCAGAGAGGAAAGCATTCAAAGCCCCCCTTCACAGCCAAGAATACTACTACCTAATAAGGAAGATATATGTGGAAAATATATTTTCTTCTATAACAAAGGATGCTTTCTCTATTTTCCTTACTGTGATTTTTTTCTTTAACCAGACTCACAATGGCTAACATAGTTAGACAGCAAAATAAACAAGGGACCATAAAATACTGAGTCTTTCAAGCTCTGATGGAGGTTGTGTAGTCAGCTACCTGCTCCAGAACTCCAAGGGAGAGCCCAGCACATAAACAAAGTTTTCATGCAAGACTCCATGTATTATCAACATATTAGGTTCAGGCTCCTGCCAAACTCACAGCAGACACATAATTCTACATTATGTAATGTGGGGATCCGTGAGGCTTTAAGAAAACAAGCATTTTGTTCTCTAGGCCTTATCATGTACCCAAGGTATATTTTTTAAAATCAGGCTGAGCCATTGTGGGGACTCAGTTCCCCCCAGTCAAAGTGCTCGGGACATTGCATCTTCTTTTTACTTGTAGAAAATTCTAAGCTTTGAGTTTGGATTTCTGTGCAAAGATGCCCTTGCCTTCTGGAGAAAGTTTATCTTGCTTCTGTTACATCATTTCTTTTTCCCAAGCATTTTGAGATGTTTTCAAATATCCACAAAATTTGGAAGAATTAGTTATTTACTCATATGATATACTCCTTCATTTTTTCTTTCCCTCTTCTCCCTCCACTCTCCTCTTCCTTCCTCTCTCCTCCTCTCCCTCCCTCCTCTTGTACCAGAATCTGCTAATCTTGGCTTCCTTGGTTGGCACGGTACTACTTAAGCAATGCCACCAGCCCTGCTTTTGGCTGGCTCCTTAGAGATGGAGTCTCTCGGACATTTCTCCCCAAGCTGACTTCATGAACCAAGTTGTTCCCAATGTCAACCTGCTGGAGTAAGTAGGGTTACAGACATGAGCCCCCAGTGCCTGGCAATTATTATTATTCTCACAAGCATGGCTTGTAATTCTGATCCTCATTGTAAGCATTGCTTTTCAAGACGTTCCTCAGAGGAAGCGTTGCCATGAGAGATGGGTACCACATGGTTATACAAATTGCAATCCAGGCTTCTGTGGGAATCCCTGTTCACACACAAGAACGGCCTAAGTTTCCATTATAGATAGACTTTTATTCCAGCCTCAGCTGTTCAGCTGACAAGCTATGTGATCCTGGATGTCTGGGTTTGGGGATGCTGAACATCAAAGGTTTACTTGGAGAGCAGATTTTTGTGTAACTGGCTAAGACCAATTTGCAAAGCCTACTTCGAGGACTCAAACTTTTGATTCACAGCACTGGATGGTATGGTTGTGATAAGGCAAGAGGAAATGTTAAAATACCACAGATGCAAACTTCTGCGTCTGGTATAAACAGAAGTCAAACACAAGTACTTGGTAATGTATGCTTTTTATTGGTTAGGATCATCTCTTTTGAAAAACCAGGAGAGAGGGGGCATGGAAACTTATCAAATCTAAATTCTGTCCATGTGGTCTATTGTAAACATAGGTATTGACATTGTGGAAATGTTGCCAGATGAGTCGGTCCCTTATTTGTTCAGCTCAAGAATATTTTCCATGGTGGCTGCCATATAAACTCAAAAGCCTAGAGGGATATCATAGATGACTAGCTCTTTTCTGTTTCTACAGTAAAGCACGGGTTTCCTCAGCACAAATGAATGACCATCTTGTAGCCAGAATGATTCCCTCGAATTCTTCCTTCATCTGAAGCTCCTCCAGATTCACCCAAACAGAGATAGCCCAGGTAGCTGTTGGCCTTGGGACATTTTTTAAAGCTAAACACTGGTAGCTTATATTTACAACCTCAGCTATTTGAGAGGCTGAGATTTGGAGAAGCATTCATTCCAAATAATCTGTGCGGATAAAGAATTCACGAGATCTCATCTCAACAGCTGAAAGCTTAGAGTGGTGTCTCACTCCCATCAACTATAGTAGGAAATATAAATAGTAGGACCACAGTCCAGGCCAGCCCAAAGGGGTGGGGGGGAAAATATCACAACAGTAACAAGAGCAAGCTGGGCATTCATAGCTCACGCCTGTAATCCTTGCTACTCAGGAGGTTGAGATCTGAAGATCATAGTTCAAAGCCACCCTGGGCAGAAAAGTCCATGAGTGTCTTATCTCCAGGTAACTACCAAAATTCTGGAAAGGAAGCTGTGGCTCAAATGGCAAAGCACCTACCTAGAAATGAGGAAGATCTGAATCCAAATGCAAGTGTTGTGAAAAAAATGGACACTAACTTTTGATGAGAACTGAGGTGTGGTTACAGATTGAAAGAAAGGGAAAGCCCAGGCATTCTGACTCCAACATGCTAATATACATACAGTACCAGTAATGGTTCCCGTGCGCCTGGCCAGAGTCCTGGGAACTGACACACATCCAACCCTAAAACAATGTGTGTTTCACAAAATTGTGAAACCGCACTACGGACATGGGTCTCCCTCAGACAGATGAAGCTCTGCATATCCCAAGACAGGATACCACCACTGCATCTGATAAGCATCTAAGATTGGAATCCTGAGTCTTCAACAACGGCAGTTGAATAAGATAAATTGGCGTTTTGGGCAGTTGGAGCCCAAGTTTGGGTAAGGGACAAAAACCTACAGCATGAATGAGCATCCCCAGAAGGAAATGAACCACCTGACTCAATAGTAAAAATTATCTCAAGAGAATGGCAAACCATCACAGAGCAGAATCTACACAAACAGGAGCCCTGATAAACTCTACAGAGAGGAGAGAGTGAGGGAAAGGAGATAACAACCGAGGTAGCTGGTCCACCAGGCACCTCCAGGAATTCATTTGTAAAAATTCTAGTCAAAGGGAATGGGCATTCCTTCTGAGACCTATGGGCATATTACTTCTTCCAGGAGGTGGTGGGCACTGTGGAAGTTCACCGCTCACCAGCAGCAGTAGCAGATATGTTATTGCACAAAGACAACTAAGGATTGGAAGAGAAAGGGAGGTTTTTTTAGGTGATGGCAGCAAGCACAACTGTAAGGGACGGCCCTGTTTTTTAACAAACCCACAGAACTCCGGAAAGCCAAGTATTCTTCACCCTGGGCCAGACCTTCCCACCCCACCTTGAGGGTCTGCCAGTTCTCTGCTGGCGCTCTCTCCAGTGTCAGGACTTCTTGTGAAATGACTGGTACTTCCTGCTGCCTGTCGCACCCCAGACCCAGAGGAGCCACCTCTCCCTGGGTATCCGCCCTAGGACTCTATGAAAGAGAGCCTCATGGTGGAGGGGGGGTTCTCTTGAGCATACAGAGACCCCCTGTTCACAGGGTTGTACTTCCTTCCTTGTCGTTTCCTGGTTCCCTTCCTCCTGCCTTTTTCTCCTCCCTTACCCTGCCTTAACTCCCTACCACCACCACCACCCCATCCACTCCCCGTCTCTGTTCTTTGGCCTTGATTCAGAAACATAGTCCTGGCTTCTTTGTGGCTCAGCCTCCCAGCTTGGAGACCATTGGGATGTTGGGAGAGTTATAGCTTCAAGAAATTCTCATCTCCATAGACCTGTCTACCCACCTCCCACCTGGTCTCCGGAGTCACGGTGCCAACATTCCTTCAGTCCCACAGAGAAAGGGTGTGACTCCAGTTACTCAATGAATCCTCCAAGCCAGCATCTTATGCCCCCAAAACAATAGACTTGTATTTTTCTTGGACTTCAATCGTTTTACTTGGTTCCTTCTTTGATTAACAGAAAGAACTCCCTCCCCAGCCCCTTTCCTGCTCCCACCCCACTTATTTCTTCATCCAGGAACCTAGCTCTTCTGCTTTTCCAAAAGTCTTCCAACTCTCAATCTCAACAAGGTAAAGCCTTGGATGGTGAACTTGCATGATGTCAGTGAGCTTGAGAAATGCCATCTCCTGGGCTCTCTCTCTCACACGTGGGAACAGTGTTTGGGGAGTTACATCCCATCTCTGATCTGTTTGTTTTGGATGCTAATCCCAGGACGCTGGCTGGGTGAGGTGTAGAAGGCAGACTGACCTTTCCTGTTTTCTGAGTCAGCTGTCTTAGATCACTAAGTCAGGTGCTAAGTGTTGAAAATCAAAATCGATGTGTGGGGCCTGTCAGAAGAGCCAGGAAGGTGGGAACCAAAAGGTGAAAGGGGAAGGTGACACTTGGTTTTACTTGAAACAAACAAACAAAAACCTACTCTTATCTGCCATCAGATCCATCCTGTCATGGAAGCAATTTGGCATATTTGGTCGGAGGCATTCATCACAAAGTACCCAAAGCACCCTCATCTGTCTCTAAGCCAGGCATATAAGGGGCCCACCAGTTCCACTCAGGAATCCCTACCAAGCAAACAGATCTAGTGAACTAATAATGCTAATACCCAGGCCAGGTGTTTGAGATTTATAATCCAGCTCTCCTCTCACAGGTCAAAATCACCAACAAGCCTGAAGGTAATGCAGTCTAAACATCTACAGATGCTCAGGCAATTGCTCAGTTTTTTTTTTTCACATCAAAAAAATTGACCTGTTGAGAAGCAGGTTTTATAGTATATTTAACAGGGACAAAGTAGTCATGATCTGGGTCTAAGGAAATAATAGTCCCTGACTTAGGATTATTATTATCAGAGAGAGAGGGAGAGAGAGAGAGAGAGAGAGAGAGAGAGAGAGAGAGAGAGAGAGAGAGAGAGAGAGAGAGAGAGAGAGAGAGAGATTTTGGAGGTTTACTATATTGGCAAAAATTAACTTCTAGGTTTCACCAAATGTTCTGACCATCTGCTTAGGCTTAACTACATTAAAAGTCTTCAACTCTCCCAGCTCCCAAAAGAATAAAACATTTTAGTCCCAGTTAACCATCTCAAAACACAGGGAAGACAGCCGAGCGTGCGTGTCCTGAGCTTCCTCCTAAACTCGATACATAAAAGCACAGCAGGTGCAATCAGTTTCCACAAATATTTGTTGAGCGCCAAGTATCCGTAAGGCATTTGCTCAAGTCAGATAATACCACTACTGAGCTCACTCTATTTTCTCTATTCTGAGAAAGTGCACATGTACACATGCGTGTGCATACACAGAGACCTGTATAAAAAGAGAATCTGTCTAGTCAGATTTATACATATGTAAGAGAGAGAGAGAGAGAGAGAGAGAGAGAGAGAGAGAGAGAGAGAGAGAGAGAGAGTGTTCAGTAATACCATGTAGGAGTCAGACACCCTTCCTATGCTTGGGATAATTGTTAACAGAAATCCTCTATAATAAAGAGCCATTTTAAAGGAATGTCAGTTCAGTTGTACTCTGCCTGAAGAAGATCCAGCATTTGCCTTTGTTCCTAACCTGGGCGGTTTTGAGAAAAATAACAATACCTTCTTTCAGAAAGTGCTGGGCATCTGAAAGGTAGAATTCTCCTCTGTCAGATAAGGGCTGGCAGGAGGGGTTGGCAGGAGAGATAAGGAGAGGGAGTCTGCTGCTAGTCCTTGGCCTTCCCAGGTCACTCAGGAGCATGCGCTCATTGAGAGGGAGCAAGGGCCAGAGAAGTGGGAAGAAAGTGACTTCTCCTAGGAACCTCACAGGCCCTCCTCTCCTCCTCTGCATGTGTGTGTGTGTGTGTGTGTGTGTGTGTGTGTGTGTGTGTGTGTGTGTGTGCTCATGCGCACGTCCAGCCAAGTGTTTCATAAACTGTCTTCAGAACTCTCTCCTTCCCCATCGTGATGGGTATGTTTGCAGACTGGGACAGTGCTCTGCTGCAACCGATTCTTTCCAAGAGTCTGAGGTTTAGGGTTTGGGTGACTTGATGGTTAGTTAGCCTTTTTTCCCTCCCTTACCTTTTTATTCACAGTTTCCAATACACAAAGCACTTTAGAATATCCATGGAAACTTCCACAGCCACAGACTTAGAACCCGATTATAAGCAAGCATCCAGGCACAACACAGCCTCCACTAGGTCAGGTAGCATAGATGCATTTTCTCTTTTTCTCATCAGATCCTCAAAGCTGCATTTCTTTGCAAAGGGTCACACAAACTCAATGGGGCTTAGCTAAGAAAGGAGTCCCCACCTCCTTACAGGATTGATTCAGAATGAAATTGCCTTTGACTTGGCAATGGCTGGCAGTTGCAGAGTCAAAAGCCAGGGTTTTCTTAGACACTGGGAGAAATTTGAATGGATGAATGTGTGGTGCCCTTATTTAAAGGGACACTTCCCACAGGCAGGAGTCCTGAGGTCTGAATTTTTCCATTAGTCTTGTTGTTCTCACTCCCCTCTCCCCAGGGGAATCTAAACCCTGGGCAAGTCAATAAGATGTGCTACTGAAGCCAGAGCCTGTAATCCTACCTACTCAGGAGGCTGAGATCTGAGGATCACCATTAGAAGCCAGGTCAGGCAGGAAAAGTCCATGAGACTCTTGTCTCCAAGATGCTGAAAGTGGTGTGTGGCTCAGGTGATGGAGAGTACTAGCATTGAGAAAGGAAAAAAAAAGGATGTGGGACAACACCCAGGCCATGAGTTCAAGCTCTAGGATCAGCACCCAAAAATAAATAAATAATTAAAAAGCGCTACTTAATTAGTTGATCTTTGCCTCTTGACATCCTCTGTCCTCGTTCTTGACATAGTACAGCATTCACAGGCCCACCACTCTCACAGGTCCTGCTCACATAGGCACAGAGCCTTTATAACCCGCCTGTATACGTCCACCAAACCATGTATACATAACATTCCTGACATCACCGAAGTAGTACCAAAATTGTTGACCTTCTGTTTCTTTTCTGGATGATAAACAAAGAAAAGCAGTCTTTACATGTTTAATACAGATGCAATTTTTTCCAAATATTTTTGATCTCTGCTTGGGCTATGCAGGCCCAATCTGTATTCTCTGGCGACAGTCCTCAGCTATCACCTTCATTCTACCCTCTCCATCCTATTGTAAAGGAATAGCTGCCATACCTGAACCGAGGTGGCTTCTGAACTGGTTCTCACATGGAGAAAATAGCTAAAGGGTGATGTAGAAGACATAACAATAGTCCGGGACCCATCCCCTAGGCCAGCTATTTGTACCCCATGGTCTTGAGTGAAGTCCTATTTTCCTGTGTTTCGGCTGTCTCAAGCAGCCAACTCCCATAGCAATCTTCTCTCACTTGCTACACATGACTGAATTTGATACACCAATGTTTGCTGTATACATAAGATGTGTGATCATGAAGACCTGATTCAAGCCAGAGGATCCATAATCCCAGTTCTCAGGCATTGTCTCCTCCATTCCTTGCATGCCCCCCAGGGGACAAACTGGAAGTCTCAACGAATAGGAAGAGATGATATAAAAGCAAATGCCTAGGAACCATGAGAGTACAGATGACATGGCTAACAACTCAGGCACCACCTCTGCACCCAAGTACTAAGAGAATAACTGCGTGTGTCCAAAGATTTTCAGCAACCCTCTTTCCTACCCATCATTGACAAATGTGTTTGGGGATTGTCATCCCAAATATGGTTCCCCAACATGTCCAGAGGAGACAGGGCAAGAGCAAAAAGAAGCAAGGAATAGGGGCCGGGAGTTTGGCCTAGTGGCTAAAGTGCTTGCCTAGCATGCGTGAAGACCCAGGTTCGATTCCTTGGTACCACATACATAAAAAAAAAAAAAAAAAGCTGGAAGTGGTGCTGAGGCTAAAGTGGTAGAGCTCTAGCCTTGAGAAAGTCCAAGGACAGTGCTCAGGCCCTGAGCTTAAGCCCAGGACTGGCAAAAAAAAAAAAAAGAAGAAGAAGCAAGGAATACACACACACACACACACACACACACACACACACACACACACACATATGTGTATATATATATATATGCCGATCGTGGCCTGGCCCATCCTGTCTCTGAGTTAAACTGAGTTTCTTCATTGTCAGTCTACAAGACTTGGTAGCAAATGTTTTTATCTAGTGTGGTGGTGCTGTGGTGGTCTGTTTGCTTGTTTGTATTGGTAGTTACCCCTTAATGCTAGAGATTTGGGGTGTTTAGGCAAATGAATTAATCACTCTTAAGCCTCCAAACGTCTCATCTGTCAAATGGGGAAAATGAAAAGGACATTACAGAAGAGTGTATGGGGACGTAGGGGACATTTCCAGGTAACCCCTTTAGCAGGTTAACAAGTACACAGTAGGGTTCTGCCATAATATCTCATTATTATTAAAGGACCCTGGTGCAGGAAAGGAATAGAGAAGGACAGATTTGAGAGCCTTGCACTTCCAAAATGCTGAGGGCTCTTTCAGAATCATGTCATACCAGTGTTGCTTTACAGAGGAAAATAATCTTAAAAGCTAGACAAGCCTGAATGAAGATAAACACACACACACACACACACACACACACACGCGTGTTGGGGAAAAAGTCCCCAACAAAGCAGAATGGATGCCCTAAAATAAAACCCATTGGACCATTCCTGCACACACAAGGTCCCATGAAAAGAAAAGTAAAAGGAAGGGGGGGCTGGCTCAAGTCACACTTTCTTCTCTGCTCCCCTCCACCCCCTGCCAATACAGCAAAATCCTGGCTAAGGGAGAAAGGAGGAGATAAAATCCAAGATGCAACTCACAAAAGACCAGAGTCCTCATCTTGACATGTGGTGAAAGAGAGAGAGAGAGAGAGAGAGAGAGAGAGAGAGAGAGAGAGAGAGAGAGAGAGAGAGAGGAAGAAAGAAAGAAAGAAAGAAAGAAAGAAAGAAAGAAAGAAAGAAAGAAAGAAAGAAAGAGAAGAGAAAAGAGCAAGTGCCTGAGCCAGAACACAAGAAGAACTGAAGAACGTGAGGAGGAGTGGGTTCCTTGGAAGGGTGGCTAGGGCATCTGGAAGAATTCCAGGGTGAGAGCAGCCTGTGTTTCCAGGGCTGGGAGGGAGGCAGGCACAGCCCACAAGACACGGGATCCACGGCTCTGCCTCTCCCTTTAGCACAGTGACCTTGAACAAGAGACACACGATTTTCAAAACCTCTGTTTCTTCCCACGAAAAACAAATCCAATGATTCTGAAAGACAACCAGAGTGGAGCTAGCTGAGGAGCAGACCCTAGGGGACTAGAAGCCGAACTGAGAGCAGGCAGCAGTGGAAAAGAAATGTCTCTAGCAATAGAATGATTTTTCTTTTTCAGAATTAGTGAAAGCATTTGGTCTTTGGAGTAAGATGTGTCAGAAAGAGAGAGTCAGGGACAGAGAGAAAAAGAGAGGGCGACAGGATAGGATCATCTTGTGTTCATTCAATGAAGGTTCAATGTGTGGATACTTGTGACCATACTCCAGGGAAGATTTGCAAAGTGACATAGTGAGTGGGTTCCGGTAAAGGCTGGTTATGGCAGAAGGGTAGAGGCCACACTGGGAGACGAAAGGAGAGGATAAAACAGACAGGGTCCAAGCAGACAAGTCAAACCCAAGGCCTCTTGTTCCCAGAGAGGCAAGCATCCTTCATTTCCTACAATAAATAGGTCGGGAGAGAAAACATGCCCTTTTCCTCTTGCTGTAATCATCTCACATCAGCTTCATAACAGATTTTACCCAGAAGCAACAAAAGGCTGTTCACCACCCCTGTAGGCCCACTAGCATATCCCACAAGCTCCTGCTTCTCCTGCTTGCTTCTCCTCTTCCTCCCTGTTCATCAACTTTGGGTTGGGGATATAGGTAGAGATGGGGTGACCAGTTTGTGAATGCCCCCAATTAAGGATACACCGTGATGAATGCAAACAGCACAGTCTTATCTTGCATCCTGTACACTCATTTCTAGCCTCACTTTCCCTTTAAATTCCACCCCCTCCCTTTTCTTCTCCACAGGGCTGGGGAAGGATTTGTGCCTCTCCAAAGCCCTGGGGAGTCCTAGTCCCTGGGGCCATCTGGGAGTGATTAGCCTACAAACTTCAGGTAGCTCCAGCCACACGTGCAGCCCACATGACGCCCACCCGCCCTGCTGATGCCAGGCCCATAGCTCTGGTTCTCCAAACAAACAGTGGAGAGAAGAGAATGCCTCCCTGAGAGAATGCTCAGGAGAGGGGGCTCATACCTAATCTTCTCCTAACTACCCCCCCACTATACACACTTCCCTTCCCCACCCACCATCCATTCAGCCATCCACTACTCACATTCCACCAGGGGTCATCTGGAAAAGGTCTGTGGGTTGCTTAGAAAAGCAATCGAGAAAATCAGGCAGGGGAAAAAAGTATGTATGTGTGCATAATCACTATATATTTATTTATACATATATTTATCATCATTGTGTATATATGTGTGTGTTTAGGTAGCAATTTATAGGGAGGTTTAGAGGTTGGGATGTATTCATAGTGATTTCAGTTTGTGGTTTGATTGTTTTCTCAAAACTTGTAAATCCAAGCCAGAAATGTATAAAGATTACCATCTGAAAGCTTTACACACATCCCTTCAAATACTCTTCAAAGGAGCATCATCAATATTCTTTCTTACAAAACAGAAGGAGGAAGAGGAGGAAGAGGAGGAGGAGGAGGAGGAAGAAGAGGAGGAGGAGGAGATTTGTTGTAGCAGAGGAATTGCAGAAGGTACCAGGGTGAAGATAGATTTGTGCAGGGCATACACAGCTACCCAAAGCACAGGTTTTGAAGGGAGCTGGAAGACAGGAGTGGATGGCTTGAAACATCTAACTGGGATAGCATGCTAAGCCCAAACAAAATGTGATAAGAACAGAGATGGGAGTATATATCTGGGGCTGGAGTGTCCTCAAGTCTTTACTGATGGTTAGCCAATCCTCCCTGTTAAAGTCTGGTTGTCTCTTAGGCTGAGAACATAGTAATCCTTATATAGTCATTCACTCTACAGTCTTAACAAGTGTACACCTTTCTCAAGTCAGGGGTAGGTAAGGCCAGCCTTTGTCTGAGACACTGGAAGCCCACCTAGCACAGGACAAAGGAAAATCTTACAGATAAGGGATTTTTAATTCATGCATTTATCCGGGTTCTTATTTTTTTCAGATTCAATGAGTTCTCTGAATTCATTGTTTAGGTCTCCAAAAGACTAATGTGCCTGATTTGTCTGGTTAAAAAATAAAATAAAATAAATCAAAGTCCTTCAGACAGACATGACATTGGGATTCACAAATCCAGGGACAGGAGAGGGAGCCAGGTGAGTTTTTCTCCATCTCAATCCTGATCACCCTCACATTGAAACCAGGCATGAGAAAGACTAGCTGGATTGTCTGTCACCTACTGATGTCACCCAGAAGCACTCCCTTCCCCAGACCAAAGTTTACACCCAGGGGACAGCCAAAATCAGGAGAACCTCCAAAACACCAGGGTAACACAAAGCAGTCAGGGATTATTTTTCTTCTAACAGGATCTAACGAGGAAAAAGAATCTTGGAGCCTCAGAAACCCCACCTTCCTTGGGCCTCTTCCGGAACCACAATATTCAGCCCACTCAGTGTTTGCCCAGCGCCATTCTCTCCTCCCCCAGATTTCTTTGCTTTTGGAAAACCGTCTGGAAACTGTCATCACCAGTGTGCTGGTTGGCAGATGTCCCCCAAAGAGAGAGTGAAGTGTACCACACACTACAAGGCTTTTCTGGGCTTGGACCAAGAAAAGGGGGAAGGGGAACTGGGCCATGCAAAATGAGGATTCAAAGAACACCGGGATACGACCAGGACCAGAGGAGGAAAGAGATGAGCCAGGAGACTGACATGGAGCTAAGAACTTGGGAGAACCCTCACCTTTCCTTCCACCCCACCCCCATCCTAATAGGGTGATGGGAGTGCATAGTAACCCACAAGTTCTCTCAAAAGGCTCCATGACACTCTGAGCCCAGAGGACAAAGTATATATGTAGCCAGAGGCTGAATTCTGATTATAAAACAAGCAAACAAAACAGACCTGGAGACAGATGAACAGCAAAGACCAAATGTTGCCTCTTCTTTTAGATGTCCAATCACAGCGGCCATCGGCAATGAATCGATATATTTGTACAAGAGGAATGATTTCATATTGGACAAACTGGGAGAGAGATGGCAAGGGAAAAAGTGACAGAGCAAGACAGGATGGAAAGGATAGGACACACCTCCACTGCCTTGTGTTTCCTCTGCTGGGCACTCCACTCCTTCATGTACAGCAGGAGGGCAAACCCAGAATCATCTATGCCCTCCTCTCCAATTCCTACACATGCCTGTAGTCACCCATGTCTTGTAAGCTAGCAAGCAGAAGAGGCCAGCTGCTTTGGTACCTGTGATGTGGAATATCTTTAATAGGATTGGGGAGGGTGGGTCAGACCAAAGCTGTACTGGGAGCTCCTTTGAAGACTCTAGAGTGTCTCAGGCCTTTGATGGGGAGAGGGAAGTGGATTCTGGAAGCAGGAAGTAAAGCAAATACCTGAGCAGAGATCTCCCACCTGACTGGCTTTCTTCACTCTCATCCCATCTTTTCTTCCTGGCTGCTCAGGAAACTATCCAACCTTGGAGATGAATGGCAGCAGAGAGAGGAAATGCCCAGATGGTCACAGCTATTGTAACTGCTTCTGGCCTTGCCTGTGAAGAGGAAGGCACGGGAGAATTCGACTGACCAAAGCTGACATTTTTGTGAACATAAAGGATGCCCCCAAAGTGAAAAAGTATCTGTCCACAGCCTATGCTGTGTGGCTGTGCTCTTCACTCATGGCTCTGCCAACTTGGAAACTGGAGAAGAAAAGTAGAGAGAAAGACACAGCTTCCAATTCTAGAACTCAGTAGAAAAGAACACAACCTGTCCTCCTCCATGAATGCGAGTACATTTGATCCTAAACCGAGCAACAGAAACACTCTGAGATTTTCTAGGTCTTAGTGATATGGGAGGTATAAATACAAAATACTTCCCTCCCTTCTCCCTAGTCCCAGTTTTATAAGCCATATTTTAAATTTAAATTTATAAACAGAAGGCTGAGGTGGAGGAACGTACTTGAGAGTTTCATTTATTCATTTTATCTCAATGATAAAAAAAAAACAAGCCTGGGAGAATGATAGCACAGGGAGAAGAAGAAAAAGAAAAGAAGAAACAAAAACACAACTCCATTTTCTCATAAGGCCCCATCTTCCTTTGAAGGCTATAAGAGAACCCCTCCCCCCTCTGACAAACCTGGATACAGGGGATTGGGGAGGGGGGCAGTCAGGCGGGGAAGGGGCGATTTCCTGTGGCCTTATGGCTGATGAGAGCACCTCTGTATTTATTTGAAATAAACACACAAGGATGAGGCAGGAAGGCCTGGGGACCAGGCCCCAGTTCTGAGACTGCTGAGCTGCTTCACTCTACATCCCACCCTCCCCTCTGGGGAGATCAGGAAAGGCACAGTTGGCAGGGTGACACTGGATCCACCCTCACAGTCTTACAACTGACTTGATAATCTCCCTCTTTCCTAAATGGAAGGAACAGAAAGTGCTGCTACTATGCTGCCTATGCTTTGGCCAAGACTCCCCTATGAGCAAGCAGTCACATCTCCCCAGACCCAAAGCAGGCCCTACCAGCAGCCAAAAGGATGCTGAGCTTTGCTGGGAGAAGCTAAGAAGGGAGGAGACAGAAAGATGGGGGCTGCCTGGGCCCAGGAAAAATAGAAAGTAACTCATCTTAATTCTGAGAGTTCCCTTTCAAATTGGACCTTACCGCATGCCCTTCCCTCTTTTTTGGTGATTTGTGGAGACAAGGTCTCCTATTGATGAATACCTGAGGCCATGATCTGAGAGGAGAGGACTGGTCAGGGCCCCTCCTGCTGGGAAGAAATCTGCTTGGAGAGCCAGGCTCCAATGGGGAAATCCCATAGCACTGTCCCGAAAGCCTCAGTGCTGGCTCTTATTAGTGCATGTTCTCTCTCCCTCCTCTTTCTCCTATTCCACTCTCCTCCATGCTCTCTCTACTTCTCTTCTTCTCCTCTCTCATTCTCTCTCCCTCCCCCCCTCCCTCTCCAACTCCCTGTTCCCCAGCCCCTCTTTCTGGTACTGAACATCCCTAAAGTAGACAGGAGGAGATGGGGGTTGGTAGCTCCTGAAGTGAGTCCCAGGCTAGCCCAGGCTTGAGTTTGCCTCCTCAAGACACCAATGCGCTGAGTGTTTTATTTTTAAATTGGTAAGTCAAGAGCATTCTCAGCTTCAAAGAAGGGAAATGGGGAAAGATTTGGCCCAGCAGGTTTACCACCTCACCAGGCCCTCACAGCTCCTTTTCCCCTCAAGGCTCAGCTGCATTCCCTAGATACCCTATTTGCTCCTGCTCAGGTCTCCCCCTGCACCCCTGGGTAAGGGTCCTCTACTGGGTTTCAGCTACCCTATGCCACAAGAACGTAGCCAGGTCATCAGACTGGCAGTTCACACCTCTTTCCCTCATCCAGCTCATCTTCGTTTCTCCCCACTAAGAGAAAAGGCTAGAATGCTACTGTATTGTGGGGGGGGGGGATATTCCGGTATTATATTCACCATCCTGTGTTACACTTGGCCAGCAACTTCCACAATCAGAGCATTTGGGAAGAAACTGACATATCCCAGGGCTGTTCCTTCGAAGACGACTGGAGAACTGGGTTCAGAGGGATGGGGGTTGTGGGGGGGACACTCTGGCCTACACACACTAGGACAAAATGTAGAGGAATCACATTCATCCCCACATTCCGTGGGCTTTCCTTTGCCTTTTGGCTGTTGCGGTCCCATCCATGGCTGGTCCTGAGATCTCAGACCTCATGTACCTGTTGTCTCCAGGCAGGCCAGGTGAGAAAAGCCCCGTACAAACGCGCTAGGTGCCTGGAGAAAGGCGCTAATTTCGGAGGCAGGCAAGGCTGAATGGGGAGCTGAATGTCCTGCCAGCACCCAGGTCCCTGGAGATCAAGTCCTTCGGAGAACTTAATGGAGAGGCTCTGGCTTGACCACCCCTGTGGGCTACTCAGCGCTGTGGGGACAACGCTGGCTGTGATTCACACGCACCAAATAATTCCAAGGATGAACGACCCCGTGCCTGAAAACGGATTTAGACAGGCTTCTCGGTTTGGCTAAGGAATTTGGGGGCCGGACAGTTGTAGGGGCCCTGGACGCCCCAAGTATAAGGGGTACCTCTGCCCCCACCCTTCACTGCTATCTCTAGATGGAGCCCCCGTCCCTGCAGCATGGAGTGGGTAGCACGAGGAAGGGGGCGCAAAGGCCCCATACCAATTCTGGGCTTGTGTCTCGCAAGTTTGCACCCCCCGACCCCCCGCAGGGGAAATTGAACCCGGCGCCGGCCCCTGGACTCAGCAATAGGGAAAGAAAGGGGTGGGAGGAATCTCAGACTACGGTTTCCCAAGGTCCCTCCCTGGGGATCCACTCGCACCTCCGTGTCTCCGCTCCTGGCGGCAGACCTCGCGGCGCTTGCTGCGTAGCGCCCCTCCCCAAAGCGCATCGCCCAACTTGGGGAGTCACTGGCAGCCGCCCACCTGAAGCCCCCACCTTCACCCGCTTTAGCTCAAGCTAAAATGGGTGTCTCCTTCCACTTCCCCCCCCACACACACACCCTCCACCGCCTGCGGCTGCCGCCTCAGTTTACCCATCTGTAACCCCACAGGATCTGGAGCGGGGCTCCTTTCCTTCTCACTCTCTGGGTCAAGTTCTCTGGCTAGGGGACTGCTAGCATCTTCCCGGGGCCGGGAGGAAGGAAGATACCCCCAAGGGGAGAGTGAATCCTCATCAGTCATCCCAGACGTGGCCAGATCTTAGCTAGCAATGCTTGGCATTGGTGGGGGGGGGGGTGGAAGGGAAGATGGGGAAGAGAAGTGGTTGGGGCCTCAGTCTCCCAGTTCTGCACCGCATAGAACCTAAGTCGTCTACTGTTCCCTCCTCGTTCCTGGTAGACCCTCCCCGCCAATTCTCCTAACTACTTAAGCGGAAGGGAGACAGGTCTCCTAGGGATTCCTGCCGAGATAAATCTCAACCCCAACGCTGTCCTGATCGAATAGGACACACTCACCACCACCATCACCATTTACCACCACCAAACTCGCCCTGGTCAATGCCAGTGAAATCTGCCCGCAGTTTCTCGGGGTTGGATACAGTTACTGGGCTTTTGGTGCCCCCTCTGGCAGCAGAAGGACATTGCAGGCCGCTTTGAAGACCACGGGATTGTTGAAAATTTCAAGTCCCCCCCCCCCATACTAGAATAGAAAACGCTTGCATCAAAAGGGCAGAATAAAAACTCATAAAATGCCATTAGTCCGTGGCTTAAACATATGGATTCGTATTTCAACCCTCACTGCGTTATATATGCACACACACACGCATGTTCCTATCTGTCAACAAATATTCAGTGTCCAAAGTCACAGTTGTTTCCACTGCCTTTAGGCTGGTAAAAATGTGATTACAATCACATACGGCTAAGTTCAGGTACCTGGGTTGAAATGTTCGCTTTTGATGGTTGGTCTCTGGGACTCCTGGATCAAAATGACACAGTTAGACACAGTGGTCTCCTCCTCCACAGACTATGCCATACATTTTTTTTTCCTCTCCCCAAGAAAGGGCAGCGTTGTTCTTACACTTGAAGAGCAATCGCAGAGCCATAAACGCAAAGCTATTATCTTCCGGTCTCTTAAACTCGCCAGCGAGATATAAGGTACTAGCTCTATTCAATACCAAGGAGCCGCATTCGTTTGAAAAGAAAATCCTGTTGAACGGGGTTGTGACTTAACCATCTTATCAAGAGTTCCTGATCCTATTTTTTAAAAAAAATCTAGTTCGAAAGACACAGCAGAGCACGAGATTTGGAAGAAAAAAAACCTGCCTATAAAACCTTAGTTTAAATGGTGCCCTTGTATCTACACACTTCACAAACTTGTATGTTTGTGCGGGGAGGAGGTATCTGTAGTATGTTGAGAGCTGTGTCGCCGAGTAAGTCATTTAATTCGAGGTCTACTTTTGTAAGAACTACAAAGGGGGTAAATCTTACACGGTAAATAGTTTTGCTCCGAGGTGCGTTTGTTTGCAATTCTGTAGTCAGTCGACTCACTGACCGCAGATGACTTAAGATTATTTTTCTCCCTTTTGGTCCCCGAATAGATAACTTCACATTTATCCAGCCTGCCTCTAAAAGACTCCGCATAAACGCAAAATCACGCTCGAAATATTATATCACAGATGTTTCCAGGGCCTCCCTTCCTCCCCCCCCCCAACTCCCACCTGTGTGCGTTTCTGAAAGGACCGGGCTGGAATCAGAACGCAATCGCAGAGCCCCTCAGCTATTTGGTAAAGGAAGGTGAAAGCCCACGAGTGGCGGGGCTTCTTGTTGCCCCCCACATACACACACTGTTCCCTGTCGTCCTGTCCATTGCTTTGAAGTTTTACAATCCAAGTGACCAGCCATGGCCTCCAGGCCCGGGCCGCCCGCATTCAAAAAGTGAGGTTTCTAAAGCCAGAATACTTTGCAAACTCTTTCCAGGGGCGAGACGGTTGTGACTCAGCCAGGAGGTTAACACCAGAATGACAAACTAGTAGCCGGGTCACTGAGGGGCGTCGTGGAGATGACGAGGGGCTGGAAGCCCCGACTAGGAGAAGGACTTGTCAGAGTTCAAGTTCGGCGAGGCGCGCGGGGGGATGGCGCACAGCCGCCCGGGGGCTGACCGCGCTCCGGCGGCCGCCCAGCTCCCAGCCTCCGCGGGGACTCAGCTCGACTTTGCGTTGATTCCTTCGCCGGGTCTCGGCAGAATCCCCCGCGAACCCGCGCACGCCCATCTATTTGTGGGGACAGTTACAGAGAGAAGCGCGCGCGGGCGAGCGTGGAGTCACTGAAAACATTTTCTCTCCCCCCGTCACCCCCCAAAAAAAACCATTTCTAAGCACTTTCAGGGAAGCCGACGGCCTCGAGTTTAATAACACGGCGCGACTCTCAATGAGGAGGAGCGGCTACTTTTTCCTCTCTCTTCCTCTCTCTCCTAACACTTGGAACTGCAGCTAAAGTCCCGGGTGCCGCTGAGAGAATCGTGAAAAGCAATGCCAGGTTTGGGGTGGGGGGGCAAATCGTTAGTCTAGACCCAGGCACACGCGCGGGCACACACCCGGACGCGCGCGCGCGCACACACACACACACACACACACGCACGCACAGACACACACATACACACCCGCGCGCGCAAACGGAGGCTCGCGCCGAGACCGAACCAAAATTCCAACAATTCAGAAAGTACGACAGACTTACACATTTTGGACGTCCCGGGTTCCCCCGCCTGCCCAGCAGCGCCCCCCCCCCCACACCCCGCCACTACCCCCACCAAACCATCCAACCCCCTTGGGCAGAGCTCCCCCTCCTCTCCCCTCCTCCCCACCAGTCTCGTCACCCAGCCCAGCGCCACCGTCCTCAACCCTCCTCCAAAATGCGGTCCAATCAGCTGCTTGCCAAGCCGGGCTGTGATTGGCTCCGCGTCTCTAAGGTGAGGGGGGAGTATTTATTAAAGAGACCCGGGGCCGCGAGTTGGAGAGCCGGGAGCAGAGCTCACAGCCGCCGGGGAACTTCAGCAGCGCGATCCATTTGCCAGTTTCACTCCGGGAACTTTTCTGTGCTGGAGGAGAAGAGAAAGGGGGTGCAATTGCCCCACTTTTACTCTCTTTCCTCCCCTCCTCCTCCTCCTCCTCCTCCTTCTCCTCCTCTTCCTCAGCTTCTCCCTCCTCCTCCTCCTCCTCTTCCTCCTCCTCTTCCTCCTCCTCCTCCTCCTCTCCAACTCGCCCTCCCGGGTTTGGAGCGGGCAGCTGCCGATCCGCCACCCCAGAGCCTTGCCAAGTCGCCGCCGAGCCGCCACAACCGGGTGCCGCGCGCCAGCCTCCCGGGGAAGCCACCCGCTCCGCTCCCCGCGTCTGGGCAGCCGAGGGGAGAGGAGCCCGCGCCTCGAGTCTCCGAGCCGCTGCGGCTTCTCGCCTTTCCCGGCCACCCGCCCCCCTGCCCCGGGCCCGCGTATGAATCTCCTGGACCCCTTCATGAAGATGACCGAAGAGCAGGAGAAGGGCCTGTCTGGTGCCCCCAGCCCCACCATGTCCGAGGACTCGGCTGGCTCGCCCTGTCCCTCGGGCTCCGGCTCTGACACCGAGAACACGCGGCCCCAGGAGAACACGTTCCCCAAAGGCGAGCCGGACCTGAAGAAGGAGAGCGAGGAGGACAAGTTCCCCGTGTGCATCCGCGAGGCGGTCAGCCAGGTGCTCAAAGGCTACGACTGGACGCTGGTGCCCATGCCGGTGCGCGTCAACGGCTCCAGCAAGAACAAGCCGCACGTCAAGCGGCCCATGAACGCCTTCATGGTGTGGGCGCAGGCGGCGCGCAGGAAGCTGGCCGACCAGTACCCGCACCTGCACAACGCCGAGCTCAGCAAGACGCTGGGCAAGCTCTGGAGGTGAGCTGGGCGGCTGGCACGGCGCGGTGGGCTCCGTCGCAGCGATGGGGTGTGTGTGGGGGGGTGAAGGCGGCCCCTGCCCCGATTCCAACCAGAGCTGGCCGGCCGGGATGGGCGAGGGGCGGCCGACCTGGAGTTGGAGAAAGTTCTTGGGGTGGAGCGCGCGCGCGGAGTTGGGGGGAGGGAGTGCCAAAAGTTGGGGAGACAGCGGAGGCGTAGGTCTGTAGGGGACACAGGAGGGGTGCCCCAGTCTGCTCCCCAAGATGTGCGAGAGTGAGTGGGACGAGGGAGGTTACATCTCCCTCCCTGGAATTGAACTTTCTGATGCCGACATTCAATCCCAGGAGATGAGATTGGGGGGGGGGGGGGGAGTGGACGGGAGAAGCTAGCTGTAAAGGGAAAAGAGGAGGGAGAGTGGTGGGAATAATGGGGCGGGGGGCGGAGGCGGGGGAGGGGGTGCTGCTGCTGTTCAGAGCGTTCTCGGAAAAGGTTGGAGAGGGTGCCGTCGGGGGGGGGGGCTAAATCCAGTAGCATAGGAGCTATTTTCATCCCCAGGGGTTTCCAAAATAGAAGAGAAGGGGCGGGGCGGGGCGAGGGCTGAGCGCGCACGTCGGGCTGCCCAATCTGCCTTTCCAAAACAAAACAAAAAACTGGGGAGCTGCAGTGGCTGGGCAGCATGGGGGGGGTGGAGGGGGCAGGGGTGACAGCGCCCCGGGTTGCGCTGATCCCCCCCCTCCTCCCCCTCGCCCCCCTCCAGACTGCTGAACGAGAGCGAGAAGCGGCCTTTCGTGGAGGAGGCAGAGCGGCTGCGGGTGCAGCACAAGAAAGACCACCCGGATTACAAGTACCAGCCCCGGCGGAGGAAGTCGGTGAAGAACGGGCAGGCGGAGGCCGAGGAGGCCGCCGAGCAGACGCACATATCCCCCAACGCCATCTTCAAGGCGCTGCAGGCCGACTCCCCGCACTCGTCCTCGGGCATGAGCGAGGTGCACTCTCCCGGAGAGCATTCGGGTGAGTTCCACCCCCCCATCCAAGGGCCTCGGAGCCCCCCCCCCCCCCCGCCACTGGGCGGGGCAAGTGGAGAGGGGCGGGGGTGAGGGAAGGGGCCCCTGGCACAACCCCAGGCTCCTGGCCAGGCTTGGCGCACGGAGAAGGGAGGGGGTGGACTGTACCCTCGGAGTCTAACCTAGCTCCCCGCCCCGTCCCGGGCCCCCGGACGCACGCACGCGCGCGCACAACGCAATCCGTGCATCCTGAGACTTTTTTTAAATTATTTTTTATCTTTTTCTCTCTCTTTTTAATGGCGAGGTGAAATACCTTTACAACTTTCCTGAAACTCACCCCCGGGTCTCTGCTTCTCCCGCCCCCCAAAAGCACAGGCGGCGCGCGCGCGCGCGCGGTGCTGCAGCAAGTACCAATTTGGTCTTCCGGACCCTCGGGCCCCAGGCTCGTCCCCCACCCCGAGGAGAGAGGGCTGCCCCCCCCCCCGCCGTGCGCCGGCGGGTTAATCATTGGCGGGTTTATGGCGGGGGCTGCGCGCCTCCCGCGCGGGTGCGGGCACCTTTAGGGCACCTTAGCAACCGGGGAGTGTCGCCTGGCGGGTTCCCAGCACCCCGGCCTTCCGCGCGGCCTTTGTTGATTTTTTTTCTCCCCCCCCCCCACGCTCTCTCCTTCACGGTCCGCAGGACAATCCCAGGGCCCACCGACCCCACCCACCACTCCCAAAACCGACGTGCAGCCCGGGAAAGCCGACTTGAAGCGCGAGGGGCGCTCACTGCCCGAGGGGGGCCGGCAACCTCCCATCGACTTCCGCGACGTGGACATCGGGGAGCTGAGCAGCGACGTCATCTCCAACATCGAGACCTTTGACGTCAACGAATTCGACCAGTACCTGCCACCCAACGGCCACCCCGGGGTACCGGCCACGCAGCACGGCCAGCCGCAGGTCACCTACACCGGCAGCTACGGCATCAGCAGCTCGGCGGCCAGCCCCGCCGGCGCGGGGGGCCACGTGTGGATGTCCAAGCAGCCCGCGCCCCCGCCGCAGGCCCCGCAGGCCCCTCAGGCGCAGGCCGCGCCCCCGCCGCAGCCCCCCGCGCCCCCGCAGCCCGCGCCCCCTCCCCCGGCGCCGGCGCACACGCTCACCACGCTGACCAGCGAGCCCGGCCAGTCGCAGCGAACGCACATCAAGACGGAGCAGCTGAGCCCCAGCCACTACAGCGACCAGCAGCAGCACTCGCCGCAGCAGATGGCCTACAGCCCCTTCAACCTCCCGCACTACAGCCCCTCCTACCCGCCCATCACCCGCTCGCAGTACGACTACGCCGACCACCAGAACTCGGGGTCCTACTACAGCCACGCCGCCGGCCAGGGCTCTGGTCTCTACTCCACCTTCACCTACATGAACCCGGCGCAGCGCCCCATGTACACCCCCATCGCGGACACCTCCGGGGTCCCCTCCATCCCGCAGACCCACAGCCCCCAGCACTGGGAACAACCGGTCTACACACAGCTCACCAGACCGTAAAGCCGGGAGACCTGGAACAGCCAAGCCAGCCAGTGGGGGATGTGTGTATGTGGGGGGGGAGGGGGGAGATGTGGGGGCCAGGTGATTGATGATCAAAAGAACCGAAGAAGTCATACGAGAGAAAAAAAAATTAACAATAGTAACCACCAACCAGAATTGCCTTTTTTTGGACATAGGTTTGTGTTCCTGTTCCTTTATTCCTATGAAAGATGTGCAAGCTTAAAGGTACCTAGTAATTCAAGATTCCAAGACCAGAGACCAGACTTTGTATCCCAATGCAGTAGCTACTTGTTGCAGAGCCGCCCCGGGGGCTGGTTGGCAAGGCTTCCCCCCCCCTCTCATTCTCTCTCTCATTCTCTCTCTCTCATTCTCTCTCTCTCTCTCTCTCTCTCTCTCTCTCTCTCTCTCTCTCTCTCTCTCTCTCTCTCTCTCTCTCTCTCTCTCTCTCTCTCTCTTTCAGTGGAAGATGGCAAGAGAAACAAGAGATCCATCTCTTCCCGCCTCTTTGGACCTTTGTAATTATTTTTTAGCAGTAATTAAAAGAAAAAAAGTCCTCTGTGAGGAATATTCTCTATTTTAAATATTTTTAGTATGTACTGTGTATGATTCATTATCATCATTTTGAGGGGATTTATACATATTTTTAGATAAAAGAATTAAATGCTCTTATTTTTTTCCAACAGCTAAACTACTCTTAGTTGAACAGTTACGCCCTAGCTTTTCTTGCGACCAGAGTATTTTTGTACAGATTTGCTTTCACTCCAACAGAAAAAAAAGAAGAGAAAAAAAAGAAAAAAAAGTGTCATATTAACATACAAAAAAAGCACACAGAATTATGTTAGGTGATCAGTTTTTGGGGGGAGGGAGGAGGGGAGCTTCGCTTAATTCCTCAGGCTTTACAATTCCAGAAAGAGCTGCCTTAAAAAAGAGAGATGTAAAAGAAAAAACAAAAACAAAAAAAGCCTTATTTTGCAAATATGGAGGTAAACAAATAGTCTAGAGAAGAAGCATTCGGTAAGCTTTTATCGTATATATATTATATATATTTTTTAAACAAGAGGAAAACCCCTTGAAGCCTTAACAGTGAGCTGCTGGGAAACCCATCCGCTCTTTCAGTTTGCCTGTCCGTCCTGCCTTTGCTTGTTCTCTGCAGTCTTCAGAATGAAGCAAAAGGAGGAAATCTTTGGAGAATGTTAGAATGGCCAGGCAATAAAGTGTCCATGTACACTGGCCCACTCCCTGGTTGCCCACCTGGATCCCCCCTTCTGTGGGGGGACAGCTGGGGGGGGAGTCTGCCTACCCTGACTGACTGTCACCTGTGCCTCT
The DNA here is from genome assembly GCF_031878675.1 of Megascapheus bottae. Taxonomy (NCBI): domain Eukaryota; kingdom Metazoa; phylum Chordata; class Mammalia; order Rodentia; family Geomyidae; genus Megascapheus; species Megascapheus bottae. Next base: position 22,737,553 of record NC_143525.1, read on the forward strand.
CTCAACACCAGCGGTTAACCTTCCAGACATTCCACGTGCTCAAATTATTTATTTTGTAAGGAGAGGTTTTAATTTAAAAACAAAAAAAGAGAAAAACTCTTCCTCCTTTTTTTTTTATTTACTGTCGTGAAAATAGGTTGTTGGAGCCTTGCTCAAAGATATGGTCATCTGTTGTTAAATTATGTTCTTAACTATAACCAGTTTTTTTTATTTATCTCTTTAATCTTTTTTAATTATTATTAAAAGTGAGTTTCTTTGGATTCCTCATCCTAGATTTGTACAAATACCTTTTGGTCAGTTGTTCCCCTTCCTCCCTTTGTTTTGTTGAAAACAAACTGGAAACTCTCTCTCTCTGCTCTCTCCCTCTCTTTTTTTTGTACAAATGAGAAATTGTAAGTGTAGTGGGTTGTCGTTACAGTGTTGTTTTTATTTTCTGCCACAGACATTTGGGCCACACACAAAAGTGTGTGTGTGTGTGTGTGTGTGTGTGTGTGTGTATGTGTATTCCAGAGTGTATGTGTATGTGTGTTGTGACACAAAACAGCACAAGTGTGTGTCATCCACCCACCTTCCCCTGTAGGTTCTGGAGAAAAGACAGGTCACCGGAGAGGTGGCACTGTCAGACCTTAATTCTTCATTACTGCTGTGGCTGGAGAGAGGTTGAGGATTGCTTTTTTGATTGCTTTTTGTTGTGTGTATGTTTTGTTTTCTTTTTTTTTAAGACAGCAGACTTTTTTTTAATTTAAAAGAAAAGATATGTTAACAGTTTTTAGAAGTCAGTAGAAGAAAATCTTAAAGCACTCTTATAATAATATGGTATCTTTCGATTTCTGTATAAAAGAAAACATCTTTTTAAAAGATATTTCTGTAACTTAAGAAACCTGGCATTTAAATCATATTTTCTCTTTAGGTAAGGTTTGGTTTTTGTTTGTGTCTTGCTTGTTGTCCTTAAATGTCCCCACCAACCTTTTTCTTCACTCTGTGAAGTTTACCTTTTCTTCCTTCCTTTTTTGTATATTATTGTTTACAATAAATATACATTGCATTAAAAAGAAAGGGTCCTATGGATTTATTTCCCTGTTCTGTCAAAAAGATGATGTGAAGAATTGGGGCCCTAGAGTTTGTTAAATGCTGGTAACTGTGAGATATGGAGTTTCATTTGTTCCTTTGGAAACATTTTAAAGACATGCTGAAAACTCTGTGTCCCCAAAACCTAAGCAAAAGCATGCCATTCCAATAGGTCACCTAGAGAATGGCATGCCCATAGCTGCCTTCTCTGGCAACAGATTATGTTGTGGGTTTGTTTTTAACAGCCTAATATTTGGAGGTGCAAGTATTTCCCCTGTGGAGGTTAGAGGGGTAAAGATCAGACTTAAGATCAGAAGTTTGGGGGGGTGACACTTATCTGAGAGCCATATGGCAAGCCTTCTTAGGAACACATAACAGAAGAATGGGGAGCCCCCTTAACTAGGGCAAAGGGACCAGAGAGAAATCAATCCTCTTCATCATCACCATAGGGGTCAGGTTCTTCCCACTTCCTCACAGAGGCAGTAGAAGGGGGGGAAGATTACCTTGCTTTTTGTTTTCCTTCCCTCCCCCCCCACCTCAAATTTAACTTTGTCTCCTAAAAGAAAGAGAGCCTAATCCTGTTTTCCTTGGCCCCAGTTAGATGGGGAGTTTCCAGGTTCAGAGAAATCGTTCAGGTCATTTTTCATTAAACAGATGAAATCACTCCTTTCCCTCCCACCTGCCCCATGTCCCTCCCCCCTTCCCCCTAGCCAATGGGGGAGGTGCCTGTCAAGAGGCAAGTTAACCTCCATCCACCACCTCCTGTTGCCTGCCTTTGGCTGGTTTTCCTGCTTTGGGCCTGTGTCTCTGACAGCCCTCTGCCATTAACTCACATTGTCTGCTTCTGCTTATTGGATTCCTGACCTGACTCCCACATCAGGTCGTGGCAAGGAGGAAGATGGTAGTTATCAAATGGAGACCACATTAGAACATAGATTGAGGGCCTGTGATTCTGAAAGTGGGAGGGGAGATGGTAAATCTTCCCCCAGCCTTTCAGGGCATCCTAAGATCTCCTCTGCCTCCACTCTGCTCAGGCCCATAGTATCCCAACATTTACAAAACTCTGCATTCTTGTTGTGTTGGGGGTGGGGGGAGTTGTTGTTGTTTTATTTTTGTTTTTTTTATCTTGCTAACACACACAGTTTTATAGCTCACATCCATTTCAGACTCTTGCTGGTTCACTGGACATCAAAATCTCTCCGATTTATTTGTCCAGGCTGGCTTCAAATCATAATCCTCCAATCTCAGCCCCCTGGAGTAAGGCAGGATTACAGGTGTGAGCCACTGGTGCCCAGCTAGGTGAGGAATTGACAGCAGCTCATTCTGTAGACCAACAGAGCCACCTTTTTATATCAGAACTTCCAAGAGAAATTCACCTAGGGGTTGATCTGGACCCCAGGAAAACACAGACAGCAACACTGGCAGACAGGGAAAGAAGGTCTCAAAATTCCACCATCCCCCATCCACCAAATCTACTCAGACCCTAATAGCACCAGATTATGAAATATTTTAGAGGAATTTTTTATTCTAAATCTTGAAATATGCAGCTTATCACCCTGGTAACAGGCACACACAGACTGGAAACCTAGGCCATAACAGGAAAAGCTTACCTTTAGACCCGAAATCATTTGTTATTTGCACTCAAAACAAAACCTCTTTTTAAATTATCTTAGCAAAAAAAAAAAAGAGGGGTTTTTTTGGGGGGGAGAGATAAAATCTGACATTAAACAAGTCAGTCTTTTTGTTCTATTAGTGAAATTGCTTGCTTGAGCCATTTTAACTTTACCACTTCAGCGTCATTTCCTCCCCTTCTTGTCCTTGATTTTCAAGGTGTATGTTTTGGAGGACTATTTTCTATTAAGCTGACCAGTGAACTGTCACTACAGCCAATGATGGATTTACTATGAAAAGACAAAGCCTGAGCTTTAGCGCCCACTTCAGCAATGTCTTCAGCAGGCACTCTACCACTTTCGCTATGCCCCTAGTCTTTTCTGTTTGGTTTTCACACAGAGCCTCCTGTTTTTGCCTAGGGCTGGCCTTATATCTGGACCTTCCTACTATGTCTTCCCTGGAGATGGATTACAGACATGTACTACCATGCTTGGACTTCTAATAGGCTCCTTTGAAGGGCCTGAATTTAATCTCATAGTTAAGATTTACATTATATTTCCTAATAAAGTCTCCTCAAAAAAAAATAAAAGCTATATCTACCCATGACCATAGCTATTGGCTAGCAAATTCTGACACACCAATAAGATCTATTCCATTGAACTCAGCCACGTCCAATACATGCTAGGTTTTTTTCCATTGTATCCGTTTAACCTGAACTCATCATTGAGAATCCCAACAATACACTGCATTACTCGTCCTTAAACCAGGAGTTATAAGGATTAAAGAATGCCACTCCCCACCACCACTTCATTCCCTAACTCTTGGTGCTTCATCATCTGCCTTCTTTTCTCCTACCTTTTCTTCTGCCTTTTTTATGGGTCTCCCATGGACTCTTGCCGCTTCAAAGCTTGTTGGACCTTGGCTGGTTTATTTTTCTACCATTAGTCACAGCATAGAACTGACTTATTCTAGACTTGCACCTCTCTTTCAGCCAAATACAACGCAATGAGACAATCTCAGGATTTGGGCTCATTTCTGACAATTGGACTAAAGTTGTAAATAATTGCCCAATGCTTTTGTTGGACATATATCTTGACTTCTTAGGGCTATGGAATTTAATCTGAGTACCATTGTTTCCTGCTGTCATATTCTAATTTGAGGAAAATCCCACTGCTCTTTTTCTTTTCTTTTTTGGTCAGTCATGGGGCTTGAACTCTGGGCCTGGGAACTGTCCCAGAGTTCTGAAGAACTAGGTCAAGGCTAGTACTCTACCACTTGAGGCACAGCACCACTTCTGCTTTTCTGGTGGTTAATTGAAGATAAGAGTCTGACGGACTTTCTTTCCCCTAAGGCTGGCTCACAGCAGCAATCCTCGGTAGCAAAGCCCAGCTCCACTGCTCATTTTTCCATGAAATTTATTGAATGCCCTCTGTGTGCAGGTTAGGAGAATGAATGCCCTCAGGGAAGCTTCCATTTTCTTGTAGAAAAAAAAAAAGCAGAAAAATGTAGTAGAGAAAGCAAAGGGAAGAGACAGGAAGGGAAGGGAGAGTAGAAAGAGACAGGGAGAAGAAAGAAAAAAAGGAAAGAAATAGTGCTCATTGGCACTTGTTTACACATTTAAAAATGTGATTGAGAGGGATCATTGGGGAGGGAAGACACAGGGCCAAACTCATGGAACTTTTACTCTCACCTCTCTCCCAGGAATTGATGGCCTTTGTGCAGTTTATTAAGTTTTCCTCCCGTCTTTTGTTTTCCCCTAAAGCTAATCATTTATTCACAATACCTTTTACATGTGACAATGGTTCACATCTTATTTTTTGCACATACTTCACTTCCTTGTGTTCTTAAATGAGCATACCCAGAATTTTATCCAGGACTACAGATGTGGAATACCAACAGAAATCATACAGAGTGGCACAAACCTGTCATCAGAAAGGGTGCCTAAAGTCACAAATCTGCAATTCTGGCACTTGGGAAGCTGAGTCAAGATGATCACAAACGTAGGCCCAGCTTGAGCCACTTAGAGAGAAAGTCCCAATCTCAAAAAGAATCCAAACCACAAAGTGTGTTTCCATTGACTCAAATGACAATCTGGTCCTCTCTGGCAGCAGCCGAATCAGCACCACGATGCTAGGTTAAGCAATATTTCATAGCCCATAGTAATGAGATTGAGCTTTTTTTGAACCCAATTACCAACTCTTCCATTTATTCCTATTTTGACTTCAATGACATATACAGGCACATAGGAAAGAAAAAGAAGGAAAGAGATTTACATCATTGAGCCTTCACTCTGCCAGACTCTGAGGCAGATGTTTTATTTATATGATCTCATTTAATCCTTTTAATAACCCTTAGAGACAGGTGTTATTATGAGTATTTATATAGAGAAGGAAACTGAGGCTCAGAGATATTAAGCAATTAACCTAAGGTCATGTAACTAGTAAAATAAAATAAAATAAAAGCACAAGAAACCACCATGGGCTTCTCTGACTTCTTTCTTCCACATTCAAGATGCAATTCAAAGTAGCACCTACAAGGGCAAAGGAGAATCAACAGAGAAAGAAAATTATTGGGTTGTAAATTATGTTTCAAGGGAATTTATTTAAAGCAAGAAATCTGACTTCCCTGATTCCCTCATTTGGAGACTTCTGATGGCTGCCTATTCGCCTGGAATAAAAGCCAAATTCTTTACCACTCTACTCCAAAACAATAAGCACTAGTCATCAAGTAACTGACCTGAGCATCCTCTTATGCGGGGTTGCCACCATCTCTACCATTCTTCTGTCTATATCATCATGACCCCATGGCTTTCTGAAACAAGCACTGCCACCTATATGTTTCTCTTCCCCCTCTAATTGAGACATTGAGCTTTCTCTTGTCCTCAACTTATCTCTAGTCCCATAGATCAGTGTCTGATACCATCCAAAAGGCCAATAACTACTTTACTGGTGAACGCATATTAGTGGTCCTGAGGTGAGAGGAGCAAGTCTTAGAGTCTACAAAGCAAAAAATCATGGATTATTCTTCAGTGATCATGTCTCTGAATCCTCTCACCTAGCTATTTCATGTCTTCCCAACACAAATCACAAAGGATAGAATATACACAGGAGGGAGAAAAGACAGGGACATTTATTCGAATGCTGCCACACTTTTATGTCCTTGTCACCTAACTCAACAGCTTCTTGATCAGAGCTGGTCTTGCATGTTTGCATGGAATCTGCATTTGCATATCAGTTTTGACTCAGGCAGATACATGATTTTCCAGTTGTTTCCAGCTTCTTTTCCACACCACAGCATGCTCAAAACAATTCTAGTGTCTTACAACTGAGGTCTCCTCTTTCCTACAAGCAACTGCATTATATAGCACCCAACTTGATGCTACATGTCTTTGCTGTTTCTTGGAAGCCCAAAATTTGATCAGGGGAAGCACTTCTCTTGCTTGGGAGAAGTCATTATTGTCCCTTTGTTAGGTTCATAGGTTCAAATCAGGTACTGGTCCTGGCCATGTCCACAGCAAGGGCCCATTTAAAGTTTTGCGACTAATTTCTTTTTGTGGGTCTTATTTGTTCATTCAGTGGGTGTTATGGCTTGGGTACAAGTCTCCTCCCAAAAGGCTCGGCTATTAGATCTAGTCATTGTAAGGTAGCTAGTTCTTGAATGTTATGACTTCATCTTCAGTAGATTCACGTGGTGTTATGTTCATAATTAAATAACCTATTGGGAAGTGGTGGAGACTGTGGAAGGTGGGGCTTAGCTGGAGGAAGTTACTGAGGGTGTGTCCATGCAGGGCATTGTCTTGTCTCTACTCATTCTTGTCTCTATCTCTGTCTCTTTCTCTCAGTCTTCCTCTCTGTCTGTCTGAAATATATGCCTAGTTTCAGGCCAAAACTGATGGAGCCAGCTGACCATGGACTGAAACCTCTGAAACTGTGAGTCAAAATAAACCTTTCCTCCTTTTAACTTGTTTCTCCCAGGTAGTTTTCATGGCAACAATGAATCTGAGGACTGCCAAGTGTAATACTGCCTTACTCCCCCTGGGTTAAGGAAAGATGAGCACATAAGCATGGCTACAACTCTCCAAAAAGCATCTTTACAGGTTTTTCTTCTACTTCCATATTCTTACCCTCCTTGATTATTTTGTGGAAGGAACGATAACAAGCAACAAGCAAAACATCCAACATTACAGCTAGGGTCCGAAGGGTATAAATTATTGATTATGATATAGGCATAAATGTATATAAACACCGCTCTAAGCAAATGCAAATTCAATCAATTACACTCAGAAAATCCACTTGTTTCCTTTGCCAGACAATTCCCAAGTCCCATAGACAATGTCTACTCTGATTACTATAACCACAGATAAGAGTCCATTCTTGAGCTTCATCTATTTGGGATCATACAGAACATGAGCTCAATTTTTTTTTTGCCAGTCCTGGGCTTGACCTCAGGGCTTGAGCACTGTCCTTGAATTTTTTCAAGGCTAGAGCTCTACCACTTGAGCCTCAGCACCACTTCTAGCTTTTTTCTATGTATGTGGTACCGAGGAATCGAACCTGGGTCTTTGTGCATGCCAGACAAGCATTCTACCACTAGACTAAACTCCAGGCCCCAAATAAGTTCATTTTTGTCTGGCTTATTTTTCTCAGTGTAATTTTTCTTTTTTCTTTTTTTTTTTTTGCCAGTCCTGGGCTTGGGCTCAGGGCTTGAGCACTGTCCTTGGACTTTCTCAAGGCTACCACTCTACCACTTGAGCCTCAGCACCACTTCCGGCTTTTTTCTATGTATGTGGTACCAAGGAATTGAACCCGGATCTTCGTGCATGCTAGGCAAGCACTTTAACCACTAGGCCAAACTCCCGGCCCCTCAGTGTAATTTTTCTGAGGTTCATCAATGTGTCCATCATTCATCATTTTCTTCTCTAAGTAGTATTCTATCAAATGAATATCTAAAAATGTATTTATTCATCTTCTACTGCATTATGTTCAGTTTGGGGCTAGCTATACTGAAGGAAGCTCTCTTGGGTAGAGTGTGACTGCCATGTCATAGAACAGATAGATGTGAAACTTACAAGATAATGTCAAATCAATTTCCAAGCTGATTAAATAATTTCCTAACTTCTACCAGCCAGGAAGGAGCATTCTAGTTCCTCTACATCAATAATATGAACCTCTGTTGTCACATTTTTAAATTTTTCTCAGTTTTGTGGGTGTGAAGTGGTATCTCATACTTTGCCTTTGCATTCCCAACTTTCCCTTGGTCAACATCCATTGTAGCTCCCTGGCTTGTTCGCCTCTTTGCTTGGGCCCCTGGGTCTCAGAACACTCACACTGTCAGATAACAACTCCCATCCCCGAGCCAATTTTGAAAGTCCCTGAAATTTCTGTAGCTCTCATTGAACATAAGCATACATCTGACCTCTAAGTAGATTTCATCACCCAGCTGGCCGCTGCCTGAACTCCTGTTCCATGGAGAATTTTTGAAATCTATTCTTTCCTGCACCTGCAGCTGTTTTCTGGGATTATTTTTTAATGACATGGCATTTTTAAGTCTCCCTAGTGCTCCAGTCTCCTTCATCCTCCATTTCCACCAAGACTCTTTTGCCTCGAATGTTCATCTATGTTATCTGATCATTTGGTACAGTTTTTGTGCAGAGGGATGATAATCAGAACCAAGCCTTCACTTTTGCTAAACAGAATGATTAAGATGGCAGGAAAGTACCTTGAAGAAACAGCTGGCTATCAGAAATCAACCATAAGCAATAGCCAATCAATGGAGCCAACTGAAATTCAGCTGTTCAGCTAGATACCAGCACCCAGAACTATTCATGCGAAGAGTCCAGTGTGGAAAGAATCATCTGGTCTGACACATTCACCACATTACCCAAGAGGTTATAATCATCATGACCCTGCTTATCAACTACCTGAAAGTTCAACGCCAGAATCCACTGGTACAAAGATAAACAAGACACCTGGTGTGGGGGGGGCACTGGCAAAAAGTATCGTTATGAAATAACATTAATAAGTCATGGAAATTTCTAGATTAAATATACTTAATGGAACAAGCAAATAAAATGCTGAGAGATGGGCATGTCTAAGAATTTGCCCAAACATGGATTGTTTATAAATACCAAACTAGAGATTACTTAAATAAATAAGTGAATAGATTACAAAAAAACCCCTAAACATTCTGATGTGTAGAACAGCCATTTCATGAGCATGAGGTTGCTCTATGTAACAAGGTTAGGAAATTCACTGAAGTCAGAATTCTCATTCACCATTGATGGTGGGAAGTGGGTAAGCAGTAGCAAATTTGTCCCTTTCCCAGAACTTCTTTGTCTCTTCTGATAATAGAATATCTACACTCTTCCTCCAGTGTGCTACATTTTCTCTCTTGATTTCTCACAGCTAGCCAGACCAAAAGTCCCTCTAGAGAGAGAGCCCAATTGCTCTTGAACAAAAGCCAGTGACTATGACTAAATGTCTTTTCTGATTATTCAGTGTATCATCCTGGTCAACTGTCGACAAATGGTGTATTTAGCCTGCTGTTGACTTTGTGTGCCAATAACTCAAAAGAAAAAAAAAACCAGGTTTAAACAAAGCTGGGGGATTTATGTGAGGCTGAAGGGAAAAACAGTCCCTTCACAGATAAGTCAAATGCCAGCAGATCTGGACGCTGTCTGTCAAACCTCTCTGCCTATTACAAGATGGCTGGGTCTCCATCTGCACAGACTGACTGGGTAGATCTGCTGACCTGTGAAGCTGGCAACACCTACACTGTGGTCTTTGCTTCAGGGGATGTCTACCCAGCCCAGGAGCAGAGTTCTTAGGGACTTCACATCCCCTCCCCTGGGGCTGGGACCCACCCCACAAGCTGCTGCTGTCCTGCCACAGCTGCTTCCGTTTTTTATTACGATTTTCTCCGCTTTTCATTTTCCAAGCCAAGGAGAAGCTTGAGGGGGGCCCCCATCTGTTCCTCTCTTCCCCTCTCCTGTTCCCAGGAGCAAGGCAAATGCAGGCAGGCAGGCGGGTGTGCAAGCACACAGTCCAAGGCCCAGCCAACCAACAAAACTCCTTGGAGAATGGAGCAGAACCGGAAGCGGAAGTGCACATCAGGGGCCATCAGCACTTCAGGGGCTGAGGAGAAGGGAATGTCCTCGGGTAGCCTTAAAGACAGAGCAGCCCTTGGAGATGGACCACAGTTCCTCATAAAAACCACAGGTTCTATTCCTAGGAGGACTCTTTTGTTTTGCCTGGTCTTTCCCATCAAAACAAAAACCAAAACAGGACTAATGACTTAATCCCACAGTGCAAATTATCTAAAAACCAAGATAAGTGATCCTAGCAAGCTTAAAAACATAACAGTGAAGAAATGAGAGAAAGAGCAACTGTTTTCCTCAGAGGGGAACAAAGTAGTGTTGTTCCTTAACAAGAGTGCTATAAGGCTTAAAGCTCCCAGAACAAAGATAGTTCCAGGAGGACATTGTCACACAGAAGAGCCAGGTCAGGCTTTCTTCACCCTTCTTCCTTCACTGGGTGTTGGGAGTAAGTCTTTGTGTCCTCTCCAGCCTCCTTTGCAGCATCTCTTCCGAGCCACTCAGCCAACAAAGAGCCATCACCGAGCTGCTGAGAATGCTATCCATCTCCTTTAGCCCCAAGTGTCTTATGGGACTCCAGTTTTCAGGAGCTTACAGCACTGGATCCTGAAGACTTCGGAATCAATCAAACCTTAGGATTTTTCAAGCAACCTTCTCCCTACGGAATCAATCTCAAGACATCCAGATCATTGTTCACACACACACACACACACACACACACACACCCCACTGGATCATGCATCTTGCAAAGTAGGGTGTCTCAGCTTCAGAATGTTGGCATTTTGCTGCAGAGGGCCTTGGTATTACAGCATGTTGAGCAGTAATCCTAGTCTTGCCTCTTAGATGCTAGTAAAAATCTCCCCTCTCCCCTTGCTCCCACCATTTCACACTCCTTGCTCCCCACCCCCATCATCTCTATAGCTAGGCAGACATCCCAGAGAGACATAGAGATAGGGAACAAAATCACTCTGATTGAGACTCACTGCTTTGAGTCTATGTTCACTGAGTTCTTGGTGCCCTGTACTCAGAACTTGGAAGGTTTGAATCATCCTCCAAAGTTTGAGTGACTCACTTCGGAATTGCTTTATCCCAGGTCTTTTTTAGGGGGGTACAGCTTAGGTAACTAAGGCCTGGATATTTATTTGTATTTTGCTTTGTCATTGCTTCTTAGCTGTCTTCTTTACAGAACCAGCTCTCAATCTTCCAGGCTACAATGGCTGTGATTTCCTTTTTTTTTTTTTCCAGGTTTGGCTGGCATCCATTAGCGGCTAACGCAGCCTCCATACTCATCTCAGAGTGACCTGCACAAAGCCCTCATTAAGGGAAAAGAGGGAGGACAAAGGGACAGAAGAAAGAGAAGAGGGGAAGGAGAGAGGGAAGGAAAGAAGGGACAAATGGACGACAGAAGATATCAAATGACTTTTTGTAGAGAGGATGAACTTTGTCACCTTTCTGGCATTTACTTCCTGGATCACAAAAGTCAGCAGGAAGCTTAAGTCTAGGTAGCCTTGCATATAGACTGTAATCAAACAGGATCCTGTTTTCTGGTAGATGACAACTTCCTGTGTGAAAACTTCTTGAAATGCAAGCCTTAAATGGAAACCAGTGGCATCTGTGTGTTTATCTGTACATGTCCACTAGTGAATGCACTTAGTAGCTGGTGCAAGCAGGATCCACATTGTGAGTCCAATCAACCCAAATTCTAATGAGCTCAAGCCATCCCCACTCACCCAGAAAAGCCGACCAGTACCAAAACAGTGGGCACAGGGCACAGGAAGGGGCTGCCACTTACCAGTCTTCACATAGGCACCATCATGTATACCGCTGGAGAAAGGTAGAGTCATTCTTGAAGAAGAACTGGACTGACTGAGGCTAGGGAAGAAGGCAGTCAGGTCATTCAATTCCCCAACAGGGTCAAAGGTCATTTGAAAGGCACATATGATCATGTCTGGTGTTTCTAGAGAGCCAAGAGGTGGGCTTACCTTTTTTTTTCTCCTTTTCCTTTCTTCCCTTCTTTCTCTTTGCTTCTTTCATTCTTCCTTTCTTCCTTCAATCTTTCTTTTTCTTCCTTCTCTTCCCTCCTTCCTCCTTTCTTTCCCTTCCTTCCTTCCTTTCTTTCTTTCCTTCTTTCTTTCTTTCTTTCTTCCTTTCTTTCTTTCTTTCTTTCTTTCTTTCTTTCTTTCTTTCTTTCTTTCTTTCTTTCATTTTCTTCCTTTGTGCCAGTACTAGAGTTTGAACTCAGGACCAAGGCTCACACTCTACCACTCAAACCACATCTCCACCTCTGGCTTTTTGCCAGCTAACTGAAGAAAAGAGTCCCTAGAATTTGTCTGCCTCTTTGAACCACAGTCCTCAGATCTCAGCCCTTGCATAGCTAGGATTATAAGTGTGAGCCACCAGCAACCCCATGTTCCTCCCTTTTGGCCCACCAATCTGTCCTAATAACTTTTCAAGTAATCTCCAGCTCTTTCTTTACATTACCTCGTACACTGCTATTGAACCAGATCCCAAAGACCAGCTCTAATTATGCACCATTTTCCTCCATCCCTCCCACACCCATAGTTTCACTACCTCCCATGCCTGTAAGATTCCCAAAGCCTTGCTCCCTCCCCTCTCATGCCTAAGCTCAAATAATCACTCCTTCAAACACAAACTGAAAGAGTAGTTGGTGCAGGTCATATTTCTAGTGAGCATCTCAGAATTGATGACAACAATTCCTTCAAATGCTGAAACTTTTTTTTCATTTCACCCATATTTCCATACTGCATCCATTGGTTTCTTTTAGAAATAAAGTCTTCTTAAGGGTACGAAATATAGTTGTCCCAACTCTTGTGCTTTGCACCAAATGTAACATAATTCTGGGGCTACACACACTCATGAATCGCCATTTCTGCCTTTAAGAGTTTTTGTACTGGAAGAGGAGTTGTGGCAGAAGACATAGAGCAATAGCCTTGAGCACAAAGGCTCATGGACAGAACCCAAACCTTGAGTTCAATCCTCAGGATACACACACACACACACACACACACACACACACACACACACGAATCCTTTTATGCATATTCAATTCATTAGATTTCATAGTTCAAATATGTGCTGGTACTGATGGTTCATGCCTGTAATCGTAACTACTGAAGATACCGGGAACAGAGGGTCCTCAGTTCTGATCTAGACTGGGCAGAAATGTCCTCAACCAAGAAATGAGCTCAGTGGTTCCCCTAGGTCATCCTGAGAAACATGGGAGGCCTGACTGCAGTCCAAGTACACAAAAGACAAGAAGTAAGACTATATCTCAAAAGTAAATCAAGAAAACAGTGGGGCTTCACTCTGCCAGTCCACCATCAAGGAAAGAAACACCAGAGGGACCCATGAGACCCTGGAAGGCAGGGTAGGCCCAAGAGTTAAACCAGGGCTAGAGAGCAAGAAGCCAACAGCCAAGGCCCCGTTACTTGATCCACACCTGGGACTTAAAGGACTCCAGGGTTCTGGGCAGACGACCAGCATTCACGTCACTGCTGACGCTGCCTGTCCGAGAGAACACTTTGGAGACTATATCCCCAGGTAGAGTCAATGTAGCCAAGGCTTTGGAATTCTCTCTTGGAGTCAGATTGAATCTCCTCCTCCTGGGAATGAGAGTGTTACATTTTGATGCAGGATTTTTTGGTAGGGGAAAATGGCAATAATAATCATCCTTTTAAAAGAGCAATCAGTTCATCTACTCACAGCAAGTTGTTTCTGTGATTTTTTTTTATTTTTTTGGTTGTTAAAAATCACAAACCCTAGCAGAAAAATTTGATTTCTGAAAAGGATGTAAAGGTGTCAGAATTATCTGACCCCAAGCTCTTCATCCCACACTCAGTGGACTATAAACGCTTTTAAATGGACAGAGCATATGTTACCATGAGAGGGGCTGAACTTGCACCATCTTCACTTTTGACCACTTCTCCATATTGAACCTTGGACTTTATTTTCCACCTGAAGGATTATTACCCTGAGTTGCTTGGGGCCCTGAGTTCTTTATCACCCCCAATGGTCTCAAGCCATAAATTTCAAGCTGCTATTAACATGGCCAGACAGATTTTTAAGACTCCAATAGAGTGCATACATCTCCTGTCAGCTGGAAAATCAGCTCAATAGCCATTCAAGTTCATGTCCAAACTCCTTTACGTTACAGAGGGTTTAGAAAGTGCCCTCAACTCTCAGAACGAAAAATCTTTCACAAGCTGTGAGGACTAGAGGAAGTTTAAAAGGAATAATGGAGTCAACCAGGAAAGGGAAGGTTAAGGCGCATGCCACCTGTGCATACAGGCTATAAATCATGGGAGCCAATAGATTTTTTTAAATTACCCATATTGCTTCATTTGAGCAGTTGTACAAGTAAGTATTATACAACACCAGCACATGCATCCTTACCCAAATGCCCTACTCTTGGACATTTACATGCAAGCATGCATTTACTTGGGCCAGATAACACAGGGGTCAAGTTTATTGGTGGCTGATGGCACTGACAGAGAGTCTACAAATTTTTTTCTGGAGTAATGCAGAAAGAAATACTGGTACACAGAGCAAGTCCCACGCCCTTAGTATTGGACCCCATCCTGTCAATTGGAAAGAGAAGCATCCTAAGCCAGCCTCAGGAGAGAGATGCTAAGAACAAATTATGAGTCAACCCCATGGAAGGATGGAACACGATCGATGAGTGCTCAGAAGACCCTCGTGATCCAAGATGGTAGAAACTATAGATTAAAGACTATCAGGCTAGCTTTCCGGCATCCTGGCTCCACTTACATTGCTTCTACTTTGGTTTCTCCTTATTCTTCTACTCTTCAATCACTCTATGCTTCAGTCCTATATAAGAATGAATCTTTCTCCCCTTCTCTTTTCTCCTCCCCCCCCCATCACCATTCCATATTCCTCCCATTTCTTGTCTTCCTCCTGTGTCAGTATGTTACAGACAGTTGTTGCCTTCTTCAGGAAGCTCTCTGTTATTCACCCTGACTCTCATTTCGTAGCCATAAGAACTATTCCTTGGAGCGGGAATCTCTGTACTCAGGTTTTATCTTCCATCATGAGAGTCCACATTCTCTGAGGGCGAATCACAGCCATTTTCAGCCTGACAGATTTAGAATAAATATAAAGATGCTTTGAACCTATGATATAATAGGTGTTCCACAAATGCCAATAAATTAATGAGAACCTGGAGGTACAGTTAAGCAAATAGATAACATTGGCTAGACAGCTGCATAGCATATACCCTTGAACTTGCTCAAGACTCCCAATCCTTGTTTCCTATTAGAGCGTGAGGCCCCACCATCCACCCAGTTAAAACCCACCAAGCATCCTCAAGTCTGTTCTTCTTTTCTTTCACATTCAATCAAGTCTCCTGATTTTTCCCTTGTCCTTTTTTTTCTTTTCTTTGTGGTGTGTGGTGGGGCAGATATTGGGACTTGAATTCCACCTGGTTTTCCACCCAAGGCTGGCACTCTACCACTCCAGCCATACCTCTACTTCTGGCTTTCTGCTGTTTAACTGGAGATCAAGTCTCTCAGATCTGACTGCCAGGGCATGGCATGGGAAGATGGCACTTAAGATCATCTTCAGCCATCTTCACAGTACATATTTGCGTGTTAAGCTTGAGTAGCTGAACCATTAGAGGCAGGCGTGAGACAAAGACATGCATACTTGAAGAGCCCTGGTGTAGCTGCTCTCTCAGTTCTGGCTTCCCTGGGTTCTAGGGTAGTTGTCATCCCTGCTATCATCTGACCAGGAGCAATCTGGTTCCTATGCATAAATTCTCTAGCCTGCTCATTATAGTATTCTCCTTTGGGGTGATCTGGTTCTTCAAGGCTGTGTTATTCCTTAGGGGTGATTTTAGTCCTTGCCATACCATATTATCTGTCTGTTTTTTAATCTGTCCTGGAACCCAAGGTACATGCAAGGTGACTCTGCAAGGAATGGCTTAGAACAGTGACAAACACAAAGTTTAAGACCATATACCTGGCTTTTCTCCTGTTTAAAATTAGCTCATGGCAGCAAGGACAGTTTAAGTACCAGTTACAAATATGCTTTCCATATATGGAAAGCAGGTTGTCTCTCTAGGGTGAGAATAACAGCCTTCAACGATGACAATTCCCATCCCCAGGTCTAGTCTGCAAGACTCGAGGCTACCTGCAAGTTGGGAAGCTCAATGTGTAATAATTTCTCTGAAAACCTGCATCCTCATACTCCTTTCCCCACCCCATTTTCTCATGGCTCATGTCTAGCTGGTGCCCAGCCTTGGTGGGTACATCAGTCGCCTAAGTGACTTGATAGAGGAGTATGAAGACAGCAGAGGACCTGGAGAAGGAGAACTAGCTAGAGAAAAAAGGGAAATGGAAATACCCAGCCCTGTTCTAAGTCCTTTGAATATCTAATCTCAACCAAACAACAGCCTAGTGAGGAAAGAGACTATTATCCCCATCTAACCTGTGAACAAATTAGGGTGGAAACGAGTTAATTCACAGGGTCAAAGTCAGGTGACTAGTAAATATTGAGGAAGGATTTGAACCTAAAGAACATGGTTCCAAGCCCTACTCTGGAATACTACAGCCAAGTTATAAGTGAGGGGACTGGCGGGGGGATGGGGGCAGCAAGACAGAGCAGGGCAATCTCCCTTTGCCATGTTCAGTGGAAAACTACCGAGAACAATTCAGTTGCCACAATGAGATTTCAAGCTCCTTGATACAAGTCTGTGCTTTCTTTGCCTCGGCCCCATTCCCCTTACCCCAAGCCCTCCTCAAACCACAGGGCTCTAGCTCCATCTACTTCCCCCAAATAGCCTCTCATTCAGTGTGGCCACTTACAAGGTTGGCAGTATTAAGGATGCATTTGATTCCAATTATGCTGCATATATCGGCACCTTACTTCTTGTTCATTTCATAGGAGGGAAAATATGGGCTGCGAGAGGCTCCGAAAAGCATACCTTCCTTTTAGTAGTACCCTTTCCTTTCCACTGAGTATCCTCCCCGACCAGGATATTCCACAGGGTGAAGAATTGGGGAGTTTCACAGTGAGCCAGAGTGGGGAAGAGGAGGAGGAGAAGGAGGAGGAGGAGGAGGAGGAGGAGGAGGAGGAGGAGGAGGAGGAGGAGGAGGAGGAAAGGGAAAGGAGGGGAGAGGAGAGGAAAAGGGAGGTGGAAGAGTTGGGGGAAAAGAAGAAGGGAGGGGGAGGGGAGGCAGGGAGGAGGAAGAGGTGGCTGGCTCAAAGGAAGAGCCTTTTCCCATGGAAATGCACGGTGGCTGGTGCCCATTAGCATCCCTATGCATAATAAGAGTTTGGCTCATTGTTATGCAAACTAATTCAGATGACAACACACTCTCCTCGACAACACTGCCCCAGCCCAGGGAAGTTTCTCACACTGCCACAGCCAATAAGATCTGGCCTCTGAGCCATCTTTCATTAATTATTTCTGTGTCCTTCCCTCCTGCAAAGCCAGTTCTCATCCTCAGCTCCCCCTTATCCTCCAATTTCCCCCTCCCCCAGCCTCTCTGTTGGCTATTTTTCATTCTGGACTAGTTGACATCATCCCAAATGACCCAATAAAATCTTGTTTTGTAAAATAAAAATGTAAAAGAAAAGGAAAAACAAAAAAAAATGAGGGGGGACGACTCCAATTTCAGATCTGTACAGGACAAAGAAGAGTTGGACCCAACAGAGGGATGAGCAATTTGTAGATGGGCATGAAGCAATGGACACTCTATTTTTACTTGTCAGGGCTGTTGTTCCCTGGCAATCAGTGTTTGTCCAGGGGCTTCTGAGATGGATTTTCTGAGCTAACTACTGTCTGGTGACTCATCCCTGTCATTGTTTATCCTGTCAACCTCACAATCTCTAAGTACCCCACTTGCCCACAGCAGCAGGCTTAAGCTCAACCACCAGGATACTGTCACCAGCTGAGGCTAGTTTTGTTTTTGTTTTGTTTTGTGGCCCTGAAGAGAATTTTCTGCCAGTCTTTACCCCCAAAGACAGAACAAGGGTGGCTTCAAACACAGCTAGATGGGAGGGAAAGCAAGAGGAGGCACAGCTCACCTGGTCTCTGGATATCTGGATATCTGGACAACTGATCCACAATTCTCCTCTGCAGCCTGGGAGAGAATAAGTCACCCCTCACTTCAAGGATGGTGTCTTTTCCTCGACAAGTCATAGAACATTTAACCCCACAGTTCTGAGAGCTGAAGACCAAGTTCAAGTTCTGATTGTTTCCTAGCTGTATGATTTTGTATTACATTTTAAATGGGTGAAATAGTGCTAACAATTGTACTCATCCCTTAGAGCTGGGACGGTGATTTATCACATAACGCACCTAAGGCACTAAGAATATATATGCCCTGGCATTTTGTTAGCATTCATCCATGTTAGCTCATGGCATCCATCCATTTTCCCACATTTTACCTTTTTCTGTTGTTGTTGTCATTGTTATTTCTTTCATTTATTTGCGTAATTCTTCCCTTTCTAATTCAGCCAAATTTATGCCTGCCAAAAAAATTTGCAACAATAAAATAAAAGCATAATGTCCTTGCTAACACAGAAAATGTGGCTCAGGGCCTCCCCTGGTGTCAAATATTCAACGTGTCCCTACAGGTTCTGACATTTCTTCCATACAGCCAAGTAGGTAGGGGGAGGTGAGGTAAGGCAAGATGGATAGAGAAGAACATACTCCAAATCAACTTTAGCTTACCCATTATCTCAGTAACAGACAGGCTTTGTAGCCAGACACAAATTATATGCAAATGGCATGCAAATCTGAATGTAAATACTTTAGCCCAGGGAGAGAAATCCTTGGAGAGACATTCCCCATTCCCTTCTCCCCTACTTCCCAAGCTGCATTTTGTGTTCTGATTGGTCAGCTGAGTGTTCATTATAAATATTCAAAGGTGTGTAGGATTTTCAGAAGTAGCTCATTTTACCTGCTTGCCAAAGGTCGGAGCCTGAGCAGATATAGGGAGGGAAAGTTTTAGTTCCACTCACCAAAGGCAAGGCTGTGCTCACTCAGCTCCTGGCCTAGAGGAAGAGGAAGAAACATAGACTGAGGCTATGGATGAGGCCTACATAAAGACAAAGACAGAAACTGACAGAGACGGAAAGAGAGAAAGAGAAGAAAGACACATAGAGTCTGAGAAATGAAGACAGAAACAACAACAGAAAGAGAAATAGAGAAGAGAATGACACAGAGATAGAAACAGAGAGAGAGAGAAAGATGATCAACCAAAGACACAGGGAGAAGACAGCTGTCAGAAGAAGACAAAAATAGTCCTGTGGCTACCTTGACCCAGGACTGTGAGAAAATAAATTTCTGCTGTTTAAGCAACCAGCCTGTAGGACTTCATTATGCAAAAATAGTATACATTCTAGAGTATTTTCAGTGCCAGTACTGGGTTTGAACTCAGATTATCTCACTCTCATGTTGGCACAAGACTGGCACTTTAGATTTGAGACATAGCTCCCCTTTGGGCTTTGTGGTAGATAATTGGAGATAAGAGTCCCAAGAATTTTCCACTCAGGGTGGTTTTGAACGTCAATCCTCAGATCTCATTCTCCTGAGCAGATAGGATTATAGGCTTGAACTACCAGGATCTAGCTCCAAGAGTGTGCAGATCTTTGAGGGTGATGACAGGAAGGAGAACGAAATACATTTGGCCTTTTCTTATGATCTGAAAACATCCTATACAGGCTGAGAACATGGTAGAAACCATTAGTCAGATTCCTAAGAGTGTAGGAAAGATAAGGGGAGAGATCTGAGCCAGAGTAGGGATGCTTTTATAGTTCTTCTGAGTCCAAACTTGAATAATGGCTCAAAATGCCTTTCATCGTCTGCAGGAAGGAAACATTAGGTCCAAGGGTCAAGCATGACAAGATCAGTATGACATCACCAGAGCAGCATTCTGCTATGTTGAATGTAATTCTTTCTTTGAGTCCTCCTTTCCTCCTCTCCTTCTCTTTCACTTTCTTTCTCTCTCTCTATCTCCTTTCTTTTAGTATCTCTCTCTGTCTCTGTCTCTGTTATACTCTCTCCCTTTCCCATCTCTTTTCGCATTTCATGTTTTCTCAACGGATTGTTCATTTTCCGTTCCTGGTGTCCCTTCCTTTGGGATGGTTAATTAGGATTAAACTGAGAGACATCTAGGTGATTAGTAAAGCATTCTTCCTGGTGTGTCTGCACAATTAAATTTTGAGATAGGAACCGAGGGGAAAGTTCCACCCTGAAGATGGGAGAAATCGTTCAATAGGCTGGGGACCTGGATGAAACACAAAAGAGAGATGGAGAAAACTCTCTCTACTTCCTGGCCTTTATAATAAGATGCTCAGCTTCGCTCTTCCATAGCCTTCCACCTTTGCCTTGCCATGGCACATTCCCCCTCCACTCCCCAGACAGTACAACCAGCACACCATGGACGGAAACCTCTGACCCCTGCACTGTAACAAATACTTCATTTCTTATAAAGTATTCTTCTTGGGAATTTTGTCCTGGAAATGGAAGAATTGACGGATACACCCTCCCAGCATGGAGAGTGGAAGTACAGAATGCAACCAAGACTGGCTTGAGAGGCAATATTTACTTGGTGGAAATGGAGAACCCTTTTTTCCCAGGGTATCAGTGGACTCAGCAGTGGACTTCAACTGGGTTGTCTGTCCCCCTCCCTTGAGGAGTGTGATAGCCAAGGAAAGAAATTCAGATACTGGGATCATATCCAAAAGTCATTACAGAAAACACAAAGTATTTCTGCCCGCTTTTGTTTGTTTTCCCCCTTTTCTTCTACTTGCTATCTCTGTTCCTCTACCCACTATTTCAGCGATGGAAGAATGCAGGCAAAGCTTGCTTGCATCTCTCTTGCTTTCTTCAACTCCAAGAAGAGAAGGCAAAGACCCAACCCCAACACAAAGAAAAAGAAAGCAGCTATGGAACTCAGCCCATTTCTTTCCCTCTTGTTGCCTGGTTCTTGTTTAGCCCAGTCTTAGATTTCCATGGTCCCCTTTCCCGCTTCCTTTGAGGACCTGAGCCTGTTGAATCGCGTTCACTTTCCTAAAGGCTCTCTTATGCCATCAACAAAGGCGGCTGGTTGGACCCATTGGCTGCCTTCCATACAACTTCATTTGCAGAGTCCAGGAAAAGGAGCTGGGCATCACATCAGAACCCTTATCAACATGAGGATGGGGCGGGGAAGGCTAACAAGGCAGAATAAGGGAAGACACCAGCCCCCCCCTTCACCCCTCCAAGACAGCTCTTCCATCCTAAGAGGCCTGCTTTTGATTTTGTAACTCACACAATACATCTCACCACGCCTGCCAATCGCCCCAGCAGGGGAATCTGGGGAAAAGGGAGGGTGAGGAGGGGGGGGGTAGAAAATGCAAAGGCATCATTTAAGCTGCCTGACCTTAGCCCACCATCCCCTGTCTGTGTGTTGGACTGGGCTTCTCGGTCCTCATAATTCACTTCCCCTGAGGTGTCATGGTGAGAAGGGCTGAAGCATGCTTCCTCATGGTTTCCTTAATCCTCCCGTGTCAAGTAACATATGCATCAATCCCTCGCCCTCCACACAGTTTTGGCAGGTCTTCCACCAACATCTGTCGCCCAAGGCCCTGCCCCACGCAAGCCTCGCCTTCATCCAATGACAGGGCCAGTAGGTAAAAACTCATCTCTTCTTTTCCCTTCTTGCCAGTTCCCAGCTTGGGGTCCCGGGATTCAGCATTTGCTTCTTAGACAAGCACCAATCAAGCCAAAGGATGGGAGGTGGCTCTAGAGTGTATCAGGAGAGTCATCTCCCTCCCCATCTCCCCCAGCAGAATGACGCCTTGGTGACCTTCTCAACAACATCAGTAATTTGTCTTGGAGGGCCGCCATACCTACAGCAAACACAGGAAGGATTAGAAGAAACATATGCTCAGCAGTAAGAGAGACATGCGCAGGTCCTTCCTGAGTCGGAAACATTATTGAGTGGGCGGGCAGCAGCAGCAAGAGGCGGAGAGGAAGAAGATGAATGTTGGACCAGGAGAAGTATCGTTCATCCATCCAGTATTAAAAGGAAATGCCTGCTTGCCTGCCTGCCTGCCTGCCTGCCTGCCTGCCTGCCTGCCTGCCTGCCTGCGAACTCTGGGTGTGTTGAGGTCAGATCCGATATGGGCTTTCTTTGAGTGGCTGCCTCTTTAAAGCTCATTGGTGACAGATGTGGACTTTCGCCAAGCCAACCACAAAATCGGATCAAAGGAAGTTGAAAAACAACAACAACTGGGAACCTCTGGCTAAAGCTTTTCCTTGTTTTCTTTTTTCTTCCTGGCCCAGTAGACATGATTGGGAAGTGGAAGGAAGACTAAGTTGAAGGCACCACTAAAATGATTCCAGGGAGCAAACATAAAAGATCTTCACGTTATTTCTTTTCTGTAGCCCACAGAACAGCAGAAAATACTAGCCAGGTTATGGATAGATACTAAGAATCAGCTGTGCCTTTTGGAAAAGGAATTCTCTTCCCTTGCATTCCCAAAAGACAAGACAGACAATAATTGGTACGGGTGAAAGGGACAGTAAAGTGCTGGATTTTGAGAACCAGTTTTGAGCCTATTTTAGTTAAATAAGATTCTAGGTTCTTCTCCTTTAGGTCAGTGCAACATTGGAACAGAAATTTCTCTGGGTTTCATTATTTTTTAACCTATGAATTGGGTCAATAATATCATGTTAATCATTATTTATTAAATATATAACATAGTAACTACTCTGATACAATGTGCTTAAAATGATGTATAGTGCCAGGCTCTAGTCAGTAGCTCACACCTGCAATCTTAGCTACTGAGGTGGCTGAGATCTGAGAATTGGGGATCAAAGCCAGCCTAGGCAAACAAATCCATGAGACTCTTATCTCCAGTTAACCAGCAAATGGAGGGTTGGCTCAAGTGGTATACCTGAGTGGAAAAAGTAGAGCTCAAGCTCCAGTTCCAGCATACACACACACACACACACACACACACACACACACACACACACAATGACTTGTGTAAAAACTGCATTAGTATTCATTTGGGAGTATAAACACACTTCCTGCAGAATGTGTACCTCAGGGAAGGCAAGACAAAAAGAATTGTGTGTGTGTATGTCCACGTATCTGACCTCAGAGTCCTCTCAAGATGCAGTCATTTGCAAATGGAAATGGTGTTGCACAAACATGTACAACTTGCAAATTCCTCATTCCTCACATGTAGAGCTAGGTTCAGCAACCCACATGATGCAGGATGAAGACTTGACTACAGAACAAAAATAACTGTCTTCTTGACAAGAAAGATTGAGACTCAAACAGGATTAGTCCATTTGTCAGTGGCCATGTTCTAAGTGCCATTTTCCTCATTTAGAATCAGGAGCAGCATCTGCCAATATTTCATTATTTGGCAGTCCTTAGCCACCAATGGAACCTCACCATTTCTGTCCTTCAAAATCCTTCAGCTCACTACTTGATAACCCAAAGGCCTGGAGTTCTCAGATTTTCAGCCCAACTACAAGAGGATCTGTTCCCCAGGCACCATGTTGTAGACATCCTTAGCCCTGTGGGAAAGAAGAGATTCTGCCAGCACTAATTCTGAGGTCAGATCTCATCCATCAACAAATATACCCATCCTCAAGAAGGAGAGTTGGGGACCCTCATGGGGGAAGAAGAGCAATGATCCTCATCACTTATTACCACCCCCTTCTAGGAGCTCCCCACAAAAACGTCAAGACCTCTCCATATGGACTACTCTGTGGCCAGCTATGCGCCCCATAAGGCAAGGACTCTAGAAGTTGAGGTACGTTCACCCAGTTTAGAAAAAGGCTCCATGAAATCTGTCGCTTCACAGATGATCTGGGAGTGGGGTTAGACTATGTTTGAATGGAAACTTCTCATCTTGGGAAAGAAAATTAAATGAAGTTTAACGGAATGAAATGCTGTTTTTAAGTTTAGATCTACTTCACAAATACAGTTTGTTGTATCTCTGCGATCAAGCTGAAGAGGCTGACTCTAATGAACTCCATTAAAATAGATGCTGAAGTCATAGCCAGTTTGAAATTGATTGTGGTTGATTAACAACGTCTGCTGTGCATGTGGGGAAAGTTACCAGTAAATGTTTAGCAATGTCTGCCATTCATATTATAAAATAAAATATCTTAAGTTTGAATATGATCAGCCCTAGGGATCTTCAAATAGTTTCTTAAAAATTTCTGGGTCCTCATTCCCATTTTTCATAGACAGGAGAGGGAGAAGAAATCATTAATGTAGTTGATTTAAATATTTGAATAACATGGAGTCTGAAGTCCATTTTTATTTATATCTAGTAAGGCAGGTGTGGAAGCTCTCTACCCAAACATCGTGTTTAGTAGAAGCAAATGTTGATCTCTCTCTTGTCAACAACAGATTTCGTTTTTAACTTCTCTCAGTTACCAATACAATTGATCCAAAGGGACTTACCTGCCTTTGGATCTTCTGGCATTAAAACTTGATTCTGAACTCTTCCAGTCATTCAGAGTAGAAAGTATTCTCTGAAATAGAGTGGAGACTATGATTAGACACTATTAGTTTACATTTAAATTAACTTACACCAATGTAGATCAAAATACCTCTCTGTATACGCAGGTGATTATCCCTCTCACCTTTCTTTATCCTTAGAAGTCTCTACCTCTCAAGCCCTGTCAGAGGAAGAGAGGAACAACCTGAACTGCTGACCAGAATTTCCTGTCACAGTGAAAGGAAAGAAGGGAAAGATTCTAGAAATGTGAATGAAAACAAAACTGAGAACTAAAAGTAAGCTATACTAGCTCTAGTTGAAAATAATTGCTTAGTTTCCCTAGTGTTCATTTTTAAACTGACTTCTGCTGCCCTGATAAATGGGACAGATAGAGAAGCTGCTATTTAATTTTTCCTTCTTTCTTCTTGCCTTGAGTGGATGGATGAGTAGATGGTAACTGGAGCAGTAGGAACTGTTTCGTGACTATGAGGCTACATTCACAAGGATGAAAAGCCAGCAAGTTAAACTATGTAAAGAATATGGAAAGGTAGAAGGAAGCTCAAATTTGAGGTTTACCATTGGGTATCAAACCACCCTTGCATTACTAATCCTGACTTCCTTGCAAGACAGTTGTGTTTTAAACCACTTTAATTTTCGTGCTTTTGTGATCTAACTTTTATTATTTGCAGCACACAGAAACTCCGCAACTCTTTTATTTAAGGCATTGGACTTCTCTCTACTGGTTTCCACAATTTTCTCCCATTGGGCCTTACATTAAAAATAAGTACATAAATCTAAATTGTCTGGAGTGGGGGGGGTGTCGCAGATAAAAAGTATATTAGGCCAGCTAGGATAAGGAGGAACATGGACACGAAGAAATGAAGAAGCAGTAGGTCAAATAGACAACGTGTTGGACTTTTCTGACATAGTCTAGCTATGACAATACAGCCTAGGCACCAATCAAGTTTTTCTAAGCAGAGCATTTCCCAAAGATGTCAACATCTTGGAGACTTGAGTCACAGAAAGTCTATCTGTGCACACAACTTCCACCCACCTCCAGCTTACCCAGTCAAGAAAGAGGGGGCTGAGTCAGCTGTGTTCCTCAGTTGAAGAACATGTATCTTGTCCTTTTCAATGTGAAACTCCAAGAACAATCCCAGAAAATGATTGCAAGCTTAGATTTCAGCAACCATAGTGCAAATGGGCAGTGCCCTCCATCCTTTCCAAGAGAATCCAGAGACGTAGCAATAAAACATCAGGAAAGACTTGAGTCCTTTCTGACGGGCTAGGAAGACCTATTCTTTTGAAACAGCTACATGCTATTCATTTGCCTTGAGAAGACAAACGAGGAATGTGAAGGGAATCTCCACATATCCTGACTTGTCCAATTAAAACCATATGTAACCCTTGCTGCCTCCTCTTTCTCAGAAACAGCTGGGGGAGGGGGTGGGGATGGTGTGAGGAGCAACAGGGAGATGAGTAAAAGAGGAAAGCACTGCTGTATTGCTCCATTGTGTACATAGATGCCTTTGCATCCATATTCTACAAGCTAGGTACTGCTGTCCCATTTTGTAGGTAAGGAAGATCAGTGATTTGTCTGGAGCTAAGTGTGTTGGGCAGAGATCATTGGTATTCACTCTGTGTCTGTCTTCAGGGTTCCTGATCTCCATTGAAGCTGTGTCAGAGATGGTGATGGTATTTGGTCCAAGGGAACACAGGTCACCTCAGAAGGATACATCTGATGTATCTTCAGATTTTCTCATCCCTATGGGAAAAAGCAAAAGACTCCAAAATAGCAGAGTCAGATGATGGAAAGAAAAGAATGTTTGTGTTGCCACTTGGAAGAGCATTTGTCATCTTTTTGGATGATGCAGTTCATAATCTTGAGTAACTTCATGGCAGAGATGTGATCTAAACAACTCTGATTCCTATAGAGGTGCAGTTTCATAGAAGAGTTCATGATATACCAGTGGGGATTTCTGATGCAAGAAGATTCCAATTTGACACAAGTTCTTTTGATCCCATGTTACAAGCCAGTGAAGCTACCCCCATGTGTGTGGGGGGGAGGGTGAATTCAGAAGGATCAAATGTAGACAGGAAAAATGAACTATGAACTCTTGAGGCGCATATTTTCTTTTGCGTTTACTTTTTCACCCAAAGCAAAACAGAATGCAGAAACTATGGGTTAAATTGAATCTAGTCTGGCTTCAAGTTAGACTTGAACTTGGTACAGGAGCCCTTCTGAGATCTGTGGCTCTGCTTCTCCTTTTCGCCAGTGAAAGTAGAATAAAGCACTCAGCCCTCTTTCTAAAATAATCTTCCAGTACAACAGACACTTGATAGCTCTACAAAGAGAAGTACAAGACATCCTCAACTGTATGAGAGAAATGATTTCAAGACTGACAGGCAGGTACAACATGAGCATTCTCTGGCTCTTCAAGTTGGGCTATATCCTGATGCTCTAAAGCAGTGATGATCTCTTAACTTTTCTTAAGAAATTGTCAAAGAAAAGTAGATGGAGTGAATGGATTAGTGAACTGAAAAGGGTCTAGAGTCTTCTAGTGAAAAACCACAAAGGTTTAGGACAGAGGATTTTGTACCCTAAGTCCTCCTTCTCATTATATAGCATCTTTTAAGCTATGAAACTATTGATAAATATTCATCAGAAGGGGGAGGGACCACCTAATGTCATGCAAATCACACGCAAAGGGACTTGTAAATTGAACCATTAGATGGAGTCAATTGGCAAGGTACTTGCATTATTAATAGTACTAGACAATAGCTCTCTAGGAACCACAAAAGGCTCATCATATAAACAAGAGACCTTCCATTTTTAGAGGAAGCCGATACTGAAGAGAGAATGCTACTGCTCAAGAATGCCACCACACACGAAACAGGGACAGTGAGACAACAGTGGAAGTAGTGAGACATCCTCAGGGATTCTGCCTGCTCTTCCCATCCAGGCTGTATTCAAAGCAAGCTCTCCTCCCCGGCCTTCCCAGACTGATCAGAACTGATACTGATTGATTGGTCAAATCCACTGAGTGACACGGAGGCAGACTGATCCGCTTGTACATTAGCCACGCTACTCAAGATGTCTCCTTCAAACCTTCCAACAAAAGAGCCAGGGACAGGGAGACAGAGCCAGGCAAGCTGGTCACTTTGAACTCCCTGCCACCACACGCAAGACTTTCACAGGCTTTTGTGTCCCCTGAAAGCTTGCTTCCCGTGAGTGTCACATGCTCACACCAAGGCATGCATGTTTTGCAGAAATTTGCATGCATCTGCAGAAATACAGAGTACAAGACACCCTCAGACACACAGAATATGCGCTTTTTTGCCTCCAGCGTCCTGGGGGGAGCTGCAGGAGGGTTGAACATCATGAATTCTCTAGGCCAGAGAAGGTCACAGGCCTTTCTGATTGGAGCCTTCTGCAGATCTCCTGACAAGACAGGGGGGACAAGGAAATAAGTTGGAGCTGACCCTTCTGCTGACCCATAGCCTTACCAGCCAGCTCCTGATTGCAACCTTCTGGCTTCTGTAACAACCTTTAATTCGGGCCTTCTGGTTTCATGGAGGAGGCTGGAGTGGTAACAGAAATGCAGTAAACAAGGCCCAGCTCAGCTGTCCACAGAGACATGAGCTGGGCATGGAAAGAGATGGTGGAAGGTACCATGGGAAAGAGCAGAGGCCAGAGGAAGCCAGGAGAAGTTTCTGATTATTCTAAAAGAAAAAGTCTATGCTCTCCCTTTATCTAAGTTTTCCTTCATATTTTGGAGGCTGCTACTGCTACTCATGAGAGGCCCTGGTGATTTTAAGTCCTTGGATACAAACCTCATGTGAGCTCTGGCTCTGGCTGTGAAAGGGCTGTCCTCAGACCCCTGGTCCTCTGATTGGTTGTAGAAGCCATTCTTAAAATGACTCCATGATATGATAAAGCACAACTGTACCCTCTCAGTTTTAGCTTACATGTGTACAGCACATACACACGTACATATGTGTATACGTATATATACCATATATGCCATACGTGTACAACATATACACATATACCTATCTATGATATGTATATATACATATATGTGCATTTATATATGGTTTATATATGCACAGCACACACACACTGCTTTATATGGGACAGAACCTATGGCTTAAACAAAAAAGAAGGACCTTGGAGGAAGCAACCCACACCAAAGAGGCAAAATCCTTCCCCCTGTGTTCTATTTGTGTGCACAGCACTAACTCCTCCATAGCAGATAGTGGCATTCCATAAGCACTCACATTGATTCTCCTTTCATTCATTTGTCTGCTGTCACAGCCTCTTCACCAGAGACCTAGCAAAGAGCTGCCCAGTCATTGTGACTTTCCTGAGAAGCAGGGATAACATGATTTGAATTCAGGGCACTAGGCTTTCAGCCTAGCATCCTTTCCAACACCCCATCTGAGAGCCACATTGCATGCCACACGTGAACTCTAGATGAAAGGGCAACTATGACTCCACCACCCTCCCTGGTCAAAGCCCTTCACTTAGAGTGGGTGAATGCTGCCATCATTTGCAATATACATATGTGAAAATGGAACTAGGTGAGTTGAGGGGTCGGATTGGGAGAAAGGGGGAGAGGGATGAAGGAGTGACATAGATCAAGAGGCATCGTACAGGTCTCTGTAGGATGTTTGATAGAGAACCATGACATAGCTTTACTGATAACAAGTCACAATGATGAGTCCAGTGAGAGATTCTGGGATACGCACATTGTCTGTTCTGGTCATGTTTTGGAGACTCCACTGATGAGGAGAGTTTTGCAGGGCTGGAAACCCCAGACTTGCCTGCCTGTCCATCTGGCTAGTTCTTCCCCACACAATGCAGATCATCCTCCTGAGAGAGGAGAATCTACATGATCTGAAGCACACTCATGGAGGTGCCACAGGCTTGATCCAACCTGCTCTCCTATGCCTTTCCTCTGTGCAGAAGTGCTGGGGAGTTCACTGCTTTGCTTTGTTGGAGTGGCATATTTTTCATGCTTCAAAAAAAAGGTTTCCCCATACCATCACATAGAGCCTACATGCTCCATTAAATATATGCTTTATTTTCTCACACTGGATGTTCTCATTCTCTATGGCTAAGCATTGCCCAGTTCCACCCTGAGGCCCAGGCTCACATCCAGAAAGGCTTCAGAGCTGGCACCAGTGGCTCACAGCTGTAATCTTAGCTACTCAGGTGTAAAACTCTTGTCAAATTCACCACCAAAATGCCAGGAAATAGAGGTGTGGTCCAAGTGAAAGCACACTAACTTTGAAAAAGTTAAGTCACAGCATCTAAGACCTGAGTTCAAGCCTGATGGTGGGAAAGAAGAAGAAAAGAGAAGAAAGAGGAAGAAAGGAGAAAAAGTAGAGAAAAAAGGAGTGGAAGATAGAAGAAGAAAGAAGATGGAGGAAGAGGAGATGTTAAACCTTCAGTTTATAGGTCTAAACAGGATGAAGGTCCTTGGGGTTTCAAGGAATGTCTCTTTTAAGAAAAGAACTCTTGGGCCGGGAGTTTGGCCTAGTGGTAGAGTGCTTGCCTAGCATGCACGAAGACCTGGGTTCAATTCCTTAGTACCACACACATAGAAACAATGCCAGAAGTGGTGCTGTGGCTCAAGTGGTAGGGCTCTAGCCTCGAGAAAACCCAAGGACAAAGCTCAGACCCTGAGCCCAAGCCCAGGACTGGCCAAAAAAAAAAAAAAAAGAAAAGGAAAAGAAAAGAACTCTTAGCCCTTTCAGTCATTTGATTAGGAAAGGATCTTTCTTTGTACCTTACCTTGGAAGCTGAGTTGTTGAGCATACCACTAGAGTAGGATTCTAACATCGAGTTCTCTAAGTCATAAATTCATTCATCCACACAATTTCATTTGTTTCACTAGTAAAAATGGGTTAAGACCAAATGGATAAAGTCAAGTATATGAATAGCAAGCAATCAATGGGCAGAAGCTGGCATTGTCACCACAGAGAACAGCCAGGATGAATCTAAGACACAGGAAAGACAGATTCTTTAGGGCCCAGAGGCATGGAAAACCATTATAAAAGTACTGAGATTCAGTGTTCAGTCTCAGAAGTGGTGAGAATTTTGCATCCATCCACACTAAAAGTCATTCATCCAACCCCAAAGAGCATCTTTCAATGCTCTCTGACACCTACGGCCCAAGTGA
This sequence comes from Megascapheus bottae, assembly GCF_031878675.1. Taxonomy (NCBI): domain Eukaryota; kingdom Metazoa; phylum Chordata; class Mammalia; order Rodentia; family Geomyidae; genus Megascapheus; species Megascapheus bottae. The sequence goes on from NC_143525.1 coordinate 22,768,012, forward strand.
CGGTGACAGAAGGGATGTTGAAAGTCTGAAGGCCAGAGATGAGTGAGTTTGAAAGAGCTCAGGTTCCCAGCACTGGAAACCAAGGAGAAAGGTGAACATCTCAGAAATTGGCCGGCCTCTCCTGGTCTTCTGTTTGGAAACATCACTGATGGCTCAATATTCATGTGTAGAAACCAAGATGGGTCACCAGTCAATCTGCAGTGGAGTTAACACACACTTGCTAAGGCAGCATCCTGGGTTATCCAGCCATTCCTCACAAATCTCCTCACAAGCCCTGCCCTATGGGAAAGGAGCTCTGGTAACTACTACCCTTTCCAGATAAAGAACTGCATACAAAGGGAAATGATGATGAAGAGGTTTATACATCTAGATATCGCTAGAGTGGTCTACAGGCATAAAAGGAAGGCACTTAGCACCTGAAGAAAAAAAAAGGTAAAGCAATTCTGCAAGAATTTCAAGAATTTCTAGACTATGGCAGGCCTATTTTGAAATCTACCTTGAACTACGTGGAGGCACAGGTCAAGCAGATTAGGTGAGGTTCAAGGCTAGTCCCAGAAAAATATTAATGAGATCCTAGAGATACTGAGTTACTAGCTCTCCCCACTCCAAAAAAAAATGAAGTTCAGAAAAGTCATTGTTATCTATTCCTTCTTTTTATTTTTCTGGGGTTTGAACTCAGGATCTTGCCCTTGCTAGCTGGGTATTCTTACCCTACCTCTTGAGCCATTCCTCTAGCCTTACTTTTTGCTAGTTATTCTCAAGGTGAAATCTTAAGGACTCTTCTGTCCATACTGCCACAAACCATAACCCTCCAGATCTCAGCCCCCTGAATAGCTAGGATTGCAAGTTCGAGCCACTGCTGTCTTGCTCTGAAATATCTTATTTGTTTAAAAAATTGCACACACAAACACATAACTGTGGAGACTGGGGGGGGGGATTTGTCAACCAACTGGGAAAGACAAAAATAACAAGGCCATGCATTTGCATCACATTGGTTACATAATGAAAGCCTGGACTCTGAAGATAGAGAAATTGGCCAAGTCATTACACTCACCATGAGGAGCTGCCGGGCATGGCACAGCCTGTGAATGAAAACAGGAGGAAGTCAAGACTGGACTGGAGGTCATGGCTGGCTTTGGCTTTGATTTTCTGGAGTTCTGAAAGACTAGTTCGTTGATTCTGACTCCAGAGACCAGATCTGGCTACCTTATCCTCCAATTCATCCCCCCCCCCACACCCACCGTGAGCCCCCACTTCATCTCACCTCTCGTATTTCATTCTCTCCCCTTCTCTGTTCTCCTCAGTTCCTCTCTTTCCCATCTATCCTGGATTTCATCTACTCCAAGACTAGTATCCTTCTCTGTGTTAATCTCATCCTGCGTGGAGATGGAGCCAGGACTACTGACAGAAGGTTCACACCCAAGTATACCACCCCCTCACTTCTCCATACCCAAGAGTAGTTAAAGAATGCACATAGCTGAGTATGGGTGGTTCACATCTGTAATGCTTAGGAGGCTGAGATCTGAGGCCCACAGTTCTAAATCAACCTGAGAAGGAAAGTTTGTGAGACTCTTATCTCCAATTAACCACCAAAAAGTTGGAAAGTGGAGCTTGACTCAAGTGGTAGACCTATCTTCAAGGAAAACAAAAACAAAAATATTCAAAGGTAATACCAGGCCCTGAGATCAAACCCTAATAATGGCATCCACACCCAATACACACACACACACACACACACACACACACACACACACACACACACACACTCAAAGAAAAATTCATTAACGTAAACATAACACACAAAAGGATTTATAAAAATTCCTATTCTCTGAGTACTTGTCTTTTAGTGCGGAAGAACAGAATCAGAAAATTTAAAAAAAATTAAAATAAACAAGAGGTAAGACACACACATCAGGCTACACGTGAGATGTGGGAGCAGATGTATTGAGGGGAAGCCCTGACTTGGATCTCAGAAGGCAGCACTGTGGAGGTGACATTGAAGGACGGTTGTCAGGGGAAGGCTCAAATCCATAAAGATTTAGGATTGTCATAGAGCTTCCGGGACATCTCATATTCTGTCCTAGCCTGAGGCAGGAGAAGCAAATGAAAATAAGAAGTGTATGTGTGGAGGGAGGGAGGAAACTCACATGCATCACCCTCTGTCCTGTTGCCATCTGGTGGGCCCTGGAAACCCTCCGTGTATTTGGTTACTGTGTTTACACAGCCGGCAGGACACACACTGTTCACTCTCAGCTCCCCAGAGCTGTTGGAATGGTCCCTGCTTGCCTGAAGATTCCTGAGGCCCCCGCATCCGGAGGCTGGAGCTCCACCTCCTCTCCCCCCATCCTCTGGGTTCAAGACAATCCCTTGGGTCATCCAAAGCTAGAAGGTTCCAGATCTTGCTCCAAAGTCTGGAGCCTGCTGTTGTCAATGTGGGAAGGAGGGAGGATTGGGGAAATGGCTGCTTCACCCAAGCAAAGAGTATGCAGATGACTGGGTTGCAGAGAGTAGATGAATTGAGACCTGTAGCCTCCTAGAAATCCGCCATGCTGACCCAGGCACAAGGCACAGGGAATGTTGTGGGTTCATTATAACCTCTGCTCCACTGCTGCTGCACCTGCTCACCAAGTACCTTCCAGGTGGGCTTTTGTTTTTTTTTTTTTTACTTTTTTCTTATCTCATAGGATCATGCTTCTTTTGATAATCTCTAAGGTGGAAAAAGGTCAGAAGCAACACTTTTCTTTGCCCCTGACAAGTTGGTACAGCTGATAAACAGTGGCCAGTTTGATCTTGGGTTCTTGGTCTCTGAGCTCCAGCCTCTACTCACCTTTATGAAAAACAAAAGGACCCAAGACCCCTAGACTGTCTCTTAACAACAAGAAGGGGACAGTTTGCCTCAGGACAAAGAGGTAATTTATGGTTAAGACAAGGACAGGTGAGGGCACAGGAAGCACCCAGTAGGTCTTCAGTCTTATAATAAGGTGGTCATGATGAGCTCTAGTCCTCACCATGTGATTCTCCATGGTGGCCTGGGTCAAATAGATATAACAATATCCAGGTTGGTTTCACATGAAACACAGGTGTTTGTCCTAACAAAGGCTGAGGTGACCTGTAGCCTTCAGATAAAAACCAGGAAGCAGGAGGAGCAAGAGGTGATAGGTCCTATCTTTCCTATCTGAAGTCACTCACCAGATTAACACCCAGTCCAACAGCAGGGAAATTCCAGGTCTCTACCACCTGGCATGCCTCACAGCTGAGCACTGGAGTGAGGGCATCTTTACCCCTGGCCTAATACCCTCAGGCACTTGGGCAAAATAGATAAGAATCCATAAGTAGAAGATAGAGAATGCGTCACATCATTCTATCCTTTCCTTATGACCTCAGACTGAGATACTCCAACCAGGACCTACGTAGACATTGGGTCTAGGCTGGATGCATTTCCCCCGTCCCCATCCCGGCCCTGCCCTAGCATGAAGAGGGGAATGCAAATGTATTTGTCCACACAGAGGCTGACCCACACAGGGCAGTGAGTGGACCAGCCTGGGGTAAGCCAAACAAGGACCAAGATATTTTGTTGACAAACTGGATGTGTCAGTGGACATCTACTAGGGTAGAAAGAGGCCCAGGGAGCCCAGGCAAAGTGAAGGAGAAAGCAGATCTCTTCAAATCCCTTCATCAACCTAGCTACCCCTGGAAAACACCCAGGTGTTGTGTCTCCCTCCCTCCCTGACTGCTTTCCTGACAGGGCTCAGAGAACCTGACCTTCTGACTGGCTTGGCTGTTTCATAAGGCAGGTTGAGAATTTTCAGCCTCTAAACTCATGTGTTCTAATCCTATTAAATATGCACCAGCTTCAAAACTCAGCTTTTTGAAAACTTGTTTCCCCACCCCCAGCCACCTCTACAACCCCTCTGACCTCCTCCACCAGGGCTTACTTAGTGGGACTTGCTCTATTCCAGCTTGAAAAGCCATTGCTCCGTTGCTGGCAGGGTTCCCACTGGCGTTGCTGCAAGGATTTGGGCTGTGATTCAGCTACCTGCAGCTGTTCCCCAGTTACCACCCACGTGAAAGAATTTCTGATATTAAAACGAGTGACAAACTTCCTCCCTTCTCCCCCCCCAAGCACATTAGTTTGATTGACATCCCTAGTCCAAACTGCCAAACTCACTCTCCCTGTTCCCTTTATGATGCATCTCATTTGGCTGGCCCTGGGTCCAAGGCATACTTCCCTCTCCCCCCAAAGGCTCCTTCTGATGAAAGACTCTAGAAGTACCATTTAGGGGATAGTTTCAAAACAATTTACTAAAGCTCTTGAGAAGCACATTTTGCCCTCTTGTTTATCAATGAATTAAGTGCTCTTCCCACCATTGCAATAAATCTTTCTAATTGCTTCTCCTGAAATGTGGGATGTCATCAAGTCAAGAAAGTTAAGAAGATGGCTAATAGGTGCCAGTTGCTCATGGCTGTAATCAAAGCTACTCAGGAGGTGGAGATATGAGGATCATGATTCAAAGCCAGCCTTGACAAACCCAAGACATTCTTACCTCCAAATAACTAGCCAAAATCTGGTAGTAGCTCAAGTGATAAAGAACCAGCATTGAACAAAAATAAATGAAAATCAAGAGCCCAACATCCTGAATTCAAGCTTCAGTATGGGCACACTCATACATGCATACACACACTTGGGGACTTCCATGGAGCCTTTCAGGGGGAATACTACATGTGCCTGTTTCCCTCTGGCTGAAGAAACATCAGCACATTCTTTTGGAGGACACAGAATTCTCTGTAGCAGAGAGTACTGAGGAAGGTGCCACACAGCTGGGCATGTGCCTGAGCTTCTTGGCCCTTGTTATAACCGTGTGTGTGTGTGTGTGTGTGTGTGTGTGTGTGTGTGTGTGTGTGTGTGTGTGTGTGAGAGAGAGAGAGAGAGAGAGAGAGAGAAAGAGAGACAGAGAGAGAGAGACAGAGAGAGAGACAGAGAGAGAGACAGAGACAGAGAGAGACAGAGAGAGACAGAGAGACAGAGACAGAGACGCAGAGACAGAAAAATGGTGGGGTCAACTACTCTACTCAAGCTCCTGGCATTAATCCCATTTCACCCTGGGCTCATCAACTTTCATGCTTCCATTCAAAGAAGGATATCATCTAAATCAATGTAATATACCATGGTTGGCTTCTGAGAACCGACCTGGAGGCATGACCATGCAAAAGAAGCTTAAAAGTAGCCCTGCCCCACAGTCTGCCCCACAGCCTGCTCCAGGCTGCCTACAGCCCTGGGTGTCTCCTGTTTGTCTAGTCTGTTTGGCAGATGCTGAGTGGGGGAACAGTGGAATGGCCCTGCAGATGGATCTCACCCACCCTGAGGCCACATCCCCTGGCTTCTGGGCAGTAGCCAGTAATGTGATCCTTTGGGGTAGCGCTGATCTCCCACCCCCTCACATTGGGAATTCAGCCAATCTTGGGGTTCTTCAGGGAAGAAAATTCCTTTCCCTGACCTCTGCAGGTGATCAGATTGAGGTCCCCACAGCTTGAAATTTGATTTGATCTTTGATCTCTGCTTGCACAGCTGCGATAGTTATGATGCACCATAAAATGTCCCAGTGCCCTTTCTAGTTCACCTGCTCTCTGTTGCCAGTGCTGGGGCCAGGTAATTCCTAAACAGAGGTAAGTATATTTCCTCTCCCCCACCCCTCTCTCTCTCTCATTGTTGTTTTCACAGTTCTTGCTCTCCTCCTTTCCAGGACTTAACCTCAAATTCCATTATGGACCATTTCAAGTTCTTCTAAATGATGACATGTGCTTTGGGTGGGGAGGGGGAGGTAGCAGCGCAGCGGGGAGGGCACTGGGGAATGCTGTTTGTTAGAATCAAATATTTAACCAGAGTCATCATCCTAGAAGAACAGTGCAGGTGTTGTCCTTAGAAGGTCTGGCACAGGAGGGGTCCTTGGAATGGGTTTTCCTGGGTGTTGCCCATTTCTCTCACTTAAAGGAGATAATTCTGTGGTAGGGAAAATGTGGCTAAGGTTGCAAGTTAAATGCTGTTCCATCAAAACTGATTTGCTCTTTTATTCATAGCAAGGGACATAATATTAGATATTGCTTATTGATAGTTTACTGTATTTTTTGACATGGTGCTAATAATCACATTCGTAAGAGCCCTGTCACCTCACAGATTCTCTGGAGCACATTTTCTTCTACCATTGCACAAGTGAGGACAGAGAATCAGAGACCGAGTAGATGGCTTCAGATGAACAAAAGTGGGCAGGTACTGTGCCTCATCCCTGTAATCCTAGCTATTCAGGATGTTGGGTTGGAATCTGAAGATCAAAGGTTCAAAGCCAGGCTAAGAAGGGGAGTCCATGAGACTCTTATCTCCAGTTAACCAGCAAAAAAAACATATCAGAAGCAGAGATATGGTTTAAGTGGTAGCATACCAGCCTTAACCAAGAAAGCCAAGCAGGAGTTTAAGGGCCTGATCTCAAGACCCATTACACTCTCCTCCCCACGACAGAAAAGATTACATAAGCAGGGAGCATCAGCCTGAACTGAAGAATTCTGTGAGCAAAATAGTGAGAAGCAGAATAGGGAGAAGAAGGAGAAGGAGAAGGAGGAGAAGAAGGAGAAGGAGAAGGAGGAGGAGGAGGAGAAGGAGGAGGAGGAGGAGGAGGAGGAGGAGGAGGAGGAGGAGGAGGAGGAGGAGGAGGAGGAGAAGAAGAAGAAGAACAACAACAACAACAACAACAACAACGAGGAGAGGAGGAGGAGGAAGAAGAGGAGGAGGAGGAGGAGGAGGAGGAGGAGGAGGAGGAGGAGGAGGAGGAGGAGGAGAAGAAATAGTCAAGATCAAGATCAAGTACATCTTTACAGAGCTCCAGAACTTCTTTTCTGGATAATCATGTTATTGTTTGGGCTCAGACTTGATCAAGAGAACTCTAGGCAATTCTCTGTCTAGAAATGTCCAACACCTTTCCTATGACCTTGAACTTCAGGGCTGGTTAATTAAATGGTTTAGCTCACAGTTATTATGATGATTATTTTTAGTTTCCATTAAGTGCCTGGCACTAAACTCCATTGCAGTTGTTTTGAAGCCATGATTATCCTTTATTACTTCAAAGAAAGGGCTCATTTCTGAACTTGCCCAGTCCATCCCACCCTCTCCCCCAGTAGCTTCCTTTGCCCCTCCACCCACAGTTTAGCTCCTTTTTTTTCTCTCTCTCTGATTGCTCCCTTCATTTTCCTCTAGAGAAAGCATGAAGAGAAATCTGTGCTGTATTGGCTTGTTGTGTTTTGTTGTATTGTATGTCTCTCCACCTGCTGTAGGAACTGTTTGTGTCTGCAGGGACCCCACCTCAACAGTTTTCTTCCCTTCTTTTTGCTTTTGTTATTGGGTATACATTTGAATTTAAGTTTTTACCATAACTGATTGACTACTTCAGTAGGCGTTTATTAAAATATTATATATATACATATATGTGCTCTCTCAGTGCCTTGAAACCTTTGTACTGCAATTGTGACAAAGAGCCAAGTTATACAATCTCAACTAGCACAATATAGTTGATCCTTAAAAGGGAGGCAGCCATGAACTTGACATTTAAAAGTACTTTCTCAACCTTTTGGTGTAAACATTTTCAAACTTGCAGGCAAATGGAAAGGGAGGTACAGAAACAGCTATATAGCTAGTTCCTACAGTTGTCTGTTGTTAATATTTTTGCCCCCCCCACACAGCCTCTCATAAGTCCACTACCACTTGAGCTAATGCCTTTATTCCTTTTGTTTGAGAGACAGAATGTTTGGCTGTCTGATGACCTCAAACTCTGCCTCTCTGGTAGCTGGGATTGCAGGGATGCACTTATAAAACACAGCCCACAATTTCATCTGTGTGTGATTTAATTTTTTTTTTTAGTTTTTGTAGAGCTGGGGATTGAACTAGACCCCAGGACCTTGTGCAAATACCTCTGTAAATACTCAACCCACGAAGTATATTTCCAGCCTCTCCCTAGTTGTCTAAACTGGAAGTAAAGTGACAGCCATCTATTATTTTGGACCTCACCTAGGCAATTCCTTCTCTTGGAGCTGCAATTCTTGCAAATATCCTCTAAGCCCCATCTTGAAACCTAAGCGGCATCAGCCTAACCTGGAATCTATAGTTTCACACTTTACTCACAAGAATTACAGTCGTTTTAGCATTTGGCCCTTTTAAAAACACTAGCTTGCTTATCCTCAGAAAATACAAGCTTTGTAATGTTACACCCATAGATATCTCTTGCTGTCAGAGTGAGCTTTTGTTAGGGGTGGCAACACTGGTGTCTCATCAAGTGAGAAGAATCTACTGTCACCATCCTAACACCATGCCCCTGCTGTTTCACTTCTTTTCCTCCCCTCATGGTCTGATTGGCTATCGTGTTTAGAGATGAGATGACCAATGGAATTGTCAGGACAGAACGTGTGCAAAACCAGTAGCAAACGGTAAGCTACCTGAGTGTTGCTATTCTTCCTTATGAGGATACCAAGATACAAAGGGTGGGAATCTGGAGGCCTACCTCACACTTAGGTTATGCCTGAGGACAACACATACATCCATGATCAGTGATCATATTCCTAGACCTGTGTCACAGAGTGCTGCAGGAACCAGATGAGACCCAGGAGTCAAAGCTCAACTCCACACACAAATAAGCAGCATGACCTTGGTCAAGGACATGTCCTTTCCAGGTATCTGATTCCTGGTCTGCAGTGCCATGAGTTGCTATGGCCTAGTAAACATGATTTCTTTTTAGGTGGCCTCATGACATGGTCTCTCTATTTCTGTCCCCTCCTGTATCCAATCCATCAGGTAATCAGGTGATACCTCGTTTGGATGACATCTTTACCACCCACCTAGACTGCCATCAGTGCCCTAGCTACTTCTCTCCACACTCCTCACTCTTGTCACATCCCTGTGTCCTATGCACGTGATTTGGGTGGATCTGCAACTGTTTGCCTCCTGAGAGCCTGTGTCTTGTCTCTTTTGCTCCCAGATAAACCTCTGGTACCCAGAATACCTACTGGTATCAGCAGACACTTAACAAATATTGATGGGACTTATCGGCAAATGGAACACCCTTATTCCAAGTAGGACAGGAATGATGTTGATAAGCAGAAAACACATATTCTGCCCTTTGCTCTGTTTTTATGGCCACTTTAAAGTCATTTAAAATTAAGCTTTAGCGTTTATAAACACTTATACCTACTTAGGCTATCATGCACAGTGTTTCTATCACACCGAAACACCGTGATGTTTATATTCTTTCTAGCTATCATCTCAAATCTGTATTTGCCTTTTTGTTGTTGTTTAATGAGTAATTACTTTCATCTGTCTCCTCCATTAGGTTGTAAGCTCTTCAAGGCATCAACATTGCCATCTTTTTTCAGTGCTGCATGGATTGCCTGGCACATAACAAGTACTTAAAATGTGTTTGCTGAATGAATGATTCAATGAGATGCTCACCAAAACTGGAAATCTTACCAGTGATATCATGAGATCTCCAGAGGTTATCACTGCATCACACACACACACACACACACACACACACACACACACACTTTGCAACTCACAGACCTTACACGAGATTCTTCTTCGCACTTAGTAGGAGCTCAGTAAACATACTGGTTGAGTTGAATTTTATTGAGCTAGCCAATATTCAGAGATGTCATGCCCTACTTAGAAAAGCTCCTCAGGAGAGGACAAAAGCATTCAGGGAGCCTGTCCAGAGACCCAGGTTTCCAGCTTGGCAGGATCTAAACAAAGGGTTCAATGGGCTCATTTGCATTTTGTTTTGCATAAATATGCAAGCTGAGTGGTTGAGTCCCAGTCTCCAAGGACATCAAATGGTAACTGGCTGTGTTTTCAAATAGAATATTCCAGATCTTACAAACAAGATTCCCACCCAAAAGAAACCTCTTTGTGTCTGTTCTGGTTGCAGTGAGACCTCCTGATCTTAACTAAGCAATGTCCCAGGATGGAACTCTGCCTGTCCCCTGCCTGACTGTCCTCTTCCCCTATGCTCACCCCCTACAGCAATCTTGGCAAGCCTATCAAGGTGTGGTGACTTGCACCAGGCTCCTGTTGACAGAGTTTAAAACAAACCTCCCTGTCCCCACACAGGCTCTGCTGAGGAACAGGAGAGAGCCAAGGGGAGAGGGGGGGGACTCCATTATAACTATAGAAGTTTTGAAAATAGAAAAATGGCACTTATAAAAACTCAGACAAACCCCCAAAGTGTCATCCTTACAGAGGCCAACACAGGAATGCTGGTATTGGAAAGGCTCAGAAAAGACCATGGGATTCTTCTCACCACTCCCCCCAAGCCCCAGTTAATCCAGTTGCCCTGATTTGCATGGGATTTGCATACATAGTGCATCATATTCAAGCAGCCCTCACTTCAAGGGCCAAGATTAAGGTTGAGGATTTGTGCTACCCACAGTGGTTCTGTTCAAACTCCGCTTGTTCATAAGCTCAGGACACCTAAAATAGTTCTTTCTATACTCATAGGGGTGAAAAGATCTCAAGTGGTGACAGGGAGTCACAGGGGGTTGGTAAGGAGGGGTGTGGGTGCAATGTCTGGTTCTTTCTCCCAGGAAGGGAGGTTGGGCACTGAGAATCTTAAAGTCCCTCCCAGTTCTGGAATCTTCTACAAATCTCCACAGAGTGCCAGGAACCCGAGGGTGGCTGGCCTCATGGAACACTAAGATGACACCGCACAATATACAGTAGCCAGACTCAGCTTGTGTCAATATTGGTTGAAGGCATTGTTGTGACAGTGACTGTCACATGACAGAAAGGAAGGGAAGACACCTAACTGGGCCAAGCAAGGAATGAAATGGGGCCATGGGATGTGGAACAAATGCTTCCTTCCGCCCTGCCACTATATCCTGTTAGCCATTAGACACCCTTATCAAGTCTCACCCTCGGGAACCTCTCCACTTACACCTGCCTTGCACCTCTTGTATAAGAATCAAGAGCCCAGAAACACATGAATTGGCAATGCTCAAAGTCATTTCCCCAGCATGGGAGTTCAAACCAAGGCATTTCCATAGGAACCTTTCCCATCCGTAGTTGGTTCTCCTGGGGCTGAGCTTTGAATTGTCCCAGGGCTTGAGGCTTGAAGGAAGATGTCTAAGACCAATTTCTTTGGAGGCCACATCGCTAGTAGACTGAAAACATCTCTGTATTGTGCCCAAGCGAGATTATGGAGTAACTGTCTCCTAAGAGCAGAACAGGCAAACTTGAAGACACTCATGCAGAGAAGGGGTCTCTGGTTTTCCCTTCTCAATTTCTTTATTCGGTGCAGAATACAGGTAACTAGTACATGCACAACTGCTACCCTGAGGCTGGTAGCTTCTAGTAAGAGCTCTGTTCTGAGAGGAGACAGGAGGAAGGAAGAAACAGGGCAAGGGCAAGCCTTCAGGCCTACAGGCCTGGCTTCATAAAAGGCCTGTCAATTTTCTTCCAAAGCCTCTAGGTTATCTCCCTACAGGTTGGTGCTAAGTCCAATTTTTGAAAGACATGGCCTTACTCAAGTCATTTTAAGTCTCTAAGGGCTTTGGTTTATTTTTATTTTTTAATTTAGAGAATACTTTATCAGTTTTTGCAATCAAACCCATGTAGATAAGACCTTACATATTTAACACCGTGCCTTTATCCCTGTACAAATGGAAATAAAATTAAGTGCAGCATTTCTAGACCAATATGGCCATTGAGTTCTGTACAATACCAACTCAACAGAGTAAACTGGGACACAGCTAAAGTTTACAAAGATTCAAATCATATGTGTTGTATATATAGAAAGATATATATAGAGAGAGAGAGATCAATAATAGTATGGTATGCATCATGGCAGCAACAACTTTCCCAGGTTCTGAAGTCATCTGAACAAAATTAGACATCCAGACTCTCCATGAATAAAAAGAAGAAAAGAAACAATAAGAAATAAAACTCTAGAAAAATGCCAAGCTCTGTTGCTGTCATGGTACCTGGCACTATTTATTATTATTATTATTAGTAGTAGTAGTAGTAGTAGTAGTAGCTTCTAATCATCATGTGGAAAGAAACCATTTTTTTACTGTTGAAGCACAGTCACCATTGTGCACCATAAAGCAGGTACAAGGTATTTTATATTCACAGAGCACTGTCCTACATCAATAGACAAGAGGAGATGATTAAAAAGGCATTATCGAGGCTTGATTCTACTTTTCCAGCAAAGGGCCCAAAGTAGGGTATACAGCTTTGCAAAGAAATGCACTTTCTTGGGCCCAGGAGTGTAGCCTAATGGTAGAGTGCTTGCCTAGCCTGCACGAAGCCCTGGGTTTGATTCCTCCGTACCACATCATCAGAAAAAGCCAGAAGTGGTGCTGTGGCTCAAGTGACAGAGTGCTAGCCTTGAGCAAAAAGTGCCCAAGGACAGTGCCCCAGGCTCTCAATTCAAGCCCCAGGACTGGAAGAAAGAGAGAGAGAGAGAGAGAGAGAGAGAGAGAGAGAGAGAGAGAGAGAGAGAGAGAGAGAGAGAGAGAGAGAGAGAGAGGGAGGGAGGGAGGGAGGGAGGGAGGGAGGGAGGGAGGGAGAGAGAGAGGGAGAGAGAGACAGAAATGTGCTTTCTTACATAGGATTTCCTTCTGGTTTTTTTTTTAATTACAATTCTTTTAATTGTCTTCAAGTGGTTCAACATGTCAGTTTGTGAGTTCAATGCCTTTTGCTCAATGTCACCTTGCCATCATTTTCTCCCATCTTCCCCAGCCTCACCCATCCTTATTTTGGCACCTTCAGAAAATTAGGATATTAGATTCTGTATTACTGGTATGATGGTGAATTCTTGTAATCCCAGCATCTGAGAGGCCAAGGCAGGAGGGTCGCATTTGAGGCCAGCCAAAGACTTGGGAATATATAATATAATATAATCCCATAATTATGTAATATGATATAATTATAGTATAATAGTGACCATGTAAAAATAAACAAGTAAATATACAGGTTACAATATGTAGATACAAAAATAAAACTACACTGTTTATCCTCTCAGATCAGTCAAGAATGCCAAAGGAGAGACCACTGGTGCTTTCTGGGCTCAGATAGAGGCCAGAATGGTCAGGACACCCATCTAAACTCCCCCAGCACAAACAAGCCTTCCTAATTTTTTTCCCCAACTAGTCTACATATACAATTAATTTGCATCATCTTAAATTGGCTCTTCCCTAAACATTTTATGATTGATTTAATTCTCATTTTCTTTCCTTTTATCTTTGCTGGAGTTTGGGAGGAAAGGATTGCAGCAGGGGGAGGAGGCAGGTCCTGGGTTTTCCTCAGCGGAGGAAGACTATGTGGGTTCAATTTACTGTGAGGAGGGAGGCATCATCATGGCCCAAGAAAGACCTTTGGGATGTGAGACTCTGACATGTTAAACTCCCATCTTTAGGAAGATGCCAAGGAAGGCTTCAGACTCAAGGCAAATGGTGCTTGCCCAAAAGGAAGTGTTTGGGGCTTCCTGGAGTCCATACTGAGGAACAAAGTCCTGCTCCTATTTTTTTTTTTAAAGATTTCTTCAAGAAATTATCTTTAAGTAGTTATACAAAGGATTTGTCATTTGACAGATCAGCTTATGATACAATGCATCCTGATCAATGTCACCCCTTTATGATGCTTGAAAACAAAAAACAAATTATGATTCTTAGGTGCCTATGGATTGCTTAGTCTAATGATGGCAGTTTCTTAATAAATTTAGTCACCCTGCAAGATTAAACCCAGGGAGAACTTGCTGACACCCTGTGATAGACTTCCAGCCTGCACCACACCTTTCCCTCTGACCTGTAGGGCAGGATGCATGCCCTACCTTAGCCTCTGTCAGTTCACACATCTGAGGCCCATGGGCACCAGCCACTGCCTTACAGATCCCAGGTTGCTCAGCTTTCCACCATGAAATGGTGCCAGACTCTAGGAAGGAGGGCTGTGGAGGAGGGAAAGAAAACATCTTGTTGTAATTCCTCCTCTTCCTCCTCCTCCTTGTTCATTAATCGCATCCTGCTGGGCGCCCTCGTGCACTCTGGGTGAGCATGAGTCAAGCACAGTTCCCTCTTCCCAGCAATAGCCAAGGGTGTGGAGTGCCTCATTTTTGAACACCCTCTTCTCAGACATGGAGAAGGGAAGACCTGAAGAAGGGAGGGGAGGAGGAGATTGCAATGCAGCTGCAACCACTGCTGGGGTCACACTGGATGGGAGGAAGAGACAAGCCTGCAATGACCAGGAAGTAAGGGGCACCCACTGTGATAAGCTGGAGGGAGGAGGAAATGAATGGACTGCATTGAGTTTTCTCCCTAAAGGATGGAGAAATAGATTTTTTTTCTTTAGACCCCTCTTCATAGTGTTCTGGAGCCTCTGGATAAGGCCCAGCAGTGCTCAACACCATGGTGCAGCTGTTTAAATCCGAGAGACCAGAGATATCCTCCCTATTTTTCCCCCAAAGGATAAGAAGGTACATGATAAATAGTCCAGCAACAGCTGATTGTCTTCTATGGAAAGAAAGGGCCCTCACAGCCAATGATCTGCAGACTGGGTATGTGTAAGTTGTTGCAGCAATGGGGGAGAGGGGGCGGTTCTCTCCACTGACCCAGCTCCAGATGGAAGCCACTGTAGGCCTCAGGAACAGGAGGCATGAAACCGTCTTGTCTACTGACTCTACTTAGCATTCTATTCCCTGAGCCCAGCAGTGAAGGGAGAAATCAAATTACTTTTGCCGATGAAGGTTCCTTTTCAACAGTATTGCTTTGAGCTATTCCTGAAGGTCATCAGCCCTTTCCAAGGTCAAGGGAGAGAGCTGTGAAACTTCAAGAGTCTTTGTTTTGTTTTGTTTTTAAATCACGAGCTCTTTTCTTTGTATTATCCTGTATAGTACTTCAACCCCATCCATTGCTTCGATCTTTGGATAAGCTACAAACCTTGATGGACAGTCATGCTTGCATTCTATGTAACACAACAAACCAATAGACCTTGATCTAATTTGTTTTTACTTGTGTGTGTGTGTGTGTGTGTGTGTGTGTGTGTGTGTTGGTACTGGGGCTTGAACTCAGGGCCTCACATACTTTCTTAGCTTTTTCACTCAAGGCTAACATGCTACCATTTCAGCCACATCTCTGTTCCTGATGTTTTATTGGTTAACTGAAGATGAAAGTCTCAGGCTTCTCTACCTGGTCTGGCTTTGAATTTCCCTTCTCAGATCTCAGCCTCCTACATAGCTAGTATAACAGGCATGATCACCAGTGCCCAGCTTGCTGGGGTTTTTTTTTATTGTTTTGCTTTGTAAGATCAAATGCTGTGACGCATGTAAAGTCTTTTGACTCTCAGTGGCACATGGTGCTCAGGAAAGCTTATTTTTACTATTGCACTGAAGTTAAAACTGGAAGCTTCTGTTAGGTCTGCAACATTTACCAATGCCATCTTCTGGCTCTATTTCTCCAGTCTCTTGTGTAGTGAGTAAATATGTACCATTAGACACAGCTCTTCGCTGTCCCATGAGAATCCAATGCAAATGAGTCAGCAAAGTAACCCACTGTCTTGCTCTCTTCAGGCCCACATCTGCACGAAGACAATATTTGCAGGGTCCAGCATCCCTGAGGGCCTGTATCTTGAAGCAGCATGGCTGGCTAAATGCCACCTGTAAGGAAAGCTGTTCTCTCTTGATGAAAATGCACAGGCCCTCCCGGCCCCATCTCACCCTTCCCCTAACATTGTCCCACTACCGTTTCCATGTAGTGCATCTGGCCAAAGCAAACAGCTAGCTCCTCTGGAGCTAGCCTTCCAGTGAGCAGCTGCAGAATGGAATTGGCCAGCCTGTGCGGGAAGCTTCAGCCTTCTCCCCGCCTGCTCACCCGAGAGTGCTTCTGGAATAAGCAGAATTGAGGCCTGATCTTTTCATTAGCTCTCGCACAGGGAGGGGCCCCTTCTCTGCATGAATGGGGCCTCCCCTTGTACAATTCCCTTCTGCCATCTTCCACAGGTTGAATGCTGGGTTTACTGGGGTGAAATCTCCCCTCTTAGAGAAAAGGAAGAGTTTCTCATGAACATAGGACACCAGGAGCTAAAGGAGTAGTTTGTGTTTCTTTAACAGTTTCCTGTATTAATGGTTCTCTGAATGAGTTTGAGGGTCTGGGAGATGGGGGAGGGTCTTAAAACCGACAAGAAATTAGAAGGAAAATGAGAAGGGCAGTAGAGAGACAAGAGAAGAAAGGAAGGAAGGAGGAATAACAAGGAAAAAGTATAAGCATTGTTTACCAGTTGGAAAACTCAATAGCTATTTGCAAATGTTTTCCTCCTTTAAGCACTCTATATAAGGCCTTAGGGTGTGTTTGTCCCTCTCTTGTGTGTTAGCCTCAAATAAAGGGAACTTGCACAAGGTTGCTGGGATGACAAATGGCAGAACAAAGAACCTTGGTCCTCCAACTGCAAGCTGTTCAGGAGCTCTGAGATCAGCTCTGCAACTCCCTTCCCAGTCTTATCAGCTGGGATAGCCAGTTGATTGCCACAAGGACACGGATCTGTTCTGCAGTCTGGCAGGCTTCCTAAGGCTAAGATGGACCACTCCTGAATTGGATGTCCCAAAGGACTACTTTGGTGGCAGTGATGTTGGTTACAGGGTGAGGGCTAGCGGCCAGCAGAGGTGGTGGTGGTAGTGATAGAATGATGATGAGGGTCGTCATAATGATGGAAGTGGAGGTGCTGATGGTGTCAGAGATGATCACGGTCGTTAGAGGTGCTGATGGTGATCATAAAAGTGGTGATGTTGGTGAGGGTGGTAGTGGCGATTTGGTAGTGATGATGGTGTTGATAGTTATGATGGAGGTTTGGATGATGTTGGTGGTGATGGTGGTGCCGAGGGTGATGATGGAGGTGATGATGGTGTTAATAGTGATGATGGAGGTCTAGAGGTGGTGATGGTGATGGTGGCTTGCTCTGACTGACACTAGTACCAGTGGAGGATGTAACATGAGAGAAAGATGAACAAGCTACTGGATTTCTATATTTCTAAAAGCCCCTGCCTTCTGATTTGATTTTGTTTAAAAAAAAGGAAGGAAGGAAGGAAGAAAGGGTGGGAGGGAGAGAGGGAAGAAAGGAGGGAGGGAGGGGAGGAGGGAGGGAGAGGTGAAGAAATAAAGGAAGGAATAAAGAAACAAAGGAATGAAGGAAGTCCAGAGCTCTGAGTCTGTTTGTTGGTAGCAACATCTGTGAAATGATATGTTAGTCTTCTATTTATTTGTGTTTGAAAGGGAAATAGCTTCCTTTGAAACAAAACTCAGCTTCCTCAAGGCCTCAAAAGTGGAATCTGTCTGTACAGGTGGGCTGCCCAGGCCATGCTGACATCTCTCCCAGCTGTCCTTTTCTCCTTCAAAATCATGTCACAATCATGTGGGCCCTGGAGCAGATACGATTTGTCCTTTGGCTCAAGTGTGGCCAGCCATCTCTCCCTGGGGTTCCTCTGAGCCCATCTGAGAGACTGTCATTTCATAGAGAGACAGACAGAAAGAGACAGAAAGGAGTGGCAGAAAGAGAACAAGCAAACCAAATGGAAAACAAACCAGATTCAGGGAGTTTAGACAGCACCGGATGACAAGGCTTACGTTCTGAAGTTTCACAGTAGCCCTTGCCTGGGGCATCCTTTTCTGGGTCACATCCAGAAGATACCTTCCAGAGAGAGTCCATGCTCCTTGGAGTTTCTGACTTGTGCCACATGGAAGGGGTCACAGCACCTGTATCATGTATTTCCATAGTCACATTAGGCTGTCAGAACCTGGGCAAAGATCTCCACCTCAGCAACCACCCACAGCTCCTCCATCTGCCCAGATATCAGGCAACACTCGGGCCATCTCTGAAATCAATGGCCACAGCATCTTCCTGACAGGGCAGGCTCATGTCATTCCTCTGAAGATAGAACAATCTTATAAGCACCATGCAATAATCACTTTGTTGGGGCCGGGAGTTTGGCCTAGTGGTAGAGTGCTTGCCTAGCAGGCACGAAGACCCGGGTTCAATTCCTCGGTACCCCACATACATAGCAAAAAGCCGGAAGTGGTGCTGAGGCTCAAGTGGTAGAGTTCTAGCCTTGAGAAAGTCCAAGGACAGTGCTCAAGCCCCGAGCTCAAGCCCGGGACTGGCAAAAAAAAAAAATCACTTTGTTGGTGTTTTTTGTTTTGTGTTTGTTTGGTTTGTGTTGAGAAAAGATCTCACAGTGAATCCCAGGCTGATCAAAAACTCACTATAATTTCAGACTGCTCTTGCTTTGGCCTCCTAAATGCTGGGATTGCAGGAGCTTACCACCATGTCTGGTACCATAACCTGCCCTTCTTTCTTCCTTTCTTCCTTCCTTCCTTCTTCCTTTCTTCATTCTTTTTTCTCTCTTTTTTCCCCTTTCCTCCTTTCTTCCTTCCCTTCTTCCTTCCTTCCTTCCTTCCTTCCTTCCTTCCTTCCTTCCTTCCTTCCTTATGTCTATGGTAAATGACACATAGCCTGCTCTCAAGTTATCAGCCCCTGAGGATTCTCCTGGTGTGGCCTGAGGGAGATATAAAACCTTCAGGGTTCCTCATCTTGTTTGCCCTCTGAGCCATACTTTATTTTCAACAATTTTCCCCCACCCTGGAAACCTCCCTTCAATTAGTCCCTTGAGATTCTTCTAGAAATCCTATGACAAGGACCATGAAGTTGAGAAGGTAAGAAAAAAAAATAATAATAACGAACTCAGGAACATTGTGTGGTTCAGTCTCCCCCGCCTCCCACTCCCCATTCCCTCCTTTGCCATTCAAGTGAACATTTTACTGCCAGATAGGCACAGACAGCTGATTTCACTTGTTTTGTAAACTCCTAGCCTTCTTCCCATCTCAGGGGTGGGGTAGGCAGATATTTTCTTTCAAGGCTGTACTAAAAATTCCAGCCTCCCTCATAACTCCAGAATTACCACTTCAGGCCGTCGCTGCCTTCTTGTCAGTCACAAGCCAGTCTCCCCCCCACCTTCCCTCCCCACCACCCCATACAATTTGGGGCGGCCTTGAAGCACAGAAGGGACATGGGAGGTGCAGAATATTCTCCCTGTCTCCTATCTCTGACATGTCCTGCTGGTAGACAGCAACTGTTTCATTTTAGCAGAACATCTAGGACAAAACTCCTAATTCTCCCCGCCAGCTTATCACTCCAAGCCCACAACCATCCCTAATCTTTCTATAGAAGTTAAATTGTTTCCTTGTCCTCTCCCTTAGCAGGCAGTTTCTCTGAATCTCTCTGAGAAATAGGAGGGGAGGGGACCGAGTGGTGAGGGAGGAGATAAAGCCTGGGAAATCTATAGCCTGATACTTGGGAGGGTGAAGCAACATGTGCAAGAAGACATTCGTGGCGAATGCTAAACTTGTTTGGTTATCTTAGGTGCACAGGGGGCTAGCTCACCCTAGCTAGTCTTTCTGGGTGAAGCCCTCCTTGAGGATGATTCCCCAGGGGCTGCCTCCTCCCAGGCTGATACAGCGTTTCATCATAGGTGATTCAGGAGGTTGAGATGCAAGCTGAGGCCCAGGCCATAGTAATAATGAGACCTCCAGCCTCAGCTGACCTCACATTCAGGCTGTTGACAGGTTCCATCAGGCTGGCCAAGCAGCCTTCCAATCAGGCCAAGACAAATGGTCTCAGGCTCCCTGCCCTCTGAACTTCCACATCCTTCTTCTGGCCTGGAGTCCACCTTCTCAGAGCTGCCCTCCCCACAGAGTATCTCCTGGCCCCTTCCCCAGATCACCTCCTGCCCTCCCCACAGACCATTTCCTGCCCCCCCCAACCCTACATCATCTCCTGCTCTCACCTCCCTTCTCACATAGACAATGAGCAAATGGGGATAGACAAGGTTAATCCAATTCTTCATCTTCTGCATCATGGCCATTTTGGAGCTGGCCCTGAACTGTTCATGGTTTTAGTAAAAGACTTAACTATGTATGTATGTACGCATGTATGTATGCATGTATGTATGCATGCATGCATGCATGCATGCATGCGTGTATGTATGTATGTTATTTTTTGCTGTGGGCCTTGGCACTATCACCTGGCTTTTGTTTGTTTCAAGGCTGCCTACTCTACCACTTAAGCCACAGCTCCAAATCTGGCTTTTGAAGGTAAGAGTCAGGCAGGCTTCAAACCATGATCCTCCGATTTCAGCCTCCTGAGTAACAGGTTTATAGAGCCCAGCTTGGTTTTGAGATGAGTGCCTCATGGCTTTTTTGGTGATTAATTGGGGATAAGAGAATCATGAATTTTTCCTTTCCAGAATCCTCAGATCTCAGCCTTCTAAATGGCTAGGATTACAGCCACTAGTACCCGGCTTGACTCACTTTAAATAACATGAAGTCAGCTTTATGCTCTGTCTGCAGAGGATACTTGGCTCACCCAGGGGCCAGCTTGTCCTTCAGCCAGGATGGCAGTGGAAAACTGGGCTTTCTTAAGATTCACAGCTGGCAACATTAATGGCCCTAGCTCATGGGGTCCAGTCAGACCTGGAGGCCAGCCTGGAAGCAGCCAGAGACAGCAAGGCAGCTATGAAGTCTCCATGTCACCACCAGACAAGCTGGCTCAGGACACATCAGGCATCTTTTGGTGTTAAGCAACGTTAGAAGAGTTGGGAAGTGCCGGGGACTTCCTGTCACTTCCACAGCCAACTAATGGGGGTCAGAGCTCCAGTGCTGTGTCAGCACGAGGCTCCAAGCAGAAAAGGTGCCAGGTGCTCTTGTGACAACAGTCTAGGAAGCTGGACCGAGGGGAATGGGTCACAACGGCCCCCTGTTCTCATTGCTGAGTTCTTTGAAGTTCATGTATAGCCCTTCCCTCCTTTACAGAGGAGGGAGCTCCATAGAGTGAGGAGGACACAAACTCTGGACCCCAGACCACAGGCCTTTCATTCCTCCTTGGCAGAAGGAATCTAACTGCACGCAGGAACAGGTGATGCTTTGCCACCATTTGGAGATGTGAAGCCAGAACCAATGGATGAAAAAATATGGATCATTTTTCCTCCTCCCTCCCTCTCTCCCTTCTTCCCTCTCTCCATCTCTCCTTCCTTCCCTCCCTCCCTCCCTCTCTCCATCTCTCCTTCCTTCCCTCCCTCCCTCCCTCCCTCCCTTCCTTCCTTTTCTTCTCTTTTTACTAGTACTAGGGTTTGAACTCAGGACCTTGTCCTTATTTAGCTTGCTTGCTCAGCTAGCACTCTACCACTTGAGTCAGGCCTCTAGCCAACCTTTTTTGCAGTTTTTTTCCTTGTTAGTTTTTGAGATGGAATCTTGTAAACTAAACCCCATGTGGCTCCCTACAGAACATTTTTAAAGGTCAAAGTTTGGGCCGGAAGTCTGGCCTAGTGGTGGAGTGTTTGCCTAGCATGCATGAAGATCCAGGTTCAATTCCTCAGTACCACATACATAGAAAAAAGCCAGGAGTGGTGCTGTGGCCCAAGTGGTAGAGCTCTAGCCTTGAAAAAGTCCAAGGACAGTGCTCAGGCCCTGAGTTCAAGGCCCAGGACTGGCAAAAAATAAAAAAATCAAATGCTTTGTAAATTACCACATCTTAGCATATTGTAAATTTAATTATTCATTATCATTTATATAGTTAGTCTATAGTAACTGTAGAAGCTTTTTTAATACTAGTAAAAAAGGGAGAAACTGACAATGAATTATAATTCTAATCACTAATATATATAACTGTAGAATTGTTATATTCCTTATGTTGACAAATATGATGCTATACTAATATTAATTAATGATTATATTATTATGAGTCAAATATATATGTACTTAGTTTGAGGTCTGGGCCTCAGGCTTGCTAGACAGATGCTCTATCATTTAAACCATGCCTCCGTTTCTGGTGATTTTTGTTTGTTTTTTATTTTTGCTTTGTTATTGTTGGTTAGTTTTGACTTAGGCTCCTGCTTCCTGCCCAGGTTTGAGCCTGGACTGTGATCCTCCAAAACTTGGCCTTCCATACAGTTTAGGATTATAAGCACTAGCCACTGCACACAGTTATGGGTTCAGAAGGAGAATCTCAGCACTTTTTCCACCTCTGCTGACCTTAAACTGATCCGCTCATGGTCAGCCTCCTTAATAACATTGCAGACATGAACCATCATCCTCTGTCTTCCTAATGATATACTAATTACATCATCCTGTTACTTTTTGAAACTTAGATAATAAACAAGCCAAAAATGTCTTTCCCTATCAGCAAAGAAGGATAGATTATTTTCTAATGGTTGCCTACCGCTCCATGGAACTTGTGATACTGAACACTGATGTTCTGTTCACATTAAAAAAAAACAAACCCACTGCAATCCATGCTGCCTCTGCATACATCTTTATGCAGCTGTCTGATTCTTTCCTTAAGATAAATTCCTGGAAGTGGAAAACATCCCTTCAAGATTTTCCACTGTATTGCCAAAGGGTACGCCTTTCTACACTTGCAGCAGCTGTCTGCTGGAGTCAGAGGGCTCAGCTAGAGAACCTGTTTAGCTGAAGGATGCAGGCAGAGTGGCTGAGTACAAGCCAGGCCTGGTGAAGGGAAACTTGTGTGACATGGAACAATGATTGAACTTTGATTTTCAGGGATTTGAAAGGTATTACTTTCTGAGCAGAGCTTGACTTGGGGGGGAAATAAAAGAAAAGAAAAACTAAAACAGCAGGAAGAACCGAGCCAAAGAAATGAAGCTGAAAAGATACAGAGCCCTGGTCTAGGTGAGCAAAGAAAATAGAGTACTGAAATGGGCTGCATCAATGGTGAGAGGGGATGAAAAGAACCGTAAGACAAGGATGGAGAGTCATGTCTTCTGGGGACTAAGTAAAGGTAATACCAAGATTGGGAAGCTGAGCAACTGGAATTAGAGGGGAGCATGGAGGAAACATAATGTCAAGGAGCACAGAGGAGAATTCTCAGAAAAGGCCCAGTCATTTGTCCATGTCTCTGTAGAGCTTTCTCTTGGGAGAGATGCATAAGGAGTGATCTTGTGTAATTGCAGCTGGTTTGAGATGCAGCCTGGATCCGCAGGTTAATCCAATTCTTCATCTTCTGCATCATGGCCATTTTGGAGCTGGCCCTGCCTACTCTACCACTTAAGCCACAGCTCCAAATCTGGCTTTTGAAGGTAAGAGTCAGGCAGGCTACATCTGGAGAATTGTATGGCATTGCAAGGAGGGAAGAGAAATAGAAAAGACCCACAGAAAATACTAATTTTAAAGCCAGGCACTGGTATCTCACACCTATAATCCTAGCTACTCAGGAGGCTGAGATCTGAGGATCATGGTTCAAAGCCAACCTGGGCAGGAAGGAAAATCTGTGAGACTTATTTCCAATGAACGACCAGAAAACAGGAAGTATAGCCCGTGGCTCAAAGTGGTAGAGTACTAGTCTGGATCAGAAAGAGCTTGGAGTCAGTGCCCATGCCCTGAGTTCAAGCCCCAAGACCAAACAAACAAACAAAAACACTTTGTTTGTGCCAGTACTAGGACTTGAACTCATGGCCTCATGCTCTCCATTTGGCTTTTTTTTTTTTTTATCTCAACTGACACTTTACCACTTGAGCCATGCCTCCACTTTTAAAAAGGAGGCAGAGTTAAAAGGGACAAGAAGGATGATGAAGAAAGAGCCAGCAGAGAAGGAAAAACAAAGAGAACAGGAACATTCCATTTGATGGAAGAGGAAGCAAGGTCTCTTTCAGTGGAGGAAGGATACCTGTTGTCAGTACAGAGGCCAAATCACTACAGAGTAAAAGCCACACATCTGGTTACACTGGTTCATTTCCCTTGGAGTGAAAGAGAGAACATCATCTGAGTTTCCATGTTTAAAGAGAGAAACTTGGTCTGAGCCCTTGCTAAGGGCAAAAACTGAGGAGGAAAGGAAAATAAAGCATTCACTGGGCCCAAAACAATGGCACAAGAGAAGATCCTAGCCAGGCCACCTAGGAATGTTTCCAACCAGCTCCTGGCTTGACCTATTTAAGGCTGAGGGGAGGGACAGTCTTTTTGTGAATAAAGGAAATGAATGCCCAGAATACAGATAGGGAGACAACCAAAAACAAGTGCATGTCTTCTGTATTTTTCAAGGCCAAGATACAATTATAATCCAAGCACCTTTTCTTAAAAGTAAAATTCCAGTCCAGAATAAGAAAGATCTCATCTTTATGTAGATTATAGGAGAGTTATATCTGAAGGACTTGCTTTTTGATTCAATGAGGAAGCTAAAGTCTTTGCGCTGACACAAATGCCACCCCAAAACATAACATCTGAGTTATAGAAAGAAGGGAAGATGGACCTTTCTGTATATGATTCAGGCCCGGTCTCTTTCCAGAAACAGTTCCCCAGGCCATGTCCCATCCCCAGCTTTAGAGGAGGATAAGCTGCCTCTCTCCCTGAGTAACTCTGAGGAGACAATTGAGAGCACACACCAGGCGGAACAAAACAGTGGCAATTGATGACAAATGGACTGAGCTGCCCCCCACATCCCCCTCCTCACTCTCAGTTACCACGGAAACACCAGCCAGGCGCAGCCAGGGGATCAGAAATACTCTTAACCTAAGGTCTGCTGGCCACAGGTGTTTGGAGAACCAGTATGCCAATAAGATCTTTCCACCAGGTCAGTGTGAGATGGGAAATCAGAGACCAGGGTAAAGAGATGGACTTTGTCCTTGGGACTGGAAGCCTCACTCCCAATGGCCCCTGGGAATTGCCTGGTTCTGATACATGCTGACATCCTCTGCAAATCTCTTCTCTTTCCAACTCTCCTATCCTCAGTGTCCTCAGCTACCTAAAACCTAGAATGATCTCTAAAATGGGGAGACGAATATATGCTCAAATATTTCACAAACTCAGCAGAGTGGGTCCATGTGGATCTTAGTCATTATTGTTACCTTCAACTACCCTCAGAAGATGTTTCCAGGAGCTGGGGATTTGGCCTACTGAGTAGAGTGCTTGCTTAGCACGCACGAAGACCCAGATTTGATTCCTCGGTACCACACACATAGAAGAAAGCCAGAAATGGTGCTGAGGCTCAAGTAGTAGAGCTCTAGCCTTGAAAAAGTCTAAGGACAGTGCTCAGGCCCTGAGCCCAAGCCCAGGAACTGGCAAAAAAAAAGAAAAAAAGATGTTTCCTATTCCCCCTCTGGGTCTTCCACATTCATGGGCAGAGAGACATTCCTTTTTTTAAAGGGTAGAAACAAGAAAGGGGGGACAGGAAAGGAGGAAAGGGTAATAATATATATGGTCACTGTTAGTTGTCTGAGCAACAGGAAACTGGTGGTGAAATATTAACTGGAGTTGTACCACAGGTCTAATGGACGTAATTTCCCCTCAAACCAAGCTATCCTCAGCATACACACTGGAGGAAGGGAAGAAAGAACTTCCCTATAACTCCTACTTTTTAATGCAAATATGTTCCTACTTAGGTGCTTTGAAACTCAGGCATTTGAATTGTTCAAATGCTAGGTATATATTATGACTCTGACAGCTCCACAATAACTCTACAAAAACCTGATTCAAAAAACAGATTCAAGCAATTATTGTAAGTTTTGTAGTGAAGGCTTTGTTACTCAGTAAGTATAAAGGTCTAGATCAGCATACTCAGTTGCCACAAAGCCTGTTGCTTATAGAAAGCATGTGAACCATGCTAGTGAATACTGGAAAGTGGCTTCTTACTGTAATGGAAGTGATAGCTACATCACAATAATTTTTCTATGTTCTTTTTTCTTCCCACTATATGGTAGCCACTGGACAATTGCAGATTGGCCACACCTAACTGTAAGGTTGAATCAGTCAAAAATTGGATGACTCTTCTACCTCGGTGATTAGTTATAGAAGATGAAATTTAGACCAAGCAACACCAGATTTTTTTTTAATCTGACTCCTAGAGAAAGGTTTGTCAGGAATTCTAAGAAAAGTTTCTGATTTCATTAGAGAAAAATAACAAAACCAACCTCCTCAATCTTGGAAGGCATGATTGGAAGATAAACAAGCTAATGCATAATCTATGTTATTACTCTGATAGAAACTGGCCTGGAAACAAAGGAGAGCAAACAGAGAAAATTAAACCAGATTGTTGATGCTTTAAGGATCTGTTGGATCAAACTAGCCTTGAATTCCACTTACACTTGGCTTTCAATAGAATGAGCCAATGAATCATCACTGTTGATATAGCCTTTTTTGTTTTTTTGTCACTTGTGGGACTTGAACTGGGTCTGGGCGCTGTCCCTGAGCTCTTCAGCTCAAGGCTACTGCCTTACCCCTTGAGCCACTTCTGGTTTTCTGGTGGTTATTTGGAGATGAGTCTCATAGATTTTTAGTGCCCGAGCTGGCTTTGAATTGCAATCCTCAGATCTCAGCCTCCTGAGTAGCTAGGATTCCAGATGTGAGCTACCATGCCCCTCAATGTGGGCTCTTGGTTCCTTTGTTTTTATTCATTTTCTTGCTTACTTATTTTTTAAATAAAAAGTTGTAATGCATTGTTTTGACTTTTAGACATAAGAAAAGGATTCTAGTAATATGCTCACCCAAACTGAAATTAGTTTGATGACTTTGCTCTCAGTGGCCAACAAAATGATATAAGGAATGATAGCAAATAAAATGTCTTCTCTGAAGATACACTGGGCAAAGAATCTATTGTAGTTCTAGAAGGCTAGTAATCAACTCCTGACAGTCCTTATGGAAGGACAGTGGGGTGGAGGTGAGGGCCAGAGAAAGTATGCACTCTAGGGATAGACTCATCTTTCCTTGTAGCTAAAGCTACTATATAAAATGAATTCATATTGCTTGAACATAAAACATGGATCACACTGTAGAAGACATTAGGGTACCTCTTCAATCCATATAATGAGGAATTCAAATTAGAAATGAACCAGATAGATAGATAGATAGATAGATAGATAGATAGATAGATAGATAGATGATTGCTTGGTGACTCCAACAGCAGCCAAAAAGACTTTAAAGCATTCTCTTTGAATCAAGCTATTTACCATTTAGCTAAAAGGAAATCATTGACTAATGCTCTGTCTGGAAAAAGAAATAGACCCTGTAGTTCCTTTGACCAGTTATGCAGTAACAGTACTTGCAAGTTGATGGTGACTATTATAATCAGATAATTACTTTCTGATTATACTCTATTAATCCAGAGATGAAGTTATACTTTGTCTTTGAATGTCTAAAGTCTAAAGTGCAGAATCTAAAAGAGAGATATTCAAGAAATAATTGCTGGATGGATGGATGGAAGATGAATCAATGGATAGGTGGCTAGTCAGGTGGCTGGTCAGAAGGATGGAGCCTAAGTCTTCATTAGTAAGAGCACTTACCTATATGGAACTATCTAGTTCTAAACATTCTTCTCCAAGGCAGGATGTCTCCAATAACACATATTCCTCATCCTGCCCATGAAATCATTATGGCCACAGATGTCTTCATAGTTATCAGGCTAGCAAAGTATTTCTAGAATTTTCATCTTACATTTACAGATCTAATACATATGCTACTTCTACCTTTTCTCCTCGAATAGGACTTATATGCGCCTTAGCTTTGTTGAATTCTAAATCAAATTATCCTCACTTGCTGACTCTCCTAGTTCTGTTAATAGAATCACTAATTTCTTCTGCAAAGCCTCCCAATGGGAAATGACCATTATTCCTCATGTCTCATTTAGCCATCACCAACTTCAAGAATCCATTTTTCACATTCCCACTTCTATGGCCATGGCCTACTTTAGGTTCTCATTAATTTCTCATGTAAATAAAAGAATCAATTTCTTTTATACCATTCTCCTCAATTCCTATTCCTCCATCATCCTGAGAGACAGGATGATTTCTGTTGGGTATCTTTCTCTCTTTGGCATCTCTCTCCTCCAGGGCCACAACTATCCTTTCATATGTAGACATACAAAGAGACAATGGATGTTAGATGCTAGATAGATAGACAGATGTGATACATAGACTTAGATATTACACTACTATATCTGTATGTAATCAATAGATCTAATTCTCACTTAACAGGTACAATAGCAAGTAGCCTAGCACAACCACTGTACTCCATGCCTATAAATTTGCTTTCCAAATAGAAACTTAAAAATCATATTTGCTATTTCACTCCTTTCTCCAGTATAGAGTTAACTGGATATGCTGATTCTGTCTCTGAAATATTTCTTATCTCATTCCCCTTCAGGCCATCTTCATTGCTTATTTTCCTATTTCATTTCCTCATCGCAAAAAGCTTCTGCTGTTGCATTACCCTTCTCTCTGCTTCCAAAGTCACCCCCTCCTAGCTATTCACTTCCAGCTCTACAGTTTAAAACGTAGAAATATGGCAATGTTATTTCTACTTTCGTTTTTTTCCAATAGTACCTTGTGGAACTCCTTTCATACCTGGTCCTTGCTCCTATAACCATTTCCTATGTGGCTATCTCTCACATAATTCAAGAATTAGTCTGATTCCCCATTCCTATATCTGAAGCTTCAGAAGAGATGACCATTTTGAAACATGAGCCTACCTTGTGGCCAGACTCAGTTTGGGGAAAATATTTTATATATTGAGCCTACCAAGTTTCCTTACCTGGAATCTCTGTAATGCCCAACATAAGAATAGCTCCCACCCACCCAGGTTGTCCACCCTATTGTGAGGCTCTGGTGAACCCAGCCAATGTGGATAAGTGGAACGTGGAGTCAGATTGAGAGGGTCTGATCACAACCCTCTGATCCTGATTTTCTCTGAAGTACAGCTACATTCCTCTCCTTCCAGGTACCTGGTGGATCAGAGCTAATGCTACATCCTTCCTTTGTAAATCTTTTTTAATTTATAATTAGAGTCAGGCATCTGTATTGTAAGCCAGGGACCTAATTACATACCCATGAGTCTGTGGGTGAAACTCAATGGTCAAGAGTTTGTCTAGCATGTGCAAGGCCCTGGGTCCAAGTTCTAACACTGCAACACACATACATATATACATGCATACACAAACACACAGGACTTGCCTAACTGTACACCTACTTACATCATCTCAGCTCCCAGAAGCCAGGTCTCTCTTAGTGTGAGAGCCATCTTTGTCACTCTCACTGCCTGCCTCACTGTTGACATGAGTTTGCTGAATGAAGAATTAATTTGATACCAAACATGATTTCTAGCCATCTTCTTTTGGCTCTCAACCTCAGGACCTAAATAAATGTGCACACTATTTTTAGAAACATGTGCATCTTTCACCTCTTCTCTGCCTCCAGAAGCAGCAACATCCTCCCTTGGAGAAAGTTGATGGTATCCTATGCAACAGCATGAGGATATGACAGACATTCTCATGGCCTAGCTTTTTTGTTTCTTCCTGGTGATCCACAGGGGTCTTGTTATTGTTATAACCATCTCCCATTTTATAGATGGATGTACTGACCTCAGGAGGGAAAAGGTGGTTTGTTCAAGGCTGGCCAAATGATGACAGTATTCTTCTAACACAATATAGACTGGTCTCTAACTCCAGTTGCTCTTCTGTTTTTGCTCTGTAAATGTCTCTAAGTTCCAAATGTATTTAGAAACTCCTGTCCTTTTGTTTCTAGTTGCTTCTGCCAGAGTAAACTTTTTTTTTTTAAATCCAAGCACAGAGTAGACAGTGTACCACCCTTGTCCATGCCAGCCTCAGACTCTAGAGAGCCTTTGGCTGTTTACCAACATGGAAATGCACAGGGCAAGAGAAACATTTTGGTGTTCTGAGAGCATCATCCATGTGAGACTTGGCATTTTCCTTCCTCACTGGCCTGGACGCCCTTCTCTTGCATGGAGAGAAAGGACATTTTCAAAGCTGTCATTTGGAGGAACAATCAGCCAAGTGAAGGCACCACAGCAGTGGGCAACAAAGAGTTAAGGCAGCAGCTGCCAGCGCATGCAGTGTGGAGCTATGCGCAAAACTGTTCCCACTGGCCACCGAGTCAGCTGTCATCGGAGAACAAAGAATCCCCCAGAGCTGCTCAAGTTGTGTCACACCCGGAAGCCCCCCATTAGGATTCCTAAATCAGCCCCATCGAGGCCTGAAGCATAAAGCTGAGGAACAATGAGCCCGCCACATTCACACAGTCAACAGTCTTGGCCAGGCTGTCGCCTCCTCCTCACCACCCCCTCCCACGGGGGGGCCTCAGAGGCCACTTCATCTCCACTGGGACAAACGCATCTCCTGGAAAGCCCCCAGCTAGCCCAGCTGGATCAGTGTGCAGAGAGCCCCCAAGGGAGTGGTGTGGGGGAACTGGCCTTGCAGAGCCTCTGGGTTGCCATCCAGGGTGTAGAGGGGTGAATGTAGTAGAAAGAGATGGAAAGGGGGGGGGGGACTGAAATAAATGAGGCCACATTTAGAATTGGGGAGTTCAAAGTTTACTGTTTTAGTTGTTTTTTCCAGTCTGGGGCTTGAACTCAGGGCCTGGGAGCTACCCCTGAGCTTTTGCTCAAGACTAGCACTCTACCATAGCCTCAGTTGCAGCTTTTTCTGAATAGTTTATTGGAAAAAAAAAGTCTCTTGACTTCTCTGCCCAGGGCTAGCTTCAAACCTCAATCCTCAGATCTCAGCCGAGTAATTAGGATTACAGGTGTGAGCCACCAGTGCGTTCTGATTACTGTTCTTATTTCATTGTGGCCAAGACTCTGCTTGGAGTTTTGGGTAGGACTCCTGCAAGCTTCACCTGTAGCATTAGCCCTGATCTTGCAGACTCTTCGTAAGTAGTGATTGAGATCACAGAAAGCCCCTGGGGGTCCTAGAGCCTTAGTGAGCCTATGGAATCAGGATTTCTTCCCAGCCACACCTACCACAACATGGGGCATGCTGTCACTCATTCCCCAAGCTCCTCAAGTTCAGCGTGGACTGGATCCTCACATGGGTGATATTCAGAATCATTATGAGGATGAGAGCCATGGAAACCAAGAGTGGATTGTAAATGTTCACAAAAATATCAAGTTTGTTGTAAGCTTAGGGATATTTTTCCCCCAGGGGGACAGGTACAATAGTGAGCTTAGGACCTGTCTGAGCCTTTTTGCTCAAGGCTGGTGCCATACCATTTGAATGGCACCTCCACTTTTCCTCTTTTCTGAATAATATGGTCTGGCCTGTTTGGGCTGACTATAAATGGTTACATTTCAGTCTCCTGTGTAGCTAGGAGTACAGGTGTGAGCCTCCAGTGCCCAGCCATGTTTCCAGATCTTTGTTAAACCATTTTTAATTCTTCCTTTGCATTTTTGCCACTCAGAAGGATTGAGTAACAGTTAATGCTGCCTAACCCCAGGTATCAAACTGCTGTGTTGCTAGAGCATACATAATCTGCCCTTTGATTTTTTTTTCCAGAAACACATCCAAAGCTTTTTGTTACTATTTATGAATCCAGGGGAGGAGCAGCGGTACTAAATGAGCAGGGGACTTGCTCTATATGGGCAAATGAGTCTAAGAATGAGTTAGAACCATACATGTTATCCCCAGAGTCTCCCAAAGTTGTTCTTAGTAAGGTCTATTATTCAGATCTGTGTTCTGGAGATGTGAGATTCTGAAATGAAGTTACACCACTCTGGCTATAAACTTCTGTTACAATATCTGAGTTAAGAGCCTACTTAAAATCACTGGTGGGTTGGAAAATGGATGACAGACTGAATGAATGAATGAATGAATGAGCAGATGGATGGATGGATTAATGAAATGAATCACAATTCAAACCAAGACTTTCTGCCCTAAATTCATCTCTTGCTGAGTGATATTTAGGTATTGTCAACTCCCTGTCCCACATTACATTTTAAATTCCAGTGCACATTTACAAGGTGTGAAACCTTTAAGCTGACATTCCTAGATGGGAAAAGATCCCCTGCCCCCTGCAAAAAAAAAAAGTACAAATGCATCTTGAAGACTGGCAGAAGTGCCTTGGCATCAATGTTCAGATGCCATGGACATGATGGCACCAGGGCAGGAAGAATGTGTCTAGGAATGAAGGAGGAGTCTCAAAGCTAAGAGAGACTGGGTTGCGGAACCCCCAACACTGATTAGTTGGTGGTGTGGATGGAGGACATGGGATTTCAGATTTCATGGGCAGGATAAGGTAGGCATAAATGAAAGCACAGGGAATTTAAATTCAAATTCCTGCAAATGGGAATTCCCTCTTTTATCACTTGATAGGAGCCGTTTGTTTTTGCCTCTGCTTTTTCCACCGGGCTGTTGTGTGAACGAAATGGTAGGAGGACACACTTGATAAGTGGGTTAGACAGAAGTCAGGGCAGAGGAAGGGGCTACAGGCCACAGCAGGGCAGCAGATCAATGCTGGGAGACTGAGGACATTGCGCCTGAAGTGGTTAATAATGATGCTTGGGCAAGAAGAGAGAACACTAGACCAAAGATTGAGTCCCAAGTGACTAATGGTGACATTAAAACCACTGATGAAAAGAGGAAACACTGGTGAACTGAGGAGACACAGGATCTTGGTCAGTGGCTGGAGAGTCCCCTCAGACAACCACCAGGGCCTTGGATGGGGCAGTCTCTGACATCAGCCTATCTGACCCTAATTTGTCCAAACTCCCCCAATCTGATTCCCAGAGCCCAGCGACAACTTTCTTACCCCTGCCATAAATCTGATTCTCCAAAATATCCATTTACTTGTCTTTGCTATGGAATTGGAGTCAGGTGGCAATTTAAAACATAAGCCCAGTGGGATTGAAGAGTTAGCACAGTGGTAGAGGACTGTTTTAATCATTCATGTGGCCCTGGGTTCCATTCTCAGCATGGCTATGATAAATAAACTTACAAATGAATTAAGTAAAGCACAGATCCATCCTGCATCCATTTACATGTGAGAGTCAATGAAACAAGAAAGTTGGCTTAGTAGATGTTTTTGGAGCTCTTCTTTGTCACCAAGAGCACAGGAAGTAGAAATACCCCAATCTCACCCCCCCAAAAATCCCAGCATCTTGAGTCTAGGCATTGGTGTATGTGAGCTAGTCGCCTCCCAGCAGTCCCAATTGATGCTGGACCTGCTCCTCCCAAGGGTAAGAAAAATCCTAGAGGAGTCAGGTGGTGGTGGCTCACACCTAGCTACTCAGAGGCAGAGATCTGAGGATTATAGTTCAAAGCCATCCCAGTAGGAAAGTCTGTGAGATCCTTGTCGCCAATTAAACCACCAAAATGGTGGATGTGCAGCTGTGGTTCAAATATGTAGCGTGCTAGTTTGGAGCATAAAAATTCAGGGACAGCACCCAGGACCTGAGTTCAATCCAGAGGACAGGCACTTTCTCTCTCTCTCTCTCTCTCTCTCTCTCTCTCTCTCTCTCTCTCTCTCTCTCTCTCTCTCTCTCTCTCTCTCTCTCGCTCTCTCTCGCTCTCTCTCGCTCTCTCTCTCGCTCTCTCTCTCGCTCTCTCTCTTTCTAAAACACAGTGTAGACACAACCCCTCAGTGGGCCCCTCCTGTATATTTCCTCACCAGAGAAGCACAGCAATTGACCTTCCTTGCTAGCTTTGATCACAGCCTCCTTGTCCTTCTGTGAGAGAAGCAACAATGGCCTGCAAAGTGGAGACCTCAGCACTTCTTCTTTTGCTTATTGCTCTGTGAGGTTGGCATTCCATCGTTGCCCTTTATGACTCTCTTTCTCTGTCTCTCTGTCTCTCTCTCTGTCTATCTGTCTCTCTCTCCATCTCTCTGTCTCTCTCTCCCCGCCCCCCTCTCTCTCTGCAAAAGCACAGCTCCAATATTCTGGGAATCAAATGGGATTGCAAGTCAGACTGGCTCTGGTAACAGCTTTATGTTTTTGCAAAATGATACACACATATGTATAAGCGTTTATTTAAATGTATGGATATATGCCTCATCCTCTTTATTATACATATATATTTACATATATACCAACTCATATATCTATGAGTACATATTGCTTTTTGAGAAAGAAAAAACCCTACGGAAATAAAAGAGAACACAGATTTAGGAAAACCATAGTTTAAAATTAGGACACCTTAGCTAAGCACCAGTGGCTCATTCCTGTAATCCAAGATACTCAGGAGAGTGAAAGCTGACTATTACAGTTCCAAGCCATCCTAGGTAGAAAACTTCATGAGACTCTTACTTCCAGTTAATCATCATAAAGTTGGAAGTGGAGGTGTGATTTCAACAGTAAAGCCCCAGCGTCCAGCAAAAAATTCTAAGGGACAGCACCCAGACCTTGAGTTTAAACCCCAGTATTTGTGCACACTCATGCTCGCATGCGTACACACACATGCGCGTACACACACACACACACACACACACACACACACACACACACCAATGCACTTGGTATTTCTTAGCACCTCATCCAGGAAATCAGCAAAATCCAACAGAAATACTTAGAGCAGAGTAAAGCTTCTTTCCCAAGTATCTCTGAGAAATTCAAGCACAGTGGGGAACACATAGGTCTCATGACATATCCAAGTTAGAATTTGATTCTACCTTCTGGGAAACTCTCCCTGGGAAGGCCTTTTAGATTGACTTCAAATGAGAGTAGTCTAGAATTCTGGCAATCCAGTTTATTAGATGAACTGGACCAAGCAGCTCTCTCCCCTGAATATGTGGGGAAATGGGGGAAAAAATGGACAGAAAGGGGCCAGGAGTTTGGCCTAGTAGTAGAGTGCTTGCCTAGCATGCAGAAAGACCTGGGTTCGATTCCTCAGTACCTCATACATAGAAAAAGCTGGAAGTGGTGCTGTGGCTTAAGTGGCAAAGCTCTAGCCTTGAGAAAGCCCAAGGATAATGCTCAAGCCCTGGGTTCAAGCCCCGGAACTGGCAAAAAAAAAAATGGACCGAAAGACTTATTGCCCATCAGTGTGGCAAAGGAAGAAGAAAGGAGATCTGGGCTGAGCCAGCACAGAGCCAACAGTATACATGAGGCTCAATGGAATGGAGGAGCAGAAACTATGAGTAAACACAGAAAAGCAATTCTGAAAAAGCAGAAATAAGAGAAGAGAGAGCGGGAGAGCCCAACCCATCAGACTTTCTAGGGTTTCCCTATATAAACAAAGTTCAAGGGCACATAAAACACTCTTGACGGCATTGGTAACACAAGTAACATGAACAGTTCTCAATGAAAACCTAGATGTGGCCATTGTTAATATCCCAGTATGTTATGTTATTATTTCAAATTCACTCAGTACCAAAATGTCCTTAATATAACTCGCTCAGGTTGATGATCCCGTTGAGTTTAGATTATAATTACAGGAAGATAGGGGACTATTTTTTTTCCTTCTGTACAATACTTAGCACAATGACATGTTTACAATATGAGAGTTTGTCGAGTTCTTTAGCATCGTATTTCAAAATTTCAATAGGATTTTTTTTTTACCCACCACACCACGCACCTACCTCACAAGTTTAGGCCAAAGTGTTTGGGAAAAAAAAAAATAAGGACTGTGAAGTTTGTGACCCTTCTGAGCATCCTGCCTCAAGCCAGAAATCATGAAAACGTGCCCCTAGGAGAATGGAAACATTACCTGCAGCCTGTTCAAACAATGGAATATTTTGTCATCAATGGGAATAAATTATCAGAGATGTTATACAATAATCAGGCCCAAGGCTGGTGCTGGGGAGAAAGAACCTGACCCAAAGCCATACACCCTGTGCCATTTCATTTCTATAAAACGCAGAAGTATGCAACAAGAATGGCTGATGTCTCAGTGAGGCTTAGAGAAGGGCTTGGGGGGGGCAGAGTTGGGGAGGGGCTACTGTGGCCAGAATCACAAAGGACTTTGCATGATCCTCCAGATGCTAGCTAAACAGGTGATTCGTTACATGTTCACCTAGGACTCCTGCACTCCTGCACTCTCTGACATAAGTACAGTAGACTTAAAACCAAAATAACAAATGCATCTGGGTGCTGTTGGCCCACTCCTATAATCCTATCTATTCAGGAGGCTGAGATCTTCAGGATCAAGTTCGAGAGCTTGCTCTGGCAGAAAGTTTGTGGGACTAGTTCCAACTGACCAGCAAAACAAGAGAAGTGGAGATATGGATCAATACCCAGGATCTGAGTTCAAGCCCCAGTACTGGCACTAAAAAGGTTTTTATTTTTCTTTCAATACAATTTCTCCCTTCCCCTTTTCTAGTGCTGGTACAGTGGCTTGAACTCAGGGCTTCAGGCACTGTCCCTCAGCTTTTTCCACCTATAGCTAACACTCTTTAACACCTGAGCTACACCTCCACTTCTGGAGGATTTTTGGCAGTTAATTAACAGTTAACGAACATTCCTTCCTTCCCAAACTGGCTTTGCACTGTCATCAGATCACAGTTGCTAATACCAAAGGCATGAGTGAACAGCAGCCAGAAATTTCTTTTCTTTTCTTAATAAACCTTGGACTACTGCCCTCCCCTCCTACCATTCTATGCACAGCCCACCTCTCAAGTGCATACCTTCTCCTCCCCAAATCTTAAAAACAGAGCTGTCAGATGCCAGGGCAGGACTGGTGTATTGTATCTGCATATATGCAGACAACAGATGTGTACAATTTGATGCCAAAAGAGGAACTTTCCTCGCATAGACTATATGCTTTATCCTTAGAAACACTTTTGCAAAGTTTGCATCATCGGATCACCGTGTTTTGGAATCTAAAGTAGTTTGTCTCGTGTACTAAGAACAGCCTTTTCTCTCTCCCTCCCTCTCCCACCTCCCTCTTTTATCCAGTTCTCCTTTGGAATTAGTAAGTTTGCCTTTTGTTTTTGTTGTTTTTTTCAGGTTGTTTAATTCACTCTCTGCTTCCTATTCGTGGGGTGTGGACTTTTTGGAGCCATGGTCTGTGTGGAAGTGGGAGTTGTGGACTGGCATGCCTTATTTCTTTCACTCAGGGTGAGAGGGGGCTGGTCCTGTCACACTTGTTCTCAAACTTTACTGTGAAGGGGAGTCATAGCTAAAGTCCTTGTTAAACACAGGAGTCACTGGCATCTCCCAGAGGTGATCAAGAGGCAGGCAGGTCCTGAGTATTTTCATCTCAGCCACAGTAACGCATCTGGCTGGCCAAGACACATCTGACTAAAACATGATCTGTGTAACCCCCTTAGACCCAGCCTAAAGGCTGGATAACTTTTGGGTTGGAGGCTTCCTTATTTGACTTAGAAAAAAAAAAGGGGCAAGGTTTCAGCCTTGACTAGTGTAAGCAGGACTCTGGGAGCAGAGGGAGAGGAACAGAAGGAGGATTGTCATTGCCCCATCTCTCAACAGGAATGATCTCGGATAAAATGTTGGGAATAAACATATAGAGGGAAGGATGGTTCCTTGACAGCTATACTCTTCTCTTTCTGCATCTCTCCTCCCTCCTGGGATTCTTTCCTTGAGGTGTTAGGGTTTTTCTTAGCCTTCACTTGGACCCTTCCCTGGGCTGAGCCACTCCTAGCAATCAAGTTACCATTGTCCAGGGAGCTAATACCAGCTAAAACTGAAGAGGCTATTTGAATCAGCTTATACTACAGTGTGAATGACTGGCAGATTAAACAGTATTCAAATAGCATTTGTAGGTAGAAGTGTCTCTTCCAGTGCCTCCCTTGAAGGAACCTCCCAGATCCCCAACTATGTCCCTAAAAGACATTTTACTTTTGAAACTACCTTAAAGTTAGACATCTCACTGACCTCATGGAGCCCCATCTCTTACCTCAATCTTACAGACACATCCCTCCACTAAGAACCAGAACCAGCCACCATCCAACTTGAACTGTCACTGGCACTAACATCACATGACTCTATTGTCCCTTCTTCACTTAGAACCTGCAAAACCTCATCATTAAGAACACTACATTTCCCTCTGCTTGGGTTCTGTGTTTCACCCCTGCTCACCTGCTTTAGCCCAGCAAGCTCATTCCACAAGTCTGCATTGATTATATTAGAAATTAACAAAGGCATTCCCAAGTTGCCAGTGCTAAAATAACCATGTTCCTGGCCCTCATGTAGCTGACTGACCAAGGAGGTAGTCAATGGAAACCTCACTGTTGGGGCTTTCCTTTGTCCTCTGCCACCGCTAACCTTTGCATGCATGCACGGCACAGCTAACACAGGATGGATGGAAAGTGCCCTAGTATAAATGGCCACAAATGGACTGATTCCACTGTGTGAGGAGGTAGGGGAGAGTGCCCAGGCATAAATCCATTCATCCAATAGTGACTGAGTATGGTTGGAATTAGAAAGGGCTGGACAAAGCTCTATCTTATAGATAGGCTGGGAAGGAAGGTATGGTGTTCACAGAGATCAGGATTCACGATACCGCCAGGTAGAAATTGGTAGGGAAAGGTGACAGAGGGAGAAAACTATCTTTCCATTTGGAGTGTTAGCCACAAAGCCTGAGCTGGGGATTTTTGTGAGTTTTATGCCAAAACTGGGGCTGGAACTCAGGCCTTGCACACTGTCTCTTTTTCACTCAAGGCT
Source organism: Megascapheus bottae (assembly GCF_031878675.1). Taxonomy (NCBI): domain Eukaryota; kingdom Metazoa; phylum Chordata; class Mammalia; order Rodentia; family Geomyidae; genus Megascapheus; species Megascapheus bottae. The sequence continues at coordinate 22,806,424 of NC_143525.1, forward strand.
GGTGCTCTACCACTTGAGCCACACATGCACTTTCAGCTTTTTAACTAGTTAACTGGAGATAAGAGTTCAACAGACTGTTCTGCTTACGTTGGCTTAGAAGCACTACTCTTAAACTAGGATTACAGGGGTGAGCCCGGGTGCCCAGCTCTGAGTAGGTTTTTAAAGACCAGGGATTTTTTTTTTTTACTCATGCGAGAAGTTCCAGGGGACAAGGAAGCCCAGGACAGACTGAAGGGAGCAATGAGATGCCATGGATAGACAGAAGTCCAGATTTCCAGGTGGGCACTGTAGGACTCCCTGAGAGACTGGAGGCGGGGCCCACAGAGAGGGCTGAGATTACAGGTGACTCTCGAAGCCAAGCGAAAAAGGCCGGGTCCTGAGGAATGTGCCCCATTTTGCTGGCTCCTTGGGGACTCCCAGGCATTCTTTCTAACAAGAGACGTGTCGCCTGCCAGCCAGCAGATGTGGTCCATGAATAAACATCCCTGCGGGGCTAGGGGGTGGAGGGTGGGAGAATAATGAATATGAAGAAAGTGGTGGCCTGCCCCTTCCTCGGTGGCCCCCTCCCCTGCTCCCAGGACAGCAGGCTCGCTCTGCCCCAGAGGGGTCGGATTCAGACATCCCTGCACACCCCAGCCTGTTACATTAATCCGGGTGGATTTGACCATCTCGTGGAAATAGCCAATCAGTTCCAGGGAGGGGACGGCAGGAACGCCTCTTCTTTCACGCCACAAAAGGATTTTCGAACCTTGAGAGCACAATGAAAAAAAAAAAAAAAGCCAATCAAGGCTGGATCAGCTGTGTGCTGGTCTCGGCAGATCTGTCTCTCCCAGAGGGGGGGGTGGGGGCACATTTTGGTCCGTGTGGGAAACCCACAACCTCAGCTTCTCACACATTGTTCTCCTCCTCTCCAACGGCACCCCCTTCTCTCCCCACCCTCCCCTCCCCTCCCCCCTCCCTAAAGCCGTTAATGCCACAAAAGATACTTTCCCCCATTGTGCCCTGGACAGCTGAGAGGTCCCAGTTACCATACACACAGCTCTGCGTCCTCTCCAGAGAGAAAAGGGATGGACCAGCCAAATGGATGCTTATCATACAAAGGAATTAAACCCACTTGGGCTTTCTGGCCAATCTAGGACGGTGGGGGGTTAAACGTGGTTACATTTTCATTAGGTCCTAATAGCAAAAGGGGAGCTTTGACCAGCATGGGCCAGGTATTGTTATGCAGAAAGTCCACCCCCCCCCCCTATAAAAAAGGAAGGTCAGGGCAGGTGGGGTGGGGGCTGGGAGGGGAGACAAGCCTGCCCTTAAAGCCTGGTCCAGAGAAAAGGGGGGTGGGAGGGTAAAGCCATGGGTCTTATTGTTGGCCTGTGAGTTCCATCAATGGGAAAAGTCATGTTTTCTCTGAAGGAAACAAGTTGAAATCGTCGGGGAGGGGAGGGGAAGGGCAGGGGGGGGTGGCTGGGCGTGGGGAGTGGGCAGAGCTGGTCATTTGAGATAAAGTCAACCTTCACGAGGGACCCTGCCTCTCCACCACTGCCAGCTTCAGCCTCTGGTTTTGCTGAAATAAATGGCAGCTTCTCTTTTGGGGGGGGGCAGGGAGGGTGTCCCCAAAAGCAGTGTGGAGGAAAAGGGAATGTTCTGGAATCAGAAGAGGAATTATTGAGAGCCCTGATCTTACTGAGTCACTGATGGGGAGACCTGGGGCAACTCCAGGAGCTGAAGTTTCTTTGTAATGCAACATGGCCACTCACATCTTGCTGCCTTCCAGCTAGGTGCCACAGAACAGAAAGTGATCGAGGTCTGTTTAGGGAAAAGAAAAGCCTTCCTCCCCTGTCCTCAACTCCCACCAACAGATAAGCAACAGATACACTTCCCATCAGAGCTTCACAGCCTCCTAGTCCTAGCTAACTAGCTCCTCTTGAGAGAGAGGCCAAGGAGGAGAGATGAGGCAGAAGGGAAAGATGGTGAATGGAACTCACAACCCCTCCACTTTCTGAGGACCCCGGAAGCAGATACATCTGATGGAGCCTACCCACCCCCTTCTTCCCCAAGACCTTGAGAAATCAGAGGAGGCTTCATGGAGAATGGCGTTTCCTTTCTTGCAGATCCCAGAAACAGAGATCATGGTTCTGATGAAAGTAAATCCACTGGCAACCCTGGAGAAGATCCATGCAGGAGGCAGGCACCCCACCACCACCCTTGGGGTGAAGGGAACAGTGACCCAAACAGATGGCTAAGCAGCTGAGACTCATCCTAATAGGGTATAGATGGGAATCCCCCACAAACCCAAGTCAGGCTACCCACTCCCAGGCCTCCTTGTTCTCTTACACTGAGAAGTATTCACTCTCCTCCTCCTCCCTCTCCTCCCTCTCCCCTTCTTTCTGCTCTTCCCCTTCCTCCTCCTCCCCTTCTTCCTCATCCACCTTCTTCATCCACTTCCTTCCGTTCTTTCTCCTGCTCCTTATCCTCCTTTTCCTCCTCGTTTTTCTCATTCTCTTCCTCCTCTTCTTTCTCCTCTCCCCTCCCCCTCTCCTCTACTTCTCCTCCCCTTTCTCCTCCTCTTCCTCTTTTTCCTTCCCTTCTTCCTTATTTCTTTCCTCCCCTTCTTCCTCTTCTCCCTTCTCCTCCCTTCCTTATTTTCTCATTCTCCTCTTCTTTCTCCTCCTTCTCCATCTCCTATCTCTCTTCCCTGTCCTCTACCTCTTTTTCCTCCCCCTCTTCTTCTTTCTCCTCCTCTTCCTCCCCTCCTCTTCCTTTCCTTCATCTTCCTCCTCTTCTTCCTCCTCATTTCTCTCATTCTCCTCTTCCTCCTCTTGATCCCTCCCTTTTCTTCTCCTGTTCCTCACTTGAGAAGCAGGTGGGTAAGACCTCAAAGGGCATATGACAGCCCTTCCAGTTGAGACTCTGGGTTGAAGATTTATACCAACCCACCAATAGCTAAAAGGCTTTCCCCTTAGTTTCCCCCTAGCATCTTACTCTTAATTTTCAAAGAAACTTTGCCTCTTTTCCCACTTTTCTTGCCTTATCATTTATTATTTGGTGGAGAAAAAAAGACCTGGAATCTCAAAATGGTATCCCTCTTGGCCTCAGTTCCCTTCCATGTTCAGTTGCAGAACTCTGCACCACAGGAAATCTTCCTGTCTTGACTCAATCTGATCCCATAGAAATCAGCCTGGGCTAAGTCCGGTCCTTTCTGTCTATCTTCTATTTTGTATCCATGCTTTTATGAACTCCTTACTGGGGGAATGTTTATCCATATACAGGCAAGCTAGGGCATGGGTCATCACAGAACCACCTTGTGGGATTCTTGGCAGAGGTCCACAGAAGGTCGACACAGGCCAGTAAGGGTATGCCTGAGGTGGATAGCCTTTGCTATCATGGGCATATTACATTTTCCTTCATCAAATGATGTGTCTCCATCATTCCTCACTGTCTTTCAGGGCTCCCGAATTCAACTGGGTCCTCAATAACAAACAGATGAGTTGGATCGACACCCAGGAAGTGAGATATCTAGAATTCTTTCTGTGTAGTCAAGGGAAGGTACGTACAGAGAGAATACCTTCAGCAGACACTGTGCCTTGACATTGAACTTTTTATCTCCTGGCTATGTCACTACCAGCTTCTGCCTCTCTCCAAGACAGATCTCTGCACACAGTGGTCCCCAAGGGGGAGTGGTGACTCAGGATGTTTCAGGTTCCACAAGTCTGTGTCCCCATCAGACAGTTAGGTCAAGCTAACCATTTCTAAGAGCTGTGTAATAAAAGTCTCCCAGGATATGAAGTGGCTGAACAATGGCACTTAGAAGAGTTTTAGGAAAATGAGCCTCTATATGAATTATGACACACGTAAGAGATGTAGAGGGAGGAGAAAGGGGAAATATTTCCTTAAGGTGGCATGAACCATCTTAGCTCAGGGCTAGCTATCTAGCCCTGGTGGTCTAAGTGGCAAGGTGGGTCCTTTCTCTCCAGTCATCAGTGCTTCACAGAAAGTAAACTTTCAGAATCAGAAGTCCCCTTAGAAATAGCCTGTATTCATCTGGAATGTTCTGGAACCAGAGACCACATCATGCTCCCATCAGAGGGGCATGCTGAAGTCATTTTCCACTGCAAATTCATAACCAGGATCTGATATCTAAAAGTCTTTCATAAGCTCTTTCATTTCTATCCAATCTCTTACAAAATTTTGATCTCTTATTGAGAATGTCAAGTTGCAAACAGGAGGACTCGGAAGAGAGCAGGTAAGTACAAGACAAGTAAGATGTTTTCTAACTTTACCTGGACCCCTTCCCTCCCCTCCCCTCCCCTTCCCTTCATTCCCCTTCCCTTCCCCTCCCCTCCTCTCCCTTTTCTTCTCCTTTCCTCTTTCATTCTTTTTCTCCCTTTCCTTCTGTTCTTCCCTTCTCTTTTTTCCCTCTTCTTCCTTCCTTCCTTCTTTCCTTTTCTCTCTCCCTCTTCTCCTTTCTTCCCTTCTTTTTCCTCCTTCTTCTGTCTCTCTTTCCTTCCTTTTTTTCTTTCTCTTTCTTCTTTCTTTCTTTCTTTCTTTCTTTCTTTCTTTCTTTCTTTCTTTCTTTCTTTCTTCCCCCCCACCCCGTATCTGAGGAGTACAAGAAAAAATGCCTCATCCATACAACTGGTTAATAAAATTAGAGCTGAAATCGTCCCAGGTGCCATGACAGGTCCGTTAGGGGAAACTGCTCCCCTGAAGCTAAATAGTGTTCAGAAATTACAACCGGTTTCAGTAATTAAGAGAAGTAAAACATTAAAAAAGCATGAGGCAAAGTACATTTGCATGCTAATAGCCCCTTGTGCAGTGCTGGGAAGCTGTTTTACAACAAAGTAGATAACTTTCCCACTCTGGCAATATTAACTCTTGGGTTCTCAATTCTACTCCTTGCTCCTGATTTGCTCCTTGCTTCTGATTCTATTGCCTGGAAATTGTCTGGCCAAGATTTGGGAAAACTGGGATTAACCCTACATATCCATCCATCCATCCATCCATCTCATCCAGCCATCCATCCATCCATCCAATCATTATGGCCTATTTCTCCCTGGCTTTGGTAGTGGTAGAGTGAGGAAGAAAGAGACTTAAAACTTTTGACTGTATTTAGGAGATAGGAAAAGAGACTCACCAGTGGGTGAATGGGGGAGATGGGGGCAGGAAGTGGGCATCAATGCAGATGTTAAAGGAGATTTGCATTTTCAGTCTGGTTCTTCCACTCACAAGTGGAGCGCCCCCTGAGTGATTTACGAAGTTCTTGGAGCCACTGTGTGTTTATCTCATCAAGTAGAAGAAGATAAGAGCCCAGGCAGGTAACATTCCTACACATTGGATAGTCCAGTGTTCTAGAGCAGGAGAGGTTTACCTGCTATTCTAAGTGGCAGGATCCAAAGAACCCTGAAATCTACTACTATGGGAAAGAACCTCAGGAAAAAATTACAATTCTTCTCAATTCATTCAGAGAGTTAAGAGCAGATAACATCTTGCAAGGTCTTCTCAAGGTAGAGGTCACCAATGTTTTGGATTCTTCCAAAGAGGGCAAGCCTTAAGAATCTTAAGCCAGGCCCCAGAAATCAGAACATTCTCACACCTGTCAGAAGGCAGTAGAGAAGAAAGCTTGGGATCTGGGAACTAGATAATTCTGCTTTGGGGGATCCACTTTCTTTGATACTACTTGGCTATATTATTTTGGACAAACTTCCAAACTTCTCTCTGCCTCTGTTTACCATATAAAATGAGTGTGCTAAATTATTACAGATCTAGGAAAGGATCCCTGAGGAAACCCTCAGCCCACAATATTTACTAAAGATAGTTCTTTTCTTGTTTCTGCTTTAAAAAAAAATGGATTCCCTTCATCCAATCCCCATGACACCATAAAAGCCCAAATCTAGGAACGACAGTAAAGTTTGTATTTGAACAGCCATGTCTTCCTGGATTGCCTCAGCATTACAGATGGGAATGAGGCTGCCGGAAGGAAAGGAAAGTTCATCAAGGCTGGCAAAATATTAATCTGATGTTCATGGATGGGCAGCAGTGCGCAGCTTCCAACAGCAGGCGTGCCATTCATGTTTGCGTTGCCTGTGGGCTCCGACAAGCCCACCACCCCACCCTGTGGCATGATGGACACTAACCATGATCTGTCATTCGTCCTCTGCTCTGGATCTACTTCTGAGTAGCTCACTGTGGCCTGGCTAGGGAGGGAAAGCAAAGAAAATAGACACGGGTTAAGAGATCAGGGCCATGAGTCAGAAATCCACCTCTTCAAAAGTAATTGGCTCGTTGCCTCTAGATCTACACGTCCTAAGGGTACACTAAAATCCAAAAAGAGGGCAACCTTGTCCAAAAAGAACTGACACGTAAATGTAACCCCTCTGCACGCCACCTTTATAATAACAATAAAAATGCTGTCTAAAGAATCATAATAGGAAACATCAAAAACAACACAATAAGAGGAGGAAAGAAAAAAGAAAATTTTATCCCTGTGAATCTTACACTGGGATATATATATATATATATATATATATGTATGTATATATGTCCTGGGGCTTGAACTTAGGGCCTGAGCTCTGTCCTTAGGCTTTCCTCAAGGCTAGCACCCTACCACCTGAACCACAGCACCACTTCCGGCTTTTCTATATATATGGTACTGAGGAATCGAACCCCAGTCTGCATGAACACTAGGCAAGCACTCTATCACTAGGCCACACTCCCGGCCCCACACAGGGATGTTTTAATGAATTCTGGTGAGCCACCCTCACACCTCATTTTCCAGACTAGATCTGTTTTATAGCAGCGCTGCTCACTCTTGGCTGCCCAGAGGACTTGAAAATAATAAAGTGATTCAAGACTCCTCTCTTAAGAAGTTCAGATTCACTTCAAATCAAGTATAGCTATCAATCCATGGCAGACTTCCACTCCAGTTCCTGATTGCACAGGTCTAAGATGACTCACTTTAGCAGAACTGTTAATAGCAAAGGGTGGGACAACTCAAATGTGGAGTAATAGGAGACTGATTAATTAAACTTACATCCAACCTAACCTTAGAATACTACTCATCAGTTAAAAACAAAAAAACAAAAAACAAAACCTACCAAAGGCTAGAGTTGTGACTCATTGGGATAGTATTTTCCTGCCATGTTCATGGCCTTGAGTTTGATCCCCAGTACAGAGAGATGGGTGGGGAGACATATACAAAGAAAACTAAATCAATATGTGGAAGAGAGTTTGTAGGGTAATATTGCTTGTGTAGGAAGGAATAAAATCTAGCAGATATTTCTTACTGATTGAATTTACACAAAGAAACACTGAAAGATAATTTTTAAAAAAAGATTTATTTCTGGCAATATGAACAGAATGCTTGGGACCCTGGATAGGATGAAGACATTTGATAGTATTATTCAACATAAAAATGACCTATTTTGAAAATGAGCTTTAAAGAAATGTCCTCCAGCAATTCTCAGAGGCAGCCAGGTTTGAAAATAATGGTCTAAAGGGAAGAGTAAGGAAACAGTAGCTTGAAAGCCAAGTCTAGTTTGCTGCCTGTATTTCTTTGAAGAACATTTAGAATAGTTTTAGAGTTTCTAAGTTACTGAGAACATACTGCAGATATTTCCTGTACACTCCACACCCAGTTTCCTCTATAATTACCAGCTTGCATTGCATTTGGGTGGTCCATTTGTCACAATTAATTTTTTAAATGATAAAATTATTATTACCTCAGCTCCAAACTTGATTCATATTTTTGTAGTTTTTATCCCTGCTCCTGAATATTCTCCTTCAATTCCAGGATCCTATTTGGGACAGATTCCACATTCCATGTGGCCATTGGGTCTCTTCCACTTCTGGATTGGCACCATTCATAGTTGGGGCCATTTTGTTGGTTGTCCCTTAGTTTGGGATTCGTGTGTTTTCCTTCAATTATGAAATTCATTAGGATAAAATGTTTCAGGGAGAAAGAGCACAGACACCAAGTACCATTCTTATCACTTGCTACCAGAGTCTCCTTTAAGAGCACTCTTGTTGATGTCTATCAAATCGCCTGACTGAAGAGTCAAATCATCTTCTCCAGTGTTCAGTGGACATTCATTTTCCAGTTTCGTTCTTCAGAAGAAAGTCACCATGTACAATCCACATGTAAATCACATACTTTCCTGAGAGTGGATGGTTAACCACTATTTGAATTCTTCCAGAAAAAATAAGAGCTCCATCTCAATTTAATTATTCAATCAGTTGTTTTTATCAACATGAACTCATTTGTTATACAAAATATTGCTTTATTTTTATTGTTGGGTAGACTTTAACCATTGGAAACTCTCGGCTGGCTACATTTGAATATATATATATATATATATATATATCTACAATTGTGTATATACACTATCTTGGTCTTGTTTTATTTGAGTATTTCTTTCTGTTATGGTCATTGTGAGCAATCTCTTACATGTTGATATCCATAAGATGTTTTAGGCTCCTTTGGAGTATTTCCTATTTCTGCCCTTTCTCCTATTCTTTCTATTTGTAAATGGTGCTAAGAACCAAGTTTTGGGCACTAGTGTGTACACTATTACTGGAGTATTATGGCCTCTCTCCACTGGAGAAGCAAAGAGGCAGGTGTATGATTACTTCTGTGTGATTATGTCTGTATATAATCATGTCTACCTACAGTAAGCTAAACTGTTCATATTGTATCTCCAACTCTAGATCCTTGCCACATGGCCATTCTTTCCATTTGCCTTTCTGTCTATCATCTCCCAATTCAGTACTGATTTTTTTAAAAAAAATCAAGCAACTAATGTGTGGAAAACTTAGTAGTACCAGATGGGATAAATTCTTCCCCGGAAGGAATATTTTTATTCTTACTACTTCTTCACTATTCCCAAGAAGGAAGTATTATTATGGATACTCTTCGATTTCCTTCTGTCTCAATTTTCCCTTTGGCTTAAATTTGGCACTAAAGGAACTCATAAGACTCTGAACAAAGGACTGTCAGCCTTCTCCTCCCATCCTCCACTCCCAAGTTTCCTTAAGGATGTGTGTATGAATCTATGAAGAGAAATCATCCATAGTTCCAAGAACACACAGAGCTACTGCAGCTCTACAAAGTTATAAGCCCATAAATAACATTTATGGCCATGCTCGCCTGACCTGGCTCTGCCCCTAGGTACAGAAGCAGTGTCTTGTCATTAGTATGCAGAATACATCAGCCTAAAGTCTGCTCATTTGTTCTCAAGCCTCTCTGCTCTATAAATCTTTTGGAAAGGGAGAGATGAGGAAGGAGGAGGGGTGGCAAGGAAGGGGCAGACAGAAACAGGGTCAGGAGAGGGGGAGAGTTGAGCCATGCTAGGAATATTTCTCTCATGAAGCTCCTGGGGCTTGGTGAAGGGAAAAGTCCCAAGTCACAACAAATTAGCCATTTTGCCTCTCCAGGTGACAGACACATCAGAAGAATGTGGGAGACAGAAATCTAAATTGGTAAGACCAAATCTTTCCTTTCACCCTTCTAATTCAATGTTGTCTATTACTTTCCGCAAAAAGCCAAATTATCTTGTCCTTCTGCCCCCCATCCCCCCTCACACACTTGTTTGTTGCTTATTTTTGCCTTTGTCTTTATTGGTTTTGATAGTGGTTGTGTGTTTGTTTTTACAGTTGGAACCCAGAGCTGGTTTGTTCCTGTGCATCCCTAGGACAAGGGGTTATTAGGAAAGCCCAGGGGCTGCTAGGAGCTCAGAAAGAAAGAAAAGAAAGAAAGAAAGAAAGAAAGAAAGAAAGAAAGAAAGAAAGAAAGAAAGAAAGAAAGAAAGAAAGAAAGAAAGAAAGAAAGAAAAGAAAGAGAGAGAGAAAGAAAGAAAGAAAGAAAGAAAGAAAGAAAGAAGAGAGAAAGAAAGAAGAGAGAAAGAAAGAAAGAAAAAGAAAGAAAGCCACCTTCCCTGGACTCAAAGCCTTGAAATCGAAGGCAATTTGCAGAAGGAGAAAGTTCCCCCTGGCCATTTCTCCAGGTGTCAGAATGAGGTAGGAAGCCTTACAGGGCCACCTCTGCCCTGCACACCATCTGTGTGCTCCAGGAGGCGGTATCAAGGTAGGGACAGGCTGAAGGTATAGGGAAGGATCTGGTGCAGTTCCCTCTACAGTGTTATCAAATTCCCACCGGGCAGCAAGCAGAGCCACATTGCTGTTTCTGCAGGAGAACTGTTGTTCTCCTTCTCATCCCGGCACTATGGAAAAGTCTTGCCTGTAGTCACTGCGCAGCTTTGACTGCCAGTGAAGGGCAAGAAACCAGAAAACGGCTTGGATAAGAGTTTTGCCCTGATGGGGCCCTCATTGGCCTTGAGCACTGTGATCTTCCTACCTCCACCTCCCAAGCAGCTGAGACCACAGGTATGCAGCGCCACACCCATCTCACTCCAGGAGTTCTTTCTATTGTTCATATTCTTCAGTCTTCTCATAGAGGGATTTGAAACCAACATGTCCATTAACAAGCAGGACATCATGATCAATATCTCCCTTTTCATCTTTCTCCCCCATCTCTCCCAACCCTCTCCATCCCCTCAAATGGCCTGGTTCCATTTTTACATACGTGCATTGATTATTATAATAATTGCATTTGTGGGCTGGGAGTTTGGCCTAGTGGTAGAGTGCTTGCCTAGCATGCACAAAGACCCAGGTTCGATTCCTTGGTACCACATAAATAGAAAAAAAAAAGCCGGAAGTGGTGCTGAGGCTCACGTGGTAGAGCTCTAGCCTTGAGAAAGTCCAAGGACAGTGCTCAGGCCTTGAGCTCAAGCCCAGGACTGGCAAAAACAAATAATTGCATTTGCCTGCCCTTTCCCCCACTCCATTAATCTGCTCTTTCTTATCCCCTCACTGTCAACACAGGTTCTAGCTTCCAGGTTTTCAGTTTGTTAAAGTATAAGCTCATATTCAAAGGTCATTCCATAGATTCTTAAGTATATCCTTATGTGCCTGTATGAGAGAGAGACAGACAGAGAGACAGACAGACAGAAATTTTGTAGGTGTATTTGTATATGGTAAAATGTTGAGCAGTGAGATATTTAGCAATACCCCTGACCTTTAAACCCTGGATGCCATACTATGCCTCACACATCTTGACAAGCAGAACTACCCATTAGAATTATCAAATGTCCTCCACTGAGAACCAGTTCCCTGCTAGTCTGCCTTTCACTACCCCAAGTCGCTACCATCTTGGCTCAGGGTTTCCCATAGAGAGAAGCAGAGGAAGAAGGAAGCAGAGAAACCCTTGACCTGCAGGGGTTTATTCCCCTACAGTGCTTCTAAACTCACTCATAGAAGACCAGAGACTAAAGAATCAACAAGATAGCTCTTCAAACAGGACTGCATGATTGAGCCAGAAAGCCAAGGATAGTGTAAGTAGTAGATCCCATGTTGTATTTGTGATATGCTTGCATCAAATAAAAGCATGCATACATGTATGCATATCTATACATACATATTTATGTATACACTTGCACCAAATACATTCATGCATATATATACATATGTACATATATGTATATATATATTATTTATCCAAATGTCAAATCAACCTGGGCATCATGTGTCTCATCAGTCAACACTATTTTTACGCAGAAACCAGCACACAGGGAAATGTCCAAAAAAACAACTGTTTTCATAGTTCAGAAACAACCCATTTCCTAGGAGCAGAAGCCAAGGCCAGTTGTTCAACTAGAAGAGGGCACACCATAAAGTGCACTCCGAATTCAAGCAGGGAGACCAGGAAAGGTGGGAAAGAGTCAGGCGTTGCCTGGATTCCTGGAGGTTTGAAAAGGAGCCAACACTCCTGCCAGACACCCCAGTTGCCCACCCACCTTGTAGAACCACCTCTCTCTGCTTCACTGCCGTGGGGAAAGGCAACATTGGCCAGGCCAGTCTGAGCCAGGCCTCATCTGAGAGGAAGAAATGACCACTTCATAAATCCACAGGAATGAGAAGATCTCCTGCCAGAGGCGGGAGCAGCAGAGCCCTCAGGCCTGGCTCGTTTCTCTGTCATCAATCTTGGCTCCCCTGGAAGGACAGGCTCCATGACTCCTAGCCCAGACAGAGGTATGAACAAGGAAGATGAAGTTCGAGGGGTAGGGGAGGAAGACCTCACAGGACAGGTGAAGTATTGGGAACTGACTGATAGATGAGGCAGCGGTGAGGGGGGAGATTAGTAGCTCTAGGCTTACAGGAGGGAAAAGCTCTTTTCTTTTTTTACTTAATAAAACACCTATGTGACATGCTTGCATACACATGTGCTCGTGAGGCAGTATACCTCTATCCCTCTAATACTTGAAGAGTTTCAGTAGACATAATATCACTCCTGCTCATGCATATGTGAAAATGGAACTAAGTAAACTGAGGAGATGGATGGAGTTGGAGGAGATAGGGAGAAGGAGGAAAGGGATGACATCAACCAAGCTACATTGTGTTCACAGACAGATATGTTGATTTATACAACTACTTAAGGAAAATAAAAGAAAACGTAAAAAAAATGAATGAAAAGTTTGAATTGAGAAAGAGGGAAGTCTGGGAAAGAGTGGCTGAGTCTTTGGAAGAAGCAGTCAGGCTGTCATTTCTTGAGGACAACATTAAATTCCAGAGCCTCCTCCAGTAGGACTTCTGTGTCTTGGTAAAACTGAGCTGACAGCTGTGACCTCCACTTGGCAGTTCACCTTATTGAGGCTGTCTGGTAAGTGAGAGACATTTATTAGCAAAGATGGACTGCCCACTGAGAGGGCCTGCTGAAGGAATTCCTTCCTCAAATTCAATAAGTCTCTACTCCAACGTGGAATCTGATGTTTCCTCTGTGCAGAAAGGCCTTGATGGAAGGGTAGTCCTACTTTCAACATAGGAATAGCCCCAGGGTAGACCTGAGTAACTCTATGGCAATCCAGATGCAACAGACACTCCAAAACTCAGTTTCCCCATCTAGAAACTGGATTAAAATTGACAAAGCTGGGGGTAAGAAAGCAGGGAGAGGTAAAAACTGATGAGGGAGTCGTCTTTAGGTGCCTGGTAATTCAGATGACACTCTCAGGGAAAATGGCAAGGTCAGATCCAGTGGCACACAAAGGTGTCAGCTATCTATAGCTAATCTACAAATAACTTCAAAATCTGACACCATAAAGCCAACATTGTGGTTTCCATGGGTCAGGAATCTGGCAGGGTCTCCAGATTCACATCCACCTTCTCATGTTCATGTTCTCCAGGCTTCTGTCACTTTAAGGCATACTTAAGAGACAGAGTCAGCAGGACATTTGCCTCTAAGCAATGCACTAGCTGCTTAGAGGATGATATTGGAAGAGGAGAACAGACAGGGAGAAGCAAAGTCCAGGACGGAATAAAGAGGGTCTTGAAACAATGGTAGAGGAGTGGGTGGGGGGAGGAGATAAATTCAAGATTGAACATTAAGAAAGTAGAGCCAGGAGGGCTTATTGGCTGATCCAGTATGCAAAAGGGAGGAGGCGAAGTTCTATGCTTCTCACTTGGCAGCTGGGTGATTTGGATAACAAGATGGTCCAGAGGAAGGAACTGGGGTCTGCTCTAGTTGGTCTGATTTTGAGGGGTTTATGTGATCCCAAGAAGACACTCTGGCAGCCAGTGAGGTAGAAATCTATGTCTAAGGCCAGGATGTTGCACATATGGGCTTTATCATCATGAGATGCAGGCCAGGGGTCTTTGCAGACAGGCAGAAATGTCTGTGAGAAGACTGCAGTGGGAGAAGAAAGTTGGCTGTTTTGGACACTTTGTCTCAGAGAAATGAAGTTTACCTCCTCTTCTCACGAATCCATGACTGTTTGAATATGTGAAGGAAATGCTGTTTTGTGCATTTCTGGACTTGACTTTAAGAGACTAGCTAACTTCACTTTTCTTCCATTGTGATGCTTATTCCTGGTACCCAGCTTCCGTGTTACAAGGAAGCTCAATGAGCCTGTGGAAGAGACCCAGATGGAGAGAAGCAGGCCCTGGGTAGAGCCCAGGTATACTTCCAACTAGTATCCTGCAACAGCTTGCCACTTGTCCTGCTGAGCCAGCCCAGTGAATCCCTCACAGAGCACTTCGTGTCCTGAAGAGCAGGCTCAGACATCCCTGCTGATTCCTGGATAATTCACAAATTCATGAAAACAAAAATGCCTGTTGCTGTTCTAAGACACAGAGCCCCACAGAGACAAGCTTGACAATAGAGATCTCTCTGATGAAAGAAAGACTACAGGGGAATGCTTGTCATACTCCCAAAACAATGGGACAGAGGCTATACATGTCACAACAGGAAGAGATAGAGTCAAAGCCAAAGAGGTCTCTAGTATCAAGATCTTGAAGGATACTACAAGGCAGGAGAAAGATATCAGTTCTACTGGTGGAGGGGGGAGTTGGAGGAGGGTTAGTTTTGTTTATTTCTGTCACACTGGGGGTGGAACTCAAAGCTTCACAGTAGTAGGCCAGCTTTCTACTACTGAGCTACAGCCCCAGCCAGGACACTAATTCTATAATGGATAAGATCACCAAGGAGCGTTGTATGAAAAAATACAATCTGACTCATGTTTTAAAGTTCTGAGAACATGATGAATGAGTAGCTACTTGCTGAATGAAGACCTACCGTAGTGGCTTTCCACCCTGGCATACACGTTGAGTTCAGAGGAGAGTTAGAGAAGAAAGGAAAAGAAGAATCTTGGACTTGTACTACACGACACTGAATTCAAGCTTTGGGAAGTAAGGCCCAGACATGGGTTTAAAATAAAACAAACCATCTCTCCCAGTGACCCTAACATATAGTCAGGGTTAAGATTGATTGCTGTGAGTATAAGCCATGGGCTATATGGCCTACCATCTGCTTTTTATAAGTAAGGTTTTATTGAACCTGACCTTCAGTCATACACTTTGGTATTATCTATGGCAGTTTGCTTGCCCAGTAGATAAAACTGAGTGGTCACAACAAAGTCTCAATTGCCATCTAGTTATTTACAGAAGCTATGTGCCAGACCCCAGCTTATACCAGTGCTTCTAAAAGAAGTGATGATGATATCAGTACCACTGAGTAACTTGGCCAAAATGCAAAGGTCCAGGCTCTCTCCTATTCCCATGAGCCCAAGCCTTATTGGTTCTCCTGGTGGATCTGCTATACACCAAGCACAGAAATCCACTGATCTGACCACTAAGGAAGACCATGAGAAATAGCACGCAAGACTAAATCTGATAGATGACCTCTTCTTTCTCCTGCTGCCAATCTCTCCTCTTGGAGCTCCAGATTCAAACAGGTTTCTCTCCTTAAAATGACAAGTTGAGATGACACAAGAACCATTCCAGAGCCGTTTGCTATTGGAACTGTGGGATGAATCTCTTCCACATGGGATGACCGACTTGCAGCCTCAGCATATGCAGAGGCAGCATTGCTGGCCCTGGACAGAGGTGACATGGATGGGATATAAAGTCAAGGTGCAGGAATTGATGACTTTCTCAAGCAGGACCTGGAAACCCATGCCCTTGCAAGGGTTTTTGTTCTTGGGACCAACCCTTGACAGATGTCAAGTGAAAAGTCCTTCTCTGGTAGTGTGATGGTCTGCCATGATGGTACGTCATTAGAATCTGTGTGAACCTGAAAAGAACTAACGCTCATCTGATGTTCGTCTCCTGCCTTGCTGAACGACTGCTAACATAGTAGGTCTAGGGTGGGATCTAGCAGAGGATCATTATGTACCATCATCATGACGTGGCTGAGAACTATTCTAGACTCTAGAATCCAAAGTAGTCATGTCTAACTTTGAACGTGCATCAGAACCCCTCAGAGGGCTTGTTAAAACCCTGATTGCTGGGCTCCACCCAAGAGTTTCTGGGAGCTCTGGGTTGGGACTCAAGACTTGACCTTTCCAGTAAGTTCCCAGGTGATGCTGAGGTTGCTGATCTTGCAGCAGCAAGATAATGAGAAACACTGTTTTAATACACCTACCACGAAGACATTTCAACAGGCTAAAGAGCTTCGACTGGATTCAAGGGATGTGGGTCCTAATGTCAAATACTGGCAAGAACTGTTTGGTCAGGAATAGGCAGCTAGTCCATAACACCAGGTCCTCAGACAAGTATCCCTAGAAGGTACTGGGGAGGTACCCGGATGATGAAAAAACGGAAATGAAACACAAGCCCAGGGGGTGGGGACACAAAGCATCTCCAAATTGAAAGCACTCAGAGCTCCTTTCAGATCCACGAGCAGTGAGAACTTGAAGATACAATTACATAACCCACGAATATAATTAGGTGCTTTTCCTTCCCATTTCTCCCCACCTACTTCTCCCAGGCTTTGTCTTTGGGAGGAGAAAGGGGGGGGGTCTCCGAGACTCTCAGGATCCCCAACATAATATCCTACATTCTCTTGCTCTTATAAACTCCCTCAAAAAGTAATACTTGGATGCAACTGGAGCCAAACCCCAGAGTTTCTTGTCCGTCAATTAATATTTATGGGGCCTTCACAATGAGCTAAGCAGCCATATAAAAGACAACAGTACCTGCAGACTGTTATTAAGCTAAGGAAGGACAAGCACCTCGCCTTCCTTTTCACAAGGTGTTGGCAGTTGGGTGGTAGTGTCTGGGTCAAAATGAACATTCAACCACTCATCCCACAAAAATGTCTTGAGCGCTTATTCTGTCATGAGCAAGGGCCGAAACAGACAGAAACCTCTGCTCCAGAGGAGGGGTGGAGTGGGGAGTTCTGAGAAGCCATGGGTGGCTGACATCTAGACAGCAGAGCCCCAGTCCAGTTACTGAGTTGGCTACTCCATTGGTCTATTTTGTAGATCTCGTTCCAAAAAAATACCACTGAGACCAGACACCTGTAATTTCAAGGCATGTGGGTGAAGGGATCTGAGTTCAGAAACATAAAATGCATTGTCTCCAGGGATGTTCCAGATGTTGAATGGATTTGCAGGTCTCTTGCTCATAAAATCTTCACTGTAAAGCCAACTGGAATCAAAAGATGGAAAAATCCTCCAGGGCGCCTTCTTCTCAATAACCCTGCTCTTTAGAATCCATGTGTCTATCCAGAGGCTGCCTTGATCCTTGCTGGAACCCGGGCTTGCTCCAGAGTAATGGACTCTGCAACCCTCTCAAAGGACCATGTGATTTGGGGTGATACGCCTCCTTTGGTGGAAAGGTAGTTTTAAGATACTAGAAAACCCAAATCCCCAAATGTGAGTGTGATCCACAGCTTGGGTTCTGTGACTGCATAATCCCAAATGACAGGTATCATTTGTCTCAAATAGTGTAGCAAACCTAACTCAGAGCACAACCCTTGGTACCAATGCGCAAGTGAATGAATGAATGGAGCTGGGCTTGGTGGCTTACGCCTGCAATCCTAGCTACTCAGGAAGCTGAGATCTGAGGACTGTGGTTCAAAGCCAGCCTGGGCACAAAAGTCCATGAGATTCTTATCTCCAATGAACCACCAGAAAACTGGAAATGGTACTGTAGTTCAAGAGGTAGAACACAAGCCTGGAGCTAAAGAGCTCAGGGACAATGCCCAGGCCCAGAGTTCAAGTCCTGTTACTGACGAAAAAAAAATGAATGAGTGAATCAGGAACCTTTCACAAAACCAGGAAATCCTACAGCTCTCTTGCCAAGAAATCTCACTGGCCTATGTTGATCTCACCTATGTAGATCTCAGTGTGCTGCCTGTGGAGAATGCAGAGAACACGTGTAGTGGAGGATTAAGGAGTTGGGAAGTGAAGTAGAAATCTGTAGAATAGGAGAACCTGTCACTAGGAGATGGAGATACATGTCCTATGAGAGATGTAGGATGATAGTGGGCCATGAGCAGAGAAACCGTTCTAAGCATCCTTTCTGCCTCCAACTCCAACCAGATACAATCATGAAAGAGAGTAGATTGAGATTTGGGATGAATTTGCTAAGAGCAGGATTTCAACTCCTTACCTTCAAAGCCAAGAGATCTGAGTGGAGGCTAAGAAAGACCTGTACTTGGAGGGACAAAGAACAACTATGAAGATAGAATAGTGTGTGAGATGCGCACGAATATGGGATTATGTTATGTCTTATAAACACCTTCCCATGTATAGCGATCATAGGCTGAACAAAAGAATATAATTCTACAGGGAATCAAGAATCCGAAACCCTGAAAAATCCCACCTGGCAGTAGCAATTAGTACTTACTTATTCTCAATGCATGGGGCATGGTTTATTCTCCGACACCTTAAAATTTTTGCATGAACATCTCTCCCTGAAAACTCCTATTCAGCCTTTAAAACTTGATTTCTGTTTCAACATCTCTTACTTCGGAAAATGCTTGCTTTCCTTCTTGGTTTCCCTCGGCACCTCAGACCTTCCACCACCCTCGCTTCCTGGTTAAATGTTGTGGTTGAACTTTTACCCATCCATCTACCACACAGGAATGTGATTTCTTGAAGGTCAAGATCGTGACTGACCCATCTTCCTCTCCCAATGTTGGGTATGAAAATGATTACAAATGAAAAGTCCCGTGGCTTGTCATTTCAAACGGGAATGCCTGCCGGGGACCTTTCTGTTATAGATTAGGGAAGACCCAGATGTTGTGAAGAACTGAAAAACACTCCCTGAGTCACACCTTCCAAGCAATGGGGCCAGGGAAGGCTCACGTGTCATCAGAAAATGAATCTACCCCATCATTCAAGAGGCCTTCTCAGGAAGCAGGGAGGCTCACAGACGATTGGAGACTTGTTTATATCAAATAGGCACTTGCTCCAGTGTGTTCAAAGATCAGCAGGTTCCAACTTGAACCTCCAGAAAAGTCATGGCCAAATACCTCCATTTGTTGCAAGAGGATGGACCGTCAAAGCAGGCTTCCGTCTGCCTGTCCCCTGAGGAGCGACCAACCTATGAGGCTTGCCAGAGAGCAGAGCTCTCCAGAGAACCTCCAGAACATTGCAAAGATAAGTTTTCCATGCATCTCCAACCCGCTGCCTGGTGTCTGGGAGTCTCTTCCTAAGAGAGTGGTGGGTAAAATGCAATAACTGTGGTATTTCCCGCTGTTAATTAACAGCACGCTGTTCATGAGTAATGTGGTGGTGTGGAGGGTGTGGAGAGCTTTCCATTGTTGACTCCTCCCTTGCAGGGTTATAAACTCTAGGAGAGATGTTCTCTCCTGGCTGAAACTTGGCAGCTAGCCTGAGGTTCTTCTTGTGGTTGGTGCTGGTCCTGCCGCTCATCAGCGTGTTCAGATTTGTCTCCATTCCCATGGCAGCCCCTGCTGGGGGCCACAGGCTTCTAGAAAAGAAAGAAAGAAATAGATAAAAATAGAGCACCGGAAGCAACTCTTGGCTGGGACACCAGTCTTCTCCTTTACAGAAAAGAAAAATTAAGGAGTGAGCTTTATTTACACGCTCTAGAAATTTCTATAGCCTGGATAAAGTTATCCAACAACTCACCAGGAGATTATCCATGAAACAGGCAATCTATGATTCTCCTGTTCAGTAAATCATCATGTCCAGCATAAGTCTCCAAGACAGAAGGTGAGAGGACACAGAGAAAGAGAGAGAGAGAGAGAGAGAGAGAGAGAGAGAGAGAGAGAGAGAGAGAGAGAGAGAGAGAGAGAGAGAGAGAGAGGAGAAGAGAGAGAGAGGAGAAGAGAAGAGAAGAGGAAAAGAGAGTCTTTCTTTGGGATCACGTTGTTAAATTATAGCCCCTTTGGTTTGTCATGTCATAAGTCATTGTAACAGCCTGCTGTATTTCTACAAATTTTCAGTTTATATTGTCCTTTTTACATTGTTTTTTTAATTAAAGACTATCTTTAAGTAATCACACAAATAAGTTTCAATTTTACATTGTCCTTTTAAACCTCGCCTCCTCCACCTCAATCCTCTGAAGAAGACAGTGAGCAAAGTAGTATTACTTTACGTTTACAGATAAACGAATCAATGAGGTTCGGAAAATTCAAATGACTTTCCCACATTCATGCAAGCAGCACCCAGGCTCACACTCAAATCTCCTAATGCCAAGCCCAGTGCTCAGATTTTCCACCCTAACATGTTCTGAAGAAGAGAGAAAAATAATAAGAGTCAGCGTTTTCCTCCCCACCTGGTCCCTCTTCATGCAAAGCCGACTGGTAAGTAGGTAGACAGTAATGAATTAGGAGTTTCCCTTCTGTGAAGAGTTTTGTCCAGTTCCTGGCATGCCCCTTGTTAGTTACATGTGGAGAAGCCTAGGTTCTGCTAGGGATGGCTTGGGGACCTAGGATTGTCTTTCTGGACTCTGTTCCCAAGATTTCTACACCTCAAAATGAGAAACAGGGGGTGATGACTTAGAAGACAGTTTCTAGAGCTCCATACCCCAATCAGATAAGAGGAACAATAACACAGCCTCGCCCCCTCCCTGGCTCCCGGGTCTTCATAAGGCCCTAATGTGATCATAATAATTAAAAAAAACCCAACAAATTAGTAACCAATGACCTAGAGATTTTAATTAGCCATGAGAACTAGACCCAACAGGAACTCCTGTCTAGAAATCCACCCTGTTCCAACCACCTGGCAGGGACATCCACTCCTCTCTGGAAATGTTTTCAAGAAGCTGGCAACAACCAGCTCAACCTGTCCCAGGCTTGAAGATGAAGAAAGGAAACTTTTGGGTAAGCCACTTACATCCAACTAATGACTCCAACAGAGGGCCGAAACCCATGGAAACTGGAGAGGGCCTTGCTGGAGCTGTCTCTGACTTCTTAGCAAATCATGGCAGAATCATGTAGAAAGGCCTTTTTTCCCAAGGTGGTGATTGAAGGCATTTTCTCTATTACCCTCTGAAAAAAAAATTACACCGAAACAAGGTAGGTATATAAAGGAGGTCCGAAAACTTTATTTGTAGAGGAACTAAATAGGCTTCCTCTTACCATTGTTTCTCTTAGTTACACAAGTGGATTTGGCTGGCATCTCTCTTTCTCAATCACATAGTAGTAGGGGATGGAAAAACGAAACCATCCAAAAAGATCTTGGTTTCAATGTAAAGGATACAGCAGGGGCAATTTCAAAACCTGCTGAAGCTATTGCCTTTGGTGCTCTCAGAGCCCTGGCTCACCAATGAGGAGAGGAAATAGAAAATGGACCGATACAGCCTTTCCCCATTCTCTTTTCTCAAGAAAGCCATGCATCCTCTTCTTCCCCTACTTGTATCTTACCAATTTAGTCTTCTGCTAAATATATGCATCTCCTGGACAGCCTGAAGGAAAAGAGCAGGAAAGATGGTAGAAACTGACCTTTGACAGAAAGCTGCTGCTGTTTTACTTACAAGTTACCCCCAAGAAAACCCAAATCAAAGCAAGTATCACTGCTGTTTTCTTAGAGCTTTCTCTTCTGTCCTTACAGGACTGGACACACCTTCCTCCTGTTAACATGGCTTAGACTTTGTGCCTTTGAGAAAAAAATGGCATTGGAATTGTTGTACTAACATGTACTTGATTTCTCCCAGAGACTGTCTTATATAATGTTATGAGAAGTTCAAACGTATCCATCAGGGGTGGGTGGTGACAGTTACAATTAGATAATGCTGATGATCTAATCATTCTTCATTTTTTATCTCACGAATAAACTGATGATTGAAATGTGGCTTTATAGGGTCTTTGTTGTAGGAACATAACTTGCCTTGAACTTCTCACGATGACAAGAAATTTAAGTGAATTAGGATCCCTGGATGCTTCTTTTATTGTGTGATATACATCATACTATTGCCAAATGGCAAACAAGGAAGTGGCGCTGTGACTCAAGTGGTAGAGCGCTAGCCTTGAATTAAAGAGCTCAGGGACAGCACCCAGGATCATAGTTCAAGCTCCACAACCAACCAAAATAATAATAATAATAATAATAACCAAATGGCAAGCAAGAAGTAGTGTTTTAACTCGGCTCTCCTCGGAACTCATTGCAAAGTTGTCATTCTCTGTAGAAAACAAATGTGCTTCCCAGTTAAGTTTGTGAATGCTGTGTGTGTGTGTGTGTGTGTGTTTGTGTGTGTGTGTGTGTGCATGTGTGCGTGCACATGCATGCACATACACATTGTGTGACAGCTTGGGATCAAGGCATTTTCCCTTAGCTTTTACATTCAAGGTTGGCACTGTACCATTTGAACCATTGCTTCCAGCTTTTTGGGTGAATAATCAGAGATATGAGTCTCAAGGATTTTCTTGCCTGGGTTGGCCTCAAACCATGATCTTCAGATCTCAGTCTCCTAAGTGGCTAGAATAATAGTTGTGAGTTACCGCCACCAAATTAAAGATGTGTATTTTTAAGAAATAAGGAGATTAATCAGACCTATCATGCAAATAACCCTGTGATTAGTAGGTCACAGATTATTTACACATCCATAAACAGATATGAGCAGGTTACACAAAATAGATCTAAATCAAAATTATTGCACTTTTTCAATTATTTAAACAGAAATCTTGCCCAAAAGGGATGGGGGTGGGAGGGAAAGAGAGAGAGAGAGAGAGAGAGAGAGAGAGAGAGAGAGAGAGAGAGAGAGAGAGAGAGAGAGAGAGAGAGAGAGAGAGAGAGAGAGAGAGAGAGAGAGACACTACTCTTACCGGAGAACTCTAGCAGTGAAAGTGAAGTTTGCATAAGTAATTATCCCATTCCTCATATGATACATGCAATATGTTTATTATTGTGAATCCTCACACATCCCTTCCTTTCTATTTAACAACTGGGGAATCTCAGAGAAAAAGAGGTGGCTAAGCTTCACGATTTTTAAGCAGTCAACTGAGTGGCAACGTTGAGTGTCTCTTCAGTAGTCCATAATCAAAGGTAGATCCAGTCTATGTCACTGAAACTGGAGTTTCTCCTCACCTCTCAAAACATAAGCTTTGAATCGTTCTGGCCACCTTGACCACTCCTTTTGCAGTGAGAATCAGTGACCTTCTCAACCCACACTACACAAAACAATCTGGAACTGCTTTGGCTCCATCAGCAAGAAAGACATTCTTGTAAAATTTTGAAAGCATTTCCCAGAATGCATGAGAAGGCTAGGATGGCCCTTTCTTTCCCTCTCCTTCTATGTCCTGTGGTATTGCTCTGTGGTGTAGTTATTCAGCCTCTACTCTACCAAGGAAAGGGGTAGACAAGTTAGTGTCATCAGACCTTTCTTCTCAGCATGTTAGCTGAGTGGGATTGATAAGGAGGAGGGAAAGTGATAGAGGCAACACATAAGATTAACAGCTTGATGGAGAGAAAGCATAGAGATAGACCTCAGGCATCCAGTGCAACTAATCAGCTAAAACGATGTTGAGACCACATGAATATTTGAAGATATAGCAGCAGCATGTGCCCTAACAGCACATCATCATGGATACCAGGTCAGCCAGATGTCTACGGGGGTGCAGACAACCACTGTGGGCCCCAGGGCTCCAGCAGCATCTTAAGAAAGGGACTAGGAGAAGTCAGATGCAGGAGTTCTCCTCCTGAGCTCCTCTCTGCTACTGTCATGCAGGATAGCAGCTGAGCCATAAATCTACCCACTGGGGGAGTCCCAGGGACCTGCGGAACTCTGCTGGGAAATGACACATCCGGTCCTGGGTGGCAATCTCAGGACAACTTGGCTGAGAAGTGGTATTTTAAATACAAGAGAGGCACAGAGACAGAGATAAAGAGAGAGGAAAAATATGCCCTATTATTTTACTCTGGTAATTGACAACAAGTTTCTCATGAGTAATTTTATAGCGCTCTGGGTGTGCCGCAGTTTGATTTAACTTTTCTTTACAGGAGCCACAAACTTGCAGTACAAACACTATTTTCAAGTGAATGAAATGTGCTTTGAAAGTTCACACAGTTATTGAAATAATCCTTTCCTCAGGCCCACATATTAAAAGGGCTTCTTCTTTCCCTTAGTTTCTTCTCTCAAAGTCCCTTTTTGGGAGGAAAACCCATCTTAAAATTGGGATCCTAAAGGGCTTTAAGTCCAACACACACACACACACTAAGTGGCATATATGTGTGTATGCATATATGATAGCAATTTTATTTTATAGTAATTAGTAAGTGATAGCCAAAGGGGAATTTGCAGAAATTTGACCGCTCAAAATATTCTCTATTGATTCTTCAGTCAAATGAAGTTAGGAAAAGCTGCCTATTTGATACTGATATTAGCAATGTATATTACAAATTTCTATAATAAAAGTTCTCAGGAATCTTACTCGAGGGCCCTCTTATCACCACTCTTACAAGACAGATTTTTCTCAAAGAGAATAGAAGGCAGATTTCTCTGAAGAAATTGTAGACCACTCCCTCCACACACACTTTTTCTTTTTTTTGCTGGAGATAAAACCCAGAGCTTCATACATAATAGGTAAGCACTCTATCACTGAGCTATACCTTCATTCCCACATTCTACTACTTTCTAAATTAAAAGTGATATGTTGGTCCCACCGAACACATTTTGAGAAACTCTAATCCAAAAGAGAAAGAAGCACAATTGGCATTCAGCAGGAAATGGATCCACCTTACTCTGGTTGCTGTACTCTAATTTATTACCAAAAAAAAAATTAGTCTTCCATGGGAATAATGAAACAGGAGGTACAGAGACCAGTCAGATGTGAAGACACAGGACACAGCACAGTCTAAGAAATAGTCATATTCTCATATCTGTAGCTCAAGTTGTAAACACTTATCCCACACTTTCTCCAGTATGTTCCTGGTGCCTGGTGGGTTTTCACTCATTTCTAATCATTCTTTGAAATTCTCATATATCCATGTTATCTTCTCGCAAACCAACTTCCACTCCCAACATCACTATTTCAGTCTGGAAGATCATTTCCATGATCCTCCCTCCCTCAGATTCTCACTTTCTCAGGCTCTGAGATCTGAAAGCATCCATTTTGCCCCTTTCCTTTCCTCTTCCCATAGACAACAATATCTAATCTGTGGGGCTTTTTTTTTGAAAAAAGAAATGACCTATCCTTTTACTTGCCTTGATATTTGCTACCAATATAGGAGGGAACTTATATCTTGTGGTTGGATTATTAGCCTTCTAATTCCCAGCTCCTTGCTATTCTCTCTCGCTGATCCATGCATGTGACTCTTATGCCAGGCTGTGCAAGGAGATCTTGTTAAAAACAGAACAAATGCAAGTGCTCAGAACACTGTATTTCTGCTAAGCTCCTCATGTAATCCTGGTGCTCAGCCATGGTTAGAAACTATTATTTCATTTACTCTTAGCAGCTAGTTGAAGCAAGGTGAGTTCTCCAGGCATGGAATATTCTGGGTCACATCCTGATGACAGGATGCCTCTGCTGTCTGCTTATTACATGCTAGTGTCATCCTTGGCACCAATGCTGTTAAGCAGTTAGTGCTAGATGGGAGAGAAAGGCTCTCATCCTTATCCCAAAGTGATTTCCAGTGGCATGGTAGCGCATATTTGTAATCCTGGCACCGAGGAAGTAGAAGTAGGTAGATCCTAAGTTTGAAGCCAGCCTGGATTACACAGCAAAATCCTATCCTTTTAGCTTCTCTCTTTTCCATGAGTGAAACTGACAAATAACAGATTAAGTGATTTCAAAACTAAGTTTTCTTATCCATAGTTACCTACATTTATTTGAACTTCAGTATGAATCATCACATTGGGAAAAAGAGCCTAAGAAATGAATTAGAATTGGAGGGAATGAGAGGAGAGAAATACAAAAAGAGTTAGAAAAAGGAAAGGAGGATAAGATGGACACCTACTGGACTTGGGCACAGCTCTTCCATGTAATGTGAACTGTTAATATCATGCTCAAAGTCAAGCAACTGGTTTGGCCTCATTTTAAATTTGGGAATTCAGAAAGGTATTAGAGATCCTCCCTTAAGCCAGACTGTTTCCACAGGGACTTGTTCAAACACTACCTTCTATCCAAGCAGCAGAGTTCCTGGACCCCTCTCCAGGTTACCCCAGAGGGGCTGCCACCTTCCCCTCAGTCGGTTGAGCCTTCACTAATGACTCTCCTTGCACCTGCTTCCACCCTGCTTGGGCCCCAAGAACAACAAACCCAGCTAAAGGGGAAGGTGAGATTAGGGCAAGTGAAGTGCACATAATCCTAGGCAAGGACCTCTTATCCAGGAAAAAAAATCTCCATCCAGTCGTCCCCCAGGGTTTTCCACAATTACCTCCTAACCACTCGAACGTAGAAATGTTGCAAAGATTCAGCCTTCTGCAGAATGCAGTGCTTCACAGCCCTGATGGGAAGGAGGGGCAGGTGGAGGGTGGTAGGGAAAGAAAAGGGAAGGAGAAGTAGAAAGCAAGACAAAAGGGACACACACTCTGCAATCTTTCTACAAAAAGAAAAGGTGTGTGTCGGGGGGAAAGCCTTTGTTCAGCCGGCAGGTTATTTGGTGATCTAGACCAGGCATAATAATGTACTTTATCTGTTCAGTTTATTGTGTGTGTATGTGTCATAGGTCTACGTGTATATTACCAACTATAAAATACACATAATATGCGCCAGAAAGAGAGACAGGAGAATGTAAGTGTTTCTGAGTCAATGAGACTTTGCTTTGTCTTTTTTGCTGGTCTTCTGCAGCTCAGATTATAATTATCATCTAAGCCAGGCAGTATTTTTTTTTTGGTGTATGAAGAGACCATTTCAGAGAAGAAAAAACTTGTGTATGTGTGTGTGTGTGTGTGTGTGTGTGTGTGTGTGTGAGTGTGTTAGTGTGTGTGTGTGTGTGAATATGTGTGTGTGTGCGTGTGTGCACATGTGTACACATGCTGGTCCTGGGGTTGAACTCAGGGCTTGGGCATTATCCTTGAGCTTTTATTTTTCTCAAGAATAGTGCTCTACTACTTAACTCACAGCTCTATTTCTGCCTTTTCTGATAGTTAATTGGGGATAAGAGTCTTGTGGATTTTCTTGCCTGGGGTGGCTTCAAACCATGATCCTCAGAGCTCAGCCTCCTGAGTAGCTAGGATTACAGGCATGACCCACCTGCACCTAGAGAGAAATAATTTTTTTTTCCGATGAACATAAATGGCTGAGCTAAATCCTATGTTCAAGACCCTAGATACAGGTCAGCAATCTGATCTTTCTGGACATGAAGCATCGTGTTCATTTCCTAGACATACAGGGAAGAAGGAGGAGGCAGGAAAGACAATACCCAGAATATGACTGAAGTGTAGCATGACTGTAGGCATGTTGACTTCTAGTTTGTAATCCTGCAAAGTTGGGATGTTAATATTGTATGAAACACATCCTTTCAGGGCCGGGAGTTTGGCCTAGTGGTAGAGTGCTTGCCTAGCATGCACGAAGGCCCAGGTTCAATTCCTCAGTACCACATATATAGAAAAAAGGTGGAAGTGCTGTTGTAGCTCAACTGGTAGAGCTCTAGCCTTGAGAAAATCCAAGGACAGTGCTCAGGCCCTGAGTTCAAGTCCCATGACTGGCAAAAAAAAGTACAAAAAAAATGAAACACATCCTTTCTTAATGAATGGTTCAGGGAGAAGCTACCACTGGAAAATAATACGGTGTTGTGTTAGATAAACCTGGGTTCAGATCTTGCTTCTGCACTTCAGTCGTATGGTACTTTCTGAAATTCAGTTGATTCCCTTGTAACATGGAAGAACATCTTATTTTTGAGATGAGTGACATTGGGTTTTGTACCCAGCCACTCAACACATGGCAAGTATTAGCAGAGTAGCTTTACTGCCAAGTCTGCAGTTGTGGAATGATTGTATCCTGTCCTTGAAGACATGACTTCCTCTCTATTACAAAACAGGTAGTGCCATAACTAGAGGCTAGAGGGACAGATGGCTGGAGGAAACCAGTCCTCCCGGACTGCCTTCAGGAGGCCAACTTCAGCCCAGAGTGCTGCAAAGCTCCAGAGAACAGCTAATATTGTAATCATGTCATCTTACATGATGGGGATTTAGTGAATGGCAGCAGAATCATCATAATTTTTACTTCCTTGAAAAAAAGGGGGGGATTCATGTCCAAAGCAAACTCAGAGCCATTCATCATCTCTGGGTGAGGCTGTTATTTACAAACCAAAGTTTAGGGCCTTGAGTTCACCTACAGCTGAGTCTATACCCTCTCTCAGTGGTTGACAGAGTCAGTTCTTGGTCATTACAATCAGAGTCTCTGTCCTATTCATTCATACCTTCATGCATGCACTCACTTTCTTAGCAACTGCTATTTTGTTCCAAAAATGCCCCTGGAAGTTATGATACACACAAAGAAGGGAGAGAAAAGCATGTCTACTTGGAGCTCACCCTTAACATGAAATGGACAAGTTTGACAAGTGTTTTTTTTTAAAAAAAAAAAAAAACACCTATCCTACACAGTCATTATTGCCTTCAGCTATTTGGACATCCGCAGAAATCATCAAAGACAGGCGAAGACAGAAATGAAATGAACCTTTATCTTAGGCAGCTCCCGGGATTGTAAGAGGATAAAAAAGTAAAAGATAGAAAACAAAAACTTCCTGTTTAACCCCTGGCTGTTATCTTCAAGATCTATTTCAAGTTTAGGAAAGTGGGCATGTGTACACGAAGAGAAAATCACTTAAGGTAACAGCTCAGGAAGAGTCACTATTCTTTGCATTTTTCTGAAGGCTCAAAAAAACATTTTAAATGTCATAAGCCGCCTGTGTGAACTTTCTTATCAGTGTCTCAAATAGTCTGGGTATACTTAGAAGAATTCAACGTAGGTTGTCTTAAACTAAAATGGATAGGAAATTCTCTGAAAGGACAAGAATTGGAGGTTGAGCCTTTTGAGAAAATACGGTGATTGTCATGATTCCATGTCCCAAGACCAAAAAAAATGCCAGGACTATTGTGAGTATACTTCACACTTCCCTTCCCAGTCAGAGCCTCAGTAGCACTCTGCCGCATGAGGTCTCTTCTCCCTGTATATTTTACAGAGCAGAAAACTAGGTCTCAAAGATAGTTGAGTTCAAAAATCTCACAGCAAATATTGGATAGCAAACCCAGGATTTGAACTTTATTCTGTGAGACTCCAAGGATTGCATTTAGTCGATGCTGTTGCCATTTGTCTGACAAGCAGGGTTTAGGTATGACAGACAGACGATGGCGGCAAGCATGACACAGCACGGTAACCAAAAATGTCCCTGGACTACAAAGAAAAAGAAACCGTTGGCTATACTGGGGAGTATTCATTGTTCCTAATATCTTTACTTACTTCAGCAACAAAACCTTGAGTCTTAATCAGGCACAAATATACAAATATGGCCACCTACAGTGTACAAAATTCCCAGCATCCTTTATGTTTAAATGTGATCATGGGATTATAATGTGGCCAATGAGACCTAAGTGGAAACCATATGTGATTTCAAAAAAATAAACCCTTAGAAGAAAAAAGTTGTGTTCTTCTTCACTCCTTTCCCCCTTCTGACTGGCTAAATTGTGCATGTCAGTGCTAGTTTGAAATGGTCAATTGGTATTATAAGTGAATTTTGTGATGGAGGTCTCACAAAGTAGAGCAACAAGAGAAGGAACCTGGGTCTTGGACCTTCTTGTGAAATAAAGCCATCGTAACTGCTGTGGGGTGCCTACACTTGGTCTGTGAAATGAAAGGGGAGGTAAGTTTCTGTGTAGTGTAAGTCACTGTTATTTTGACTGATACTTTTACCGGCAACTGAATCTAATCCTAATTAACACATAGTCTATGTTGACTTCAGCCAAGAGATGCAGGTGATCAGTGGGAAAACAGGTTGGAAGGATATGGAAGTCATGGAGAATTTTAAGTCGAGTTAAAGCATGTGTCCTGATGCAAATGTAATGAAGCAAGGCATGTCGAGAAGAAAACTCTAGCTGTGCTCGCTCTCTAGAACAGCTTGGCCTGGGGAGTGTATACTGGAAGTGAAAGCATTCAAAATGTTTTCTCTAAGAAACCTCGTGTGAGATGTTCTGAGCCTTGGAGGGGGGCAGGAGAGAAGGAGCAGAGAGGTCCATATGGCCAGTACCTAAAGATGTAGGATATGGGTACTAAGTCACTGTGGAGTTGGATTACAGAGGAAGCAGCGGTGATTACCATTTCTCCTCGAAGAGTGACTGTACCCTAGAAAAAAACAACCAAAAAAGGGAATGAGATGTCAAAGAGGGACACAAACAACCTGAGACCTAGGGAATTGGAGATTATGACCAAATAGCTAGATAAATACCATCAAGGCTACACCTGTCTGTAGCTTGTGAGATGCAAAGTGTAGAGACTCGGGTGTAGACAGTGAAGAGCATGGAAGACAGAGCTGCAAGTGTGACAAGTAGATGAATCTCTCCAATAAAAACATAAAGCACTCCATTTTTTAAGTGTGAGAAGGGAAATGAAGTAGGCAAGTGGTAAGTAGAGAAGGAGAAGACCCATGGGTGTCTTTCCTCCCCTTAGTAGCACACATGTCACACAAGAATGAGAAAAAGAAATCAGAAAAGATTAACCTTGGAGATGAAGGGCAAGGTCATGCCCAACCTTTGAGAGATAGTGTCAGTAGAGGCTTCAGAGTAGAAATCTCTAGTTTCAGGGGATTGAAATATGAGCATCTTATAAGGGAGGGAAGATGCATTCAAGCAATTTATAGGTGAATTGCAAAGGACAAACCAACTGAACCACCCCACAAACAAACAGCCCCCAAGGCAACCCAGATTGCCAGAGAACTGTAATGTCAGATTTTTACTGGGACTGGGGAACCCTAGATCAGTTAGCAGTGACATAAACAAAGAAAAGGATAGGGTGATCACTCTTCTAATTATTAAACATAGTAACACTACTCACTGCAAAGACAGAATCATTAACATGAAAATGGACAGCACAAAACACAAGTGGAAGTGACCCAACCAACCTCCATTTCTTCCTCATTACCTACGGATGTCTCTCCCATCATAGGTTGCATTTTTCTACTTACCAAAATCCCCCTCAAATGACCATCACTATATTCAAAGAGAACAGGGGAGAGTGCTTGGTAGGCCCATCTCAACCATTTAAGGAACTGTTAAATCCCTGTTGGGATCTGTCAGGGAGAAGAGAACTCTCAGAAACAGCAAGCCAAGAAGTTTCTGCTGGTCTCCAGCACCTAAAGAATGTTCAGTGGTCCTCTGCTGTAATGGGAACTCCAAAAGCAACAGCCAGCCCACATACTGGACCAATACAATACATTTTATGAGGGCCAGAGGACTTAGCACATGAAAGAAGTCTGATCCTCAGAGATTTCAACATTGTCCTTTGCTTCAGAGCATGTGCGGGGAAGATGAGGCATTTGAAGCCCACTGGTGTCTCAAAGCCTTACTCATAGGTCACTCTTTGCTTGGGTATTTCAAGGCCTAGAGCTACCAGTTTTATACACCTTAGTGGTTGTGGAGGTGACCAGAACCCCCACCCTTCCTGTGACTCTACCCAATGCAGACACCTTGGAACAACTCTTCTGCAAAGCACACAGAGACGATTACCTCTCTAAATGAAGTCAGCTGAAGATGAAAGACCAAGACAATCATTTTAGTCCAGCTTAGGCATAATTACGCATTCATCAGTCAGAGCTTTAATTACCCAGAGATAAAGGTACCATTAGTGTTTCGGGTGGGGGGGGGAACTGGCTCCAAAATATTCATTTCTTTTGTCTCTCAGCCAGTGACAACTAACTGTTATCCTCTGAAGGGCTCAGCAGACAGATTCCAACATAAACCACAAAAGGTCCAAACCCCTAAAAGGTGAGCACACTGAGGGAGCCCCAGATTTTGTGGGAGGTGAAGTCCAGAACAGCTTTTGGGAATGAGCAGAATCTTAGCGACAGGGATATGAGAAAGCAGACTATGAGAATGACCCCTGTTTACAAAGTCACCTGACAATTGCCTGGCATGAAATGCTGAATCTTAGGTTCCAAGCAGTATCTACTGACTCATAATCTGTCTTCCTCTCACCCCCAGTGGCTCTCATGCACGTTAAAATACTAGATGGGTTGCTTTAGAGACTTTTCTCCCCCAAGGTCAGCATCACCTCTGTTAAACAGCTGGCATCTGGGCATCTCTCCTACTTTCTGTGCATGATGTGGAATACACACAGGCAGTAACATTTTCTTTTCTGTTCTTTCAACATCTGGCAAGAAAAATAGGTTTCCCCCACTTCTAGGGTTGCTTTAGGAGGTAAACATCATTGAGGCAAAATGGGTCGGAAGTAAAGGCCATAAAACATACACAATGTCAAATCGGAAAGATGAATAAAGCAGAGACACAGCGTCCTCCCAGTACAGTGTGAGAAGTGACAGACAGGTCAGGGCAAACACTAGTGAATCTTCCTCACTACCTCCCGCCTAAGGGCTGGGGCAGGCAGCAACAAAGAAAACCATTTCACAATGAGAAGAGGAAGCTGGCAAGCGAGCAACGTCTGAGAAGGGGGGAACCAGGCAAGAAGGGAACACTGGGAGAAAGAAAAAATTCCTTGGGTGGTGAGGTTATGGGTGTGGCAGGATATTGGGGTACCATCAAGATCATGCCCACAAGATAGGGTTCACAGCCTATACATGCTGAGCATCCATCCTAGAGTTTGAGATAAATCACCAGAGTGTTGAGATCCGCGACACTTTACCAGAAAGGTAAATTTGGGTGTGACAGCATTATCTCTTTGAGCCTTGATATCCTCTCCTGTAAATCAGGGATCATCTTTCAGCTTCAGAGTGGTGATGATGAAATGACTGCCGGGCACTGGTGATTCATGCTTGTAATCCTCGCTAATCAGAAGAGAGTGAGATCTGAGGATCGTGGTTTGAAGGACAGAAAAATCCGTGAGATGTTTGCTAGTTAAATCTCCAATTAAGCAGCAAAAGGCTAGATGTGGAGGGGTGGCTCAAATGTAGAACAAAGCTTGAACTTTGAAAGAGCCAAACAAGACCAAGAGGCCGTGAATTCAAACCACAGTATTGGCAAATATACATATCTTATTTGAGAGATGTGTAGTATCTACTGTCCATTCATAATGGTACTATTACTAGCTATGATTTTCCCCCAGCATTATTCCTTTCCCAGTCTTTTCTTCTCTCAGCCTTGACCTTACTCTGTTCTGAAAGATGAAAGTCAAGAGACGATCAACTGGTTTTTATAAACATGGTCCGCTGTTCACTTAGTGATTTCAATCAAATGACCATCCGTGGTCCTACACAACGTGGCCCACCAACTGCACGTCAGGTATCTTAGCCAAGCAAGTTTGGCATCGGTGGAAGAGAACATGGAGAAAATGCAAGAAGCCAGGTAAGCACTTGACCGTCTTTAGATCACATGCACCTTCATCATTTAGGACTCTGCTCTGAAGAAGTCTAGAATGGTATGTGACCCGACCATCTTCACCTCCTGTACAACCTTTCTGTCTTATGCGAAAACCCCACTTGCTGTGTCCCTCAGATGAAGGGAATAGGGATCCCGAAGCCAGGACAAAAGTGTCCCCTTGAGATCACACTTCCATGTGGTTTGCCTGATCCACATAGTATAAACTCACACCCAACAACGAGAGGATAGGAGACAGACAGATTTATGCATTGTCACTTCCTAGAGGGACAGAAAGTGATGGGGAAGGACTCCAGAGATATCCAGTCTAATAAGAAGCCTTGCTGATGTGACAAAATGCAGGTACCCATCGTGAAGCTCTGAGATCAGACAAAACTGGGTTGGAATTCCTATTCTACCTCATATTAAATGTGGAATCTCACCTCCCTAACATTGTCTGTAAAATAAATAGCCTGTCGATTAACTAAATGTGTAGATCAGAATTCTGGCAGAGACACACAGCACAGCAGAACTAGAAACAGTAAGATCCATCATTACCCTTCCATCAGAAGAAACAGAAGTGAGATGCATCTCAACAGCACCTGTGAGCTCAGTGAGGGATGCAGCAAGCCTAAGGTCATGCAAGAGAATTACCCTCTGCTCACTTCCTTCCCCACACCCTCACTGCTTAACCCAACAAGAAGGCCAAGGGTAACTGAGCTAATTGATACTGTCCAACCTGGGGTTTAAAAAGGGCCAAAAAAAATGGACCTAGCAATGGGTTTATTTGACTCTCTTTTCTGGATCCAGGGTGATGTATTTGCAAATCTGACTTAATTACATTTGACCTTGACATGCTCACAAGAATCCATGAGTCATCTACGAAATATCCTACAAGAAATCAGACATGGGTGCCTCACACCTGCAGTCCTAGCTTGTCAGGAGGCTGAGATCTAAGGATCACAATTCATAGCCAGACTTCGCAAGACAGTCTATGGAACTCTTATCTCCAATTCATTAAAAATAAAAAAGAGCCAGAAATACAACTGTGGCTCAAGCAATAGAGTGCTAGCCTGGAATGAAAAAGCTAAAAAAGATTATCTAGGCCCTAAGGTCAAGCTCCAGTACCAACATACACATTGAAGGAAGGAGGGAAAGAAGGAAGGAAGGAAGGAAGGAAGGAAAGAAGGAAGGAAGGAAGGAAGGAAGGAAGAAAGGAAGGAAGGAAGGAAGGAAGGAAGGAAGGAGAAAATAAAAACAAAAAAGAGAAACCTCCTAGAAGAAACTGTTGATATTAATGCCCTTGGCTCTTGGCTTCTACGACTGGCAGTCTGTAAGATAACCAGAAACTACCCAGCAGTCTCTCAGTTTGGTCAGACCACTTAAAGGAAAACATAGAAAGAGCTTGCAAGTGTACACGTGAGGAACATTAACTATAACAGCCACACTCTTATCAATGAGAAAAATAATGTCCCAAGAGTTCTGTAACTTTTCTTACATTGGACACTGCTGACCAGCCCAAGACATCGGGAATGCCTCCCACCCCAAGGTATGACTTAGAGAGACAGTGTATCTGGGAGAAAAGGCTCAGACTTTGCATATTGGTGGCCACATATTTATTCTTTGTAGCAGTTCCTCTTAGGTATGGTGGAAGGAATCCATAGGAAGCATGATAAGCTAAACCACTATTATGTCATGGAGAAGGGATTCAGACACTAGGTCCAGGGTTCACTAAGGACCCACCTAATGAAATGTTTGCAAAAGGCAGGCCTGTCTTGTCACAGCTTCAGCCAATTTAGAGCTTAGTCCATCAGAGCCAATACACCTAGATGTCCAGAAGTCTAGCAATGGTAGTCCTAGATGCATGGCCAAAAATGTCTTCCAGAGTGGTCTTGGCTGGGTTGATGGCTATTGGTACAAACTACTCCATCTGGGTCAATTCTGCATATGGCTAAAACTCCCTACTGGAGGAGAAAGGACTTCTTGGCTAGCATACCACAGACTCAGAACATCTAGGGCCTAGCTTTGTTTATGTTCTGGATTCCGTCTGATGATATTTGTATCTTACCCGAAAGTTTTTGGATGGGATCACTTAGAAATATCCTTTTGGGCACTCATTATTCCCTCTGGATCATATCATGACTATCTTAATTCAGTATTCATTCCTCCTTCTGAAAGAAAAATAAGAAAATTTAGCTTGGCACTAGTAGCTCACACCTGTAATCCTAGCTACTCAGTAGACTGTGATATGAGGATCATGGTTAGAAGCCACCCGGGGCAGGAAAATCTGTGAGACTCTTATCTTCAATTAACCACCAGAAAACCAGAAGTGGCTCACTGTGGCTCCAAGTGGTAGAGTGCTAGCCTTGGGCAAA
Source organism: Megascapheus bottae (assembly GCF_031878675.1). Taxonomy (NCBI): domain Eukaryota; kingdom Metazoa; phylum Chordata; class Mammalia; order Rodentia; family Geomyidae; genus Megascapheus; species Megascapheus bottae. Next base: position 22,841,994 of record NC_143525.1, read on the forward strand.
AAAAAATAAAAAAGAGCTCAGGGATAGCACCCACACCCTGAGTTCAAGCCCCAAAACTGACCAAAAATAAAAAATAAAAGAAGGAGAAATGTCTGTACTATGATCTAACTTCCTCTTCTAAAATGACCCCACTGAATGTCTAGTACTAACCCAGGACCTAGCAGCATGTTTTGTTGTTGTTGTTGCTGCTGCTGCTGTTGCTATTTTGTCAGTTCTGTGGCTCGAACTTATGGCCTGGGCACTGTCCTTGAACTTTTTCAAGGCTAATTAGTGCTCTACCACTTGAGCCACAGCACCACTACCAGCTTTTTCTGTGTATGTGATGCCAAGGAATTGAATCCAGGGCTTTATACATCCTAGCCAAGCACTCTGTCACTAGACCACACTCCCGGCCCCTAGCAACGTGTTTGTTTAATCTCTTTGTATGATAGGTATATTCGGGAGCCAGGGTGATTTATTTGCAAACTTGACTTAATTATGTTTGACTTTGACATTCTCAGGGAAGACCTTGAGCTACCCATAAAATACCCCCAAGATGATATTACCCGTTGCCATCAACTCCCTCTGCTCTTGGCTTCCTGCTACTGGCAGTCTATAAACTTCTCTGCACCTGGCTCTTAACCACAGCCCACTGTATCCCCAGGAGGAAAAACAGCAATGCATTGCAAAAATCTTGGCTTCATGTGTAATCTCCCTTCCCCCTGCCCCTCAGAACACTTACTCATGTCCAAATCATTTCATCCAACTCTTATCTAATAGGCAAAATAGAAGAGCTGAAACAATACCCCCTTAGAGGTAGCACCAAACCCATACTCCTCGAAGAGGGCCCCAACCTGGGCTCCCTTTGGGCTGACGTTGTCATCCTTGTAGACAGACCACCATGTTGTTGAGGCAGACGGTCAAGCTATTACACTCTTAGGAGCATCTAAGCTGATCTTACCCATAGCAACTTGGTTTTTAAAGGCACTGTTCAAAAGTGCAGTTTGAAAATAAGACAACTATAGGTTGGTGTCAGGAGCCAAGTCAAGCATAAGCATGTATTCTTAAATGGATACTTGAAGCTTCAAGAATCTCTATGTATGAGACCTCTAATTAGGAACATTTCTCCCAACCTGAGCTTTGTCTTCAGTTCCCAGTCCTCCTCTGGAAAGACAACAGAGATGTCCCTGAGTCATTGTCTCCTGGCTCTGGACTTCTGAGAGCGTAGAGCTCTGACCGGGGTTCAAAGCCACAGACACAGCTTGCAGACTCCCTCCTCCCACAACCCTCATGGGAAGACCTAGATCCTGACGCCTCAGGCCTTGGCATTTCCTGTAATGGTTTCAGCCTCAGTTTCCAAGTTTGTAAATGGAACCCATAACAGCCTATATCTTAAGGGGGATATGAGAACTAGGAGAAGAAACTTACAAAGCACTGAGTCCAGTGAGCAGCTATCACTCAGTAAACACTAAGAACAAATACCCAATTCTAACATTCTCCTATTACTTTATCCCTAAAACTGGATGAAATAACACATTGATCTGGGAACCAGTGGCTCACTCCTGCAATCCTAGCTACTCAAGAAGCTGAGACCTGAGATAGGAGATCTAAGGATCACAGTTCAAAGCCAGCTCAAGCAGAGAAGTCCATGAGACTCTTAGCTCAATTAACCAGAAAAAAAAGCTACAAGTGGAGTAGTGGCTCAAATGCATACAGACCAACCTTGGACCAAGAAAAAAAAAAGCTAGGAAATAATGACTAGGCCCTGAGTTAAAGTCCCAGTCCCACTGCATACATACAAAAAAAATTTGTAAATTTGAGTGGTTTGTTTAAGTCAACTAGGACATTTCACCTCATTGAAAGATGAGACTAGGGGAGGGCATTGTGCAAAAGGCCAGTTGGGTCTGGGAGCCAAGACGAGAGGCTGAGAGGACAGAAAGCATCATTTAGTAGCTACGGGATGAGGTTTGGCTCAACATCCCTTAACTAGTGACACGCTGACTTGCTTGATGAAAAATGGGAAAGGCTAATAGGAAAAAATTATTCCCATCAGACCCCTTCTCTTACACACTGGCTACAAGGCTAAATGCATCACAGGCTTCCAATAACTATGAACTAATAATCAAATTTAAAAGCGAGGAAGTTATTGTTCTCCCAGGCTGGCTACTTGCCCAGCGGCTGCTCACAGGGTGATGAGTGACTTTTTATCTGACCGTGGGTCTGCCCTCTGCCCAGAGAAACTAGCAGGAACTCAGTCCAGCTGGAAGACTACACCACAGTGTGTGCTTGGATCCATATCTTCCCTCTTTCAGTACAATCCTCACAACACACCCCTGGGGACCCTCACCCTGGGCTTCTCTCTCTCTCTCTCTCTCTCTCTCTCTCTCTCTCTCTCTCTCTCTCTCTCTCTCTCTCTCTGCCATTTGATTTACTCTGCTATCCCTAAGAACTGAAGTAGACAAGAGCCGACTTTAGGCTTCCAAGACTGCACTGCAGTCTGACCAAGAGTGGTGAGAGTCTGAGAAAAGACCAGATAGGAAAAGTCACTGGCTCCTTCCACAAAGAGTCCTTTGATCTCCACATGGACTCAAAACTGGAGTCACAAGGTGCTCTGGGGTAGAATGGATTCATTCCACCTCTGGAATGAACCATGCATGCATGCAGTTGGATGTATGGGTCCACACATATGTACATGCAGCTGTTTTCACATTAGGTTCACACAGCCTCTTGTGGAAGCTGCTGACACTGTAGCTGAATAGCAAGTGAGTTTTCAGAAGTAGGGGGTCAAAATACTGCTTTGGAGGTGTCTTGGTTTCTTATAGGTTGCTGTGCCATAGAAACTTCTAAAACAGAAATGCATAAATGAATAGAGAAGGATCTCTGGCCAGGATATTTCATTTCTAAACAAGAAATGTGACCTCAGTAACAAAAGGAGAGACTGAGAGAAAGGATGGCCACTCGGGCCAAACTTGCTAAGCAGATCTCAAAAAGAGAGACCTTGGAAGATGCCAACATTCTTTTTTTTTTGAACTCTGATATTTTCCAAACTCAAGACGATGTTTCCCAAGCCAGCCAAAGGTAGAAAAATCTGAATAGCTGAAGAATGGAGAATCACCAGAGGTTTCTGGAGGTGAATTCTACAAATGTATTTTTTAAAACCCCCAACTTCAATTTTTCCATAAACACGTGGTATTTCTAGATGCACCTTCCATTGCAAAGCTAAGATACACAGCTATAGAAGCTGTAGCTTAGAGGTGAAAATCCTATTTTGATTCTATTCAATAAAAGGACTAGCATTTCTAGCTCACAAGCTTACCCTCAAAGGAATGATAGGAGGAAGTACAATAAGGACTGGCTCCATCAGCTTCCACTGGTCATCATTTTGGGACCCAGATCCCAATACCCCCACTTTTGTGCAGCTCACAGAACCCTAGCAGTTAGAATTGCAACATTGTGACCCCTCTGTAAAAAGAAGAAACCCTGAAACTCTTGCACCAACGTTTAAGGAGTCAGTCTGCATAGAGGTGACCTTGATGTTTCAAGGACACAACCAAAAAGCCCCAGTCAGGAAAGCAATAAAAAAAAAAATGGGCCTAGTGGTAGAATGCTTGCCTAGCATGCATGAAGACCCAGGTTCAATTCCTTGGTACCACATACACAGATAAAGTCAGAAGTGGTGCTGTGGTTCAGGTGGTAGAGTTCTAGCCTTGATCAAAACCCATTAACAGTGCTCAGGCCCTGAGCTCAGGCACAGGACTGGCAAAAAATACAAGAGCCAAGGAAACAAGAGTCCCCCACCTGACACCTCATTGTTTTACATATTGGCTTTTGATGGTCACGGTCACTCACACAAACATCCAGAAGGGGTAAGAGCTAAGGGTGTCTCAGGCTCTGCACTGGGCCCCTCTGGAGGAAGCTCATTTTGGTTTTCCCAGATACTACTGGCATGTGAATTCAAGAATTCAGGAATTCAAGAGACAGCGACACAAAGTCTAAGCAGATGAAGAAAACTTGATTTGCATCGGATATGACTATGGGCGGGGGACAGACATTGCATAAGACTGTGTAGGGCACACAGAAGCATCTGACAGGAGAACATGGATATTCTGATTGGAGTCATCCCTACCCCCCCCACACACATATGCTGGTCACACACACGGTCACACACATGTGTGTATCCCTGTCTTCCATCTACCAACAACATTACTGTTCAACAGGACTCATGAGTCACGTGCTCTGGCTATCCATGAAAACTCAAGAACCTCAGTTTACCTTTAACTTACTCAGTTTACCTTTAGCTTACTATTGCTCAGTTGAACATATCCAAAAGTAAAGAATCACTTTATTGAAATCAAAACCATAGGGGACATTCAACCAGCTCAGCTGTCCTTTAACTTAGACTGGTGTTAGGAGAGGAAAGAAAAGAAGAAAGGCAACTACCCCATAATATCCACCACAGGGCCTCCAAACCAGTTTGCCTAAATGTTGCCATGGTGATGTATACCTAAGACAGTCTCTGTCCTGAGACACATCTCTGACTAGACAGAGAACACCCAGTCGGGTTCAAAAGGCAAAGAAGTAGCATTAGCATTCTGTTCTGCTCTGCTCTGGTCAAGTTGAAACCTGATGATTTATTTCCCACTTGAGGTAGGAAATCTTCAGAGTTGGAGGGATTTTGCTGGCTCGGTTTTCTCTCTGTCTCCCTCATCTGTTCATCTATCCCTCAGCTTAAGGGGATGAGAAGATAAAGAAGAGGGTGAACTTGAGGATGAGCCCAAAAGGAGTACAATGTAGATGCTGACTCTACCCACTCAGACTTTCCTGGAGTGGAAGGACGCTCAGGGGAGACACAAGGCAGCCCTGGGAGAGGAAACACCATGGGTGAAGTCACCTGAAGAGTTAGCAAGTGTCTGCTCAGGCCTAATCTCCTCATGACTACCCCAGGACTTTTCTACCAACCACAATCTCTCAGGACTATGGAGAACGGGGAAAAAAAAGAAGCAATGTGTCTCACAGAAGGCATTTTGAGGGAACCATGAATGAATGAGTAGATGAATGCAATCAAAGAATGAGCATCTCTTTCGTTTCCTGCTTCTGGGTTTCCAAGACCTGCAACTCCAAAATCACCAAACTGGAACATTGCACTCACATTCCACATCCCCAGTCCTGAGGCAAGGAGAAGGCCCTGAGATATCCCAAGAGGAATGTTTTCCAGGAAATGCCAAACTGTAGGGTGTGTGTATAGCACATTCTGTAGCTCTAGACACAGAACCAGGAGAGTCAGAATTCAAAGGGGGCTGGACCAATGACAGCAATCTGCCCTTAAAGGAAGCTGGCTCAATCACCAGTTCTGTGCCACACCACACAGCCATGCATCCCAACGCCGTCACCAACCAGACCTCCTCATCCCGAAGGAGGAAAGCGTGCAGAGACATGCACGGCTTCCATACAAAAAGAAGCTGTTTGCATGCACATGTGCATGCGAACATGCACAATTGCCTTGGTACAAAAGTACTGCTTCTCAGACATCCACGGGTTTTCATCGCCAAGTTCTGCTGGCTGGCAGCTCAGTTTATTCCTCAGTGAGGGCTGTGATGCATCGGGCTAGCGCTTGGCTTCCAGTTTGATTTGTAATTCAAAGCAAGAATACATGGCTGGGGTCAGACAGCAAGGAGCCTGCAGGCTTAGAGGAGAGCCTTCTGGCTTCAACAGACAGTATAGGCCATGAAGATAGAAGTCCAGCCATTCCACAGGGCTTGGCTCCCAGACTGGATCCTTCCACTTCTGAGGAGCTGAGGAGAAGGCAGAGACAGAGCTAGTTTTAGGAACACTGCCTGGCCATGGGCAGAGCAAACGTTAAGTGCTTCCTGGTTTGATTTCCCAGGAAATCATGTCTCCTTTAAGTGCCAGCAAAAAGGCAGGTGTTACTGCCGCCTTGAAAGAATAGAGGGGAAAAATAGGCGTGCCATCTGGAGAGCACAAGGATGGCCGGGAAGGAAGGGAGGGGGGGAAGCCAAGTGCTATGAGGAGTGGACATGGGCTGGGGTAGAAGTGGACCTGATGGGCAGGATGGGCAGGTTCTGTGGCTCCAGACACAGAAGCAAGCCAGTCAGAACTCGAAGGGGCTTGAATCAATGGCTGTCACCTTCCTTCAAATGATTCAACCGAGATCAAAGTCAAACATCTCCAAAAGATCCTCAAAATGATGGTGGCCCAGGACAGATCTGGTTAGCCTTCTCCCTGCCTAGGCAGAATACACAGGATGGCATGCTTACCCACACACCGTTCAGGAAAAATATATAACCATGAATATGAATTTACCTTCAAAGTCTGTTTCAAAAGCTAAGGGACATCATCCAGGCCATGAGTTCAAGACCAAGTACCGGCACATACACGCAAAATGAAGAATAACATGTAAATATAGCTAGTCGTGGTTGTGATTGAGTTGTAACAATAGAGGTGGGAAAAGAGTGCTGCAGAGTTTTGGATCAGGAAGGGACAGAAATCGCGTACTGAGGGAGGCTGGTCTCAGGTGGATTTTTCAAAATGGCTTTGTTGAGATACAATTTACATACAACATCACCTTACGCATACAATTCAATGAGTTTTTACACGTGGATTGGATGACTGGCCCTACATTTGTGGTATGAAACTCTTACTCTAGTAAGTTCCTGCGTCCTTGTACAGTCTATCTGCAGCCCTCATCCCACCCTACCCCTCCAGCAGCCACTGAGCTGCTGTCACCACAGCTGTGTCATTTCTAGAATGGTATCCAAATAGAAGTATGTGTACAGCCTCTTGGGAGGGGGGCGGGGTTGAAAGAACTAAATAATTCCTCAGGCATTGTCAGGTGGCCCTCAGAGGAAACAGTCACACCTTACTGTGAGCTATGCCAGGAGCCTGAGTGCCATTAGTTTCATAGACAAGTGTCTCATGCAGGAAGCATGGAGGACCCTGAGAATGGGGACTGCCTCTGAGGAAGGACAGGGGCTCACTCTCATTTGTAGTCTTGGCCCTTCTAACTTCCTTCTCCCAGTCTTGGGCTGTTGAATTAAGCTCCTCCTTCAATGATTCCTGAATAAAAGACGCATCCCAATTTCAAGTCCTTGTGTGTATATGATAGAAGGGACGGGGTGTTGATTGAGTGAAATGGGAACGTTGAGCCCCTCCAAATGTGTAGGTAGGAGAGTGCTCTTTTCGGTAGCTTCTGCTCTGAACACAAGCCCCTCTCTCATGTCCACCTTGTGTCCAGTCTTTACAAACTCAGGGCCAGCATCAACTCAGATAGACTGAGCCAAAGGATGACGACTCGGGCCCCCCCTCTCTGTGTTTCCACCTCGTCTTTCTCAGTCTATTATTCACGTTGTTGACTAGTCCCTCTTCTGTGTCAGAGGTCAGTGAAGTTAGATGTCAAGGGACAGAAAGTAAATATTTTAGGCATCAGGCCACACGGTTTCTGTCACAAGCACTCAGCTCAACCACTGTGGCTAAAAGCAGCCATAACCACTGTGTCAACAAATAGGTGTGGCTACGTTCCAATAAAGTTTTATTTACAAAACCAGATGGTAGGCCATTAGACCCCCGCCGTCCCTAGCAATAAGTTCCTTGAGGTCAAGGCCTGTGTTATATTTCTTTTCATGTCTCTAACTTCCCACACAACCCCTGATGCATGGTGGACCCTACACTTAAAGGATGAAGACATCCATGCATACACAATAGTCATTCTGGGTTACTAAGATTCAACTGTGAAGTCTTTAGAGAGTGTGGAAATAAGGAGAGTTGACCAAAATAATAAAGATAATCCCCAAAGCTAAGTCACTAATTACAGAACCATCTGATTTGAGAGGAGAAAGCTCTCTTTCCTGGAGCTGTGAGTCAAAAGTTACAAATACATGTGGGGCTACAGAGAAAATACAAGCCACACTGCTTAGTAGGAAATTGTGGGGAAATGACCAGGGCTTGGTAAAAGTATGCCTTTTGCAATTTGGGGGACATACTTATGCTAAAATGAGAAATTACTGGTTATTTCTCAGAAATTTAAATTTAACCAAACATTCTTTATGTTAAAAAATGGGGGGGGTGGCTAGATATACTAAGGTATAGGCTTTTAAGGAATGCAGCCCTTCTCAACTTTCTTCCAGTAAGAGAGGCGTTGGCACCAGACAAGATGAGAGCCCATCTGCTTGCTGAATCACCTTTCTGCCAACCCCCTCCCATCACCCCAGGAAGAAGAGTCCCCAGAAATCCACTCATGGCAGTTCTGTTGCAATTGCAAATTTAATTAACAAGATGCTGACACACCATTTCAGAAAGGAAGAAGAAGAAGAAGAAGAAGAAGAAGAAGAAGAAGAAGAAGAAGAAGAAGAAGAAGAAGAAGAAGAAGAAGAAGAAAAAGAAGAAGAAGAAGAGGAGGAGGAGGAGGAGGAGGAGGAGGAGGAGGAGGAGGAGGAGGAAGAGAAGGAGGAGGAGGAGGAGGAGGGAGAGAAGGAGGAGGAAGTAGAAGAAGAAGAGGAAGAAGCAGCAGCGGCGGCAGTGTTGACATTACCACAAAGCTAATTAATTAATTTTCATTGTAACTAGTTATGACCAGCCTCTTGTGTTCCCTGGGGAAGGGTTTACATGGCCCAAGAATCTTGGAGCAGCAAAAGGACTGAGCAGGGTAGAGGTGGAAACCCCTGTCCTGTGGACATTGCTGAGTCCTCTGGCTCTGACATTTAGAAGCCCCCAGAGACCCGTGTTCTTTTTCTCCTGTGACTCATAGAAGAAAGTAAGCCTTCCCCATCCTCCCAAGCCAAATTCATGCCAGAAGAAGGAGGAGGAGGAGGAGGAAGAGGAGGAGGAGGAGGAGGAGGAGGAGGAGGAGGAGGAGGAGGAGGAAGAGGAAGGAGAGGAAGTGGCCCATAGAGGGACTTATATACAAACCTAATGTTCACAGCTGTCATTTGTCATGTGAGGGATGAAACGGCTAGATTTCTCCCCAGCCTGTATGACACCCCCTAGATATACCTTCTCTTTCTCCCTCTCCAAATGCCCCAGATAACAGCACAGACAGTAGGCCTTGCCTGAATGTCTATCAGGTAATGCCTGAGCATGAAGGGGAGACTTTCATGGGGTACAGAGTAGAACTTGGTCTGCAGGTGGACTGAGGTGATCCTTTGCTTTAGCAGGCCAATCACACACTGTCCAGTGGTGACCAAGGGCCCCTCCTCTGTGGATAGAGTGGAAGACACACTATATCAGCAGGTGTGCATGTTGTGTGTCAGTCCAAGTAAATCTATGTACACAGTTCTATTGAGAGTAACACCTCTGTAGCCGGTGAACACACTTAGTTCCCAGATCTGCTATAGGAAAAATCCAGAGCTGACACTCCTTAGAGGAATGGCCGATTTCAGAATTGGACCACAGAGAATAAGAAATGAGCTTGAACTATTGTATTGCTTCACAAATCAAGGAGATACTCAAAGATCTCTGTAAAGGATAAGTCAGTATGCTCAAAAGTGCTCCCCTTTCCAATCTGGGGTAATTTGAGCAATAAAACATACAACACACTGATTGTTTATGACAAGTAAGTACAACAGCCATCCATGGATCCATCTACTGATATAAATATGCTAGAAACTTAATGAGGAACAGAATAGTCATAGCCCCAAAGCAACGTCAAAACCCAACCCCCAAAAGTTCTTATTCATTACACAGAGTAAAGGATTGACCCTCCATGAGAAATGTGACCAGAGACAACTTTCCACAGACTCGGAGCTATAACCGCACATCAGGACAGAGGAACGTCGTATGATGTCTATCACCCTCTCCACCAAAGATGAACCATCTACATCTACTCTTTAAGGATTGTCAGACAAAGAAAACCTAAGAGATGGTCTACGAAGAGCTAGGTTGCAAGTTTCTGAAATTGCTGATGTCATGAAAGTCAAGGGGAGACAGAGACTTTTCATGCTTCAGGGGATGTGAAAAGACATGAAAAACATATGAGATAGGATGATTGTGATTTGAGGCCAGCTTAGCCAAAAGCTAGTGTGACCGCCTATCTGAAAAATATTCTAAAAGCAAAAGGATTGAGGGCATGATTCAAGTGATTCAGTGCTTGCCTACTAAGTTCAAGGCCCAGAGTTCAATTCTCAGTATCATGGGAGATGGGTAGGACACAGTGTAAGAGAGAATGAGTTCCACCTCTATTTTAAAAAAAAAGCACTACTGTAAAAATTGAAAAGACGTGATCTTCTTAGAGAGCAGAATGTCCCTAAAATGTCTGTGCAGACCTCTAGGTTGCCATTGCCAATGCCAAGTTTGGGTAGAATGGAAGCTAGGCCACTGGCAGAAACTCCACACAAATGTTTTCATAGCAATGGTCTGTCATGTTGTCAACTTAGTTTCAAATGTCTCATGCAAAAATAGTCTTTGCATGATATTTGCAATTTTTACAGAATGCCAAGGTGTTGAAAACAAAAACCCAACATTAAAAAAAGAAGACTTGGTAAGGCAACATGATACAGATGATATAGACACATCAAAATGGCATCATAGCAGCCAAGAGGGAGCTGGATACTCAGATTCTCTCAAGGCTTGGAGGCAGGTTATGATTGAACTGGAAACTCCATATTCAACTGTGAAACTACATCAGTGAGAGGGGGGGTGCAAGAGACACCTAGCACCTCTTTTCCTGCAGAGCTTGGACTCAATGGAAGTCCACCAAGAGGATTGTCTTGGTGAAAGCTTTATGTAGAGATACTTGTGCTCCAGGCACCGATCGACCCTTCCCTTTGCCAGCTGATTCTAGCCAAGACTTTGCTTCTATCTTCCCTCCAGGTTGCCTTGCTCAAACCACCCTGTCCACACAAGCAAAGTGGCTCTCAGTCTCTCCCACCTGCCCAGTCTGTCCTGTCAGCCCACTGGACAGAAGTAACAGTGACTTCACAGGAAGAGTTCCCTTTGGAGAGACCCAGTTTTTCCAAATTACAGACAAACTACTTTTTCTAAGAGGGTTACCAGAGGCACTCAAGGTCTTGCTGTCTGATCACTACATTTACTCTTTATAGGGTCACTGCTGGGGAAAGAAAAGAAGGAGGCCAGTGGCTACTGGATGGACTGGCTCTCCTCGGGTAGGCAGTGTGTGAAAAATGTGTGGTAAAATATGTCAACACATGAACTTGAAGACCACAAGTTGAACTGCTGCATCTATATGGAACACAGGTGTGTGCACATGTATACACACACACACACACACACACACACACACACACACACACACACACACACAAAGTCACAAAAACTCCTGAATATCTCATACAAACTTCTATCCATCCAATATGCACGACTGGCTAGATAAATAGTTTTCACTATACACACCACAATCCCCTTTCCCCTAGGTGAGGCTGGACAGGCAATAGATCCACCAGAGAAAGGAAGAGAGGCAGCCATCATGAAAGCTGTCTCAGTAACTTTCTCCATCAAAGTCACCCAGAGAGGGAACAATGTAAGCTGTGCATTGCAAACGCCAGAGGACCCACAAGCACAGTGCCAGGTGGGGACTAGTGCAGTGGCTCAGATCATGTTGTTACGTTGGCCCTGGGACCTAACTCCACGTTGAATCTGGACAATCAAACACGAAACTACCAGGCTCATTTTCTGCCTCCCACATTGCCAGGAACACAACAATCTTGTGGAATGCTTGAGTTTACTTAAAAGAGGGGGTGGTTGGGGGGGGGAAAGACCAGACCAAGCACTCCAGCAAATTTTATAGATAAACCTTAAGAAATAGGTCTACCTGCTTCCATGTCCTAAGGCATTGCTATATCAAAGAGCACTGTGGGGCTGGGAATGTGGCTTCGTGGTAGCGTGCTTGACTAGCATGCATGAGGCCTTAGGTTCAATTCCTCGATCCCACATAAACAAAAAAATACAAATCAAATTTAAAACATAAAAGAGCACAATGGCAATGATATAATGGAAACACAGAAACAAACCCCACATTCACACTTTGAGATTGGCCCATGATGCTGCTGCCAGCTACCTGTAAAAAAACACAAAAACAAACAAACAAAAAAAACAAATCAAAAGAAGTTGGAGAAATGATATCTATGAAATTTTAAAATAAAACAATTTAATTTAATAATGGCATGAAGCAAGAGTCTGAAATTAGATGGTCCCTGATTAAGATGGATTGATTTAGCAGCTGAAATGGGTCAGAAGACTCTGGGTGACTTTCTCTGAAATTCTTTCCAATTTTTCTCAATGTCAAAAAACAGCCACTATGACTTAAACCATCAAAATCCTATACTAAGTTCCTGTTTGGGGCTAGTTTTTACGATAGGGTCTTCCTTCCTGCCAAGTTGTACACCTGCACCAATAATCCATTGATTATGAGGCTTCTCCTCATTGCTGAAATCATAGGCATACACCACCTCAGCCTGCTGTCCTCTGTGGAGACAGAGTCTTGTAAACTTCTTTGCAGGCCAAGATGGCAGGCGTGCACCTGTGTACTCAGTGTTGAGTGGAAAAGAGGTCTTATAAGCTTATGTTTCGAGAGCTAGCCTCAAACTTCAGTCCTCCTGTTGTCTGCCTCTCACAGAGCTGTGCCCATCTCCAAGAAGAACTTTTTCAGCTGTTTTATCCAGAATTTCTTTTCTTCTGGATCCTAAATACCTCAGAACCTTGAGGCAGGACTATTACTAAATATAATGGGCTAGTACAAGTTGAACACAACAAGCCCAGTACTTGAAATATAACATGTGAATGTTAACAACAAAAATTCTTCGTGATAAAGGCTCATGTCTTGCCATCATGTTCCTATCCTACTTCTTGTCAAATTCTTAACCAACCTGCTGCATAGGGACAGAAGTCATGGTCCCTGTCTTACAGTTTCTCAGCTTCAATTTATTGACACCGATACCCAAGCCATCTATGAGGTTCTGGTGATTAAATCCCAGCTGCTCAGGAGACACTTGGTAATTGGTACAACCTCTCAGAGATACATGCCCTGGGCCCTGGATAGTTAGTTGTCCAAATAGGCAGGAATATGGATCAAGAACCTTTCCATAATTAATCAGCTCTTATATTCCAGTTACATGCAAGCACACTTAACCTCTGTCTCAATCAAAGCATTGTTTCCCTTGATTTGCATATAAGGAATTTGGATAGGTTTACAGACTTACCTAAGACTTCACAGCCAGTGGCAAAGCCAAGATTAAACCATTTGTGTTGCCTGCATTTCAGGGAAATATTGGTAAGAGACAAGGGCCCAATGAATTCTTGTCACAGTCATGGAAGCCTCAACACGCATCCTTTCGGAATGGATGGAGTTTTCCAGGACCTTGAATGGAAGAAAGATTCGGTTGGTGTTTTATAGCTCACTATAAAACAAAGTCGAAGTGAAAAGTGAAGCAGGTACATCTACCTTAGAAATGAAAACCTGAGAGACTTTTTAGACTTGTTGCATTGAGAAGGCCCTCTCCAGGCAAAAGGTATTACAATGAACTGTGAAGTGCTGCAAATAGCAACAGAGCTGGACGTGAGAAGGAAGAAGTCATGATCCGATAGCTCTTGTTGCTATGCAGGAAAAACATTGCCTCCTGGTTTCACACCACTCTGCCAAGTAGGAAAATTCCCCTCTGCATCCCTGTATCAAATTGAAATGCCAAATCCCAAGAGGGTACCCAGCAAGGTGGCCATGGGGGCCGGGCTTCAACTCAATAGGCTAACTACAAGAGAAGCAGCCATGGAGGGGAAGGTAGAGCCAGATGAAGTGACAGACTGAGGTCAGCCCTTTGTTGGTGTCATTTTGGGCAAGTCATGGATGCTCTTGTTGATGTTTCCATTTCTCTCTGAAAATGACTTGGTTGTCCCCCTCCTGTGCTGTTCACAAGCAGAGTTTCATAGGTTCTGGTCTGGACAAAGCAGGCAAGGAATCCTATAGTCCTCCTTTACTGTTTGTGCCTTTGGATTAGATGGTGTATATCAAGATGTCTACCTTTGGAGTTGGGTGGATCTTCCTTCCTCTCTAACTCAAGGGCCATCTCTTCTAGTTCTTGGCTTCTTTGTTCTCAGACTATCTTGTGGCATCTTTCCACACTTAAACCCCTACAACCATTTCAGGGGTGGCCAGTGTCCAGCAGGCACTAAAGCTTTCCAAGTCTTTGATCACGATTTGAATGTTGTTTTTTTAACGACCTGTGCTCCTCAGTAACGTGCTCCTCTGCTCACATCTGACACTGTCATCATTCAAAATCATCCCACCTCTGATATTTGGAAGCTCAAGGTGTCTGATACGTTCTCCTGTCTTTTCAGGTCTTTCTCTCCACCCATTCTCTTACCGCATCACAATCTCTGGACACTCCGGACTCCTACCTTTCCTTAGCGTGTGTGAGTTCTCTCTCAATATCATTTTCTCCCCTAACTAAGCCCATTTGGTCAGGGCTACTTCATGCCAATAACTCAAAATGATGCTACTTGTCTTCCCACTTAGAGCAGCCTCACTCCATATCCGTGTCGCTGTGGACCACTGAGAAATGGCCCTCAATATCCAAAGATAGAGCTGTGGGATGCCAACAACCCAGGGCTGTCAAAGCTCTTAGGGATCCTCCTACAGTATCTGTTCAATGCCATCCCTCGTTTTCCTCTGCCACAGAGCCAAAACTTTTCAGCCCCTCTGCCATCTTTCTCTGTCTCTGATATCTTGCTGTTTGGATTATGTTGTGTTGTTGTTAAAGCAGCATCGGGGAGAAAAGATTTGATTTGACCCCTGTTTCAGAGGTTTCCACCATGGTGGGAAGCACTGACAGAGCAGCTCACATCATGACAGCCAGGAAACTGAGGAAAGATTTAAAAGAAAAAAAAAAAGGAATAATTCCAAAGACAAGCCTCTAGTAGCCTACTTTCTCCTACTAGGCTCCACCTCCTGGAATTCTTAGCACTTCTCAAAAAAGGGCCATTAACTGGAAACCCGATGTTCAAGCCATGGTTGTGCAGCGGAAACTTCAAGCCATAACTCTGACTATTCCACGGAAGTAGGCAGTTAGGGCCTGTTTCTCACTTGGTTGATTGCAACAGCGGTAGGGCTGGTATTCTTACCATCCTCTCCCTCTTCCCCACCCCCCCCCCTCTGCTGTTGAGAAGTGGTCCACATGGTCCACAAACTATCACACACCTGGGAGACTTGTTTAGGAAAACGCTATCCTCTAGTTGTACCACAGTGGGTACAACACAGGACTTTGTCATTGATGCTTTACCCCTTCTTAGAAGGATACTAAGGTAGAAAAGCAGCCTCACCTGTCCTGCCTTTTGAGCCTTGAACAATATTCAAACATGCTCAGTGAAGGAGCAGGGCTTCCTAGCACTTCTCCAAGGAACTGCCTGGGGTGACATGGGGTTCTTGATTTCCTGGTTCTGAAGTCATTAGTCTGAAATATTTCCAGTTCATATTCCACCCCTGGCTCTCTGAATGTGTTCTCCCAAACTAAACTTTGATCCTTCTCTCCTAATAAGCTTCTGATTTATTTTTGCCTGGAAATTCTTCCTGCAGCTTCAGGCCTCCCTAGAATAACCCCTATGCAAGCACATGGATCCATTTTCACCACTATAACAAAAGGAAGAATGTCAACCTTTCAGGAATGTCACTGTCACATCTCAGTACATGGTTGGCACCGCCCAATACAGGAATGGTACCAAATGGGAAAACGTGAACAAAAGGAAACTTCAAGATGGATAAGTCAGACTACCATGTCCAAATAAAGCTACCATGTTGCTTGTTTATGTAGCATTCACAGAAGATTGAGTCTTTCTTCCAAGCTAATCTAACATACTCTGTCAAAGGAGATGATTGCCTCCCACCCAGAGCTCCTGAGCACATGAGCTCATCTGAAGTTTCTTGCCCTCTGTCACAAGCTGTGTTTCCTTGGGATGAGTTAAGTGGAAGGTGTGGCTGAGTCAGAGTGCAGGCCAGACCATCTCACCAGTTTGGACAGATGCCTCTCCTTTGGCTTTGATGGTAGATCTTAGGAAACATGGCTTCCACTGACTTGCTGGCAGCTTCTCCCTAAGCTTGCTGGTCCTTCATCCAACATACCTAAGTCTCTTGCTTCCCACATGTTCCAGGGTGTCCTGAACTAAACCTCTTTCATTCCCAGTTCCTCAAGCAAACAAAGGGTTACATTTTCCAGGACAAGGGAGGGCAGGCTACACAGATACAGGTGCTAACAGGGAGAGTGTGGGTTGGAATCTAGAAGGTTCTGTCACTGTTCCAAGGGCTTCTTTGGGTAAGGAGTGATCACACCGAATTTTTTTAACTAAAAGTCTCCAGGTGAAAAATCCTATAAATCTGGAAACTGCAGCTCAATGGAAATTTAATTAAATGAGTTAATATATGCAGTGTGCTTGAGACAACGCCTGGCACACGGTGGGTGAGCTATGCAAACACTTGGAAATGAGTAGGAATTTGGGGGAAAACATACATTTCAACATCCCAGCAGTCTATATATTCTACCATCCTTACAAACACTTGATATTTGGGCTCTGCTTTCAAAGTCACTGCTCTCTCTGCCATTTGATTTCTCTTTTCTCCTTCTTTCTCCATTCTCATTTCCTTCTTTTTCTCTCACCCCGAACACCTGGGCATTTGTCTACACTGGTGACTAACAATTCCTGTCAACCACTGGAAGCCTTTGCTTTAAAACTTTGTGTAGCTTATGCAAGTCATTCTTATCTCCCTGACACTGATTACATTGGTTTCTTGATAATAACCCTGTAGAATCAAGCTGTAATTACAGGAATGTACTGGAAAGCCCATGTGAGCATGAGTTTTTCTTTCCCTGATGCACTGGCAGGGACTTTGGTTGGATTTTCAAGGAAAATCATCTCTGAAAATCTCACAGAATGAGGATGAGAGTTATGAAAGCAGGTAAGACCGTGGTGGTTCTATGGCTAGGACCAGCCTCCCCTCCCCACTTCCACTCACTCTCCCAAGGTATCCAATTTTGCAGCCAATGAAAATGAAGACTCCTCCACTCTTCCCACACCAAACCATCTTTAGTGTCCTTCAGCACTGCTACTCAATGAGAACAGAGGGGATCCAAGAGGAGAAGGATGCTCTTCCCTTGTGTAAGTCTCCAAAGGGAACCTTAACATGGCTCAAGAATGTACAGGGCAATCACAAGCAGTTGGCCTTCAGTTTTGTAAATCCCATGAGGCCATGTTGGTCCAGGTTGTACTCAGCTGTGGTTGAGCTTCGGCCCAAGGCCCTCATTCACCAGGAGAAGGGAGTGATGGATGCCCCTCTCTTGAGACATGATGAAAGAGATGAGTCAGAAGTAGGAGGCGTGTTGGCTCCAGTTCCTGGCCCGGCGTGCCAGCAGCTGGATGGGGCCAAGGGAGAAGGAAGATTCTCTAAGGAAAATCTATCACTGTCTCAAACTGCTTTCTTTCTAACCTACTTATAGATTTCAGAAACATACTCAAAGACACAGTGGTCAAGTCCAGGGAGCCTCTGAGAACAAAGTAGTATTTAAAACCCCATCTCTAGAGAAGGTCACAGTCACAGATTCTGAGAGCTAAAACTCTAGTATGTGAACTGTAAGGGGACAGGATTCAACCCCAACACTCTGTCTCCTTCCTTTGAGACAGAAGACACAGAGGAGCTAGAGTAGAAAGAAACCCTGAGTGTCCGAAAGCAAAATAACAGAAATGATCTACAGCCCTGGGGAGTGTGGGATGCACAGACATTTTTAGTGGCACTGAGGTTTGCACTCAGAACTTTATGCATCCCATTCAGCCACATTCGAACATTTGGGCCTTGTCCTTATCAACCATTTCGGGCATAGGAGCATGCTTTTTTGACCTAGGCCAGCCTGGATTATGATCTTCCTATTAATGTTTGCCACCTAGCTGAGAAGATATACGTCACCACATTCCATTTTTCCTATTGAGATGGGGGTCTTATGGGCTTCGTTATTTATCCTGAGTTGGCCCAGAACCATAATCCTCCCCAACTCTACCTCCACAATAGCTAGGATTCTAGACATGAGCTGCCAGCATCTGGCATGGATGCACAGACTTTTGAGATCGGGCTGGACCCTAAAGATGGTGGTCCCTGACTTATCTTCTTTTCTCCATTGCATGTGGGGACACCCACTGCTATCCCCCATATCCTATCCTCTCACCCCTCTGGTGAGATGGACAAGCTTGTTCTCTGCACCACAGAAAAGAGCTTTGCAGAGCTGGGAAGAATGCTCCTGAACTCAACTCCCTCAGAGTCCTTAGCCCTCCCGCATTGCCAATAATCTACTGCCTGATTTAATTCCCATGCAACCCAGCAGGTACCTTTGATGACACGAGAGGCCTGCTACCTTTAATGAATACAATTGAAGTGATTCTGGTGTCTGTCTGACCTGGAATCTCATACCTGTTCTGTCACTTGCCACCTGTAAGGCTGGGAGCAAAATCACTTCTCTCTGTGCCTCAAGTCTCCTCCTTTACCGGTGGAGAGAAGGATAACACACCATGTTATTGCAGTGATTAAAATAAGAAAGCCTATGTAAAACATGGCATGTTTAATAAAAGGTGGCTCTTATCTATCACTTTACAAACACCTAACTCCTACTGTGGGATTGTATGTACAGGAGATAGCACGCTATTGTTATATCTTGCACATGGAGATGCTCATAAATGCTCACCCAGGAAGTTGCAACCAAGCAGGGGTGACTTAAGTCAGTGCCATCTTGCTTGCCCCTTTCTATACAAGCTGAACTCTGCACTGTCTGTGGACTCTGGATTCTCCATCTATACTCCAGGTGACCTACAAGGATACCTTGGCTCTTCTGTGACTTGAAGGGAATCTCCTCTAATTCATAAAGAAAAGAGAGATGGCCCTGCTAGAGGGGGGCCTCAGAACCAGAGGATTCTAATTATTATCCTGAAAGTTCTGGGAATTCCTAATCTCCATTGACCTGATTAAATCCTAGCTCTATATATTTAGCAAGGAAAGCTGAGCCTTCAGGTCCTTGGTCTGTAGCTGCTTTTGAAACTCAGCACCCAGGTTAAGAGTTAACCTCACTGAGCAGGGATTTCTCTGTAATCTGTACACATGCCTCCGGGATCAGGGTGGTGGGAGGTAGTGCTAGTCTGTGGCAGTTGCTCCAGCCCTTGGCTCACAGCCCATCAGGCTCCCCAAAGCCTTCTTGTTCAAGCTGATTTCAAGTTATTTGAGAACAACCCAGAACAAGACCATCATCCTAGAGCTTAGCCATGGCCCAAAGGAGACACACACCTCTCCATGAAGCTGTAGGATGGAAGCGCTGCCATCAAATAGCCACCAGAGAGACACATGAAGAGTTGGGGCTCAGCTGGAGACCAAATTGGGTTTGAGGAGGATGCAGAGGTGGGCAGAGATGAGCAGTCCCAGTGATAACCATATTCAAGAGGAGAGGGAGGGAAGGAGTGGGGGGGAGAGAGAGCGAGAAAGCGAGAGCGAGAGAGCGAGCGAGAGAGCGAGCGAGAGAGCGAGCGAGAGAGAGAGAGAGCGAGCGAGAGAGAGAGAGAGAGAGAGAGAGAGAGAGAGAGAGAGAGAGAGAGAGAGAGAGAGAGAGAGGTGGGAGGAAAAAGGAGAAATAGAGGAAAAAGAGAAGGTGGTTGGTTAGGACTTCTGACAAAAGCAACATTAGAGTCTTTATTGACTGGCCACATTCTTGTCTGATATTTCTAAATGTTTGGCACACAGCCCCCCCCCCCATCCAAAGAGCCCCAAATTCTAGGATGCTTCTTCTGGGTAGACTTAGGAAAGGATTGTCTAGGAGTCCAGCACTGTGAGAAACTTTTGGGGTACTTTCCCACACACATTTGTCTAGCACAAGGATTGCCTGCTAGTGGGCTAAATACAGCCCACCAATTGATTTTGTAAATGAAGTTCTGCCTCACCCATTTAGACACAGCCACACCCTCCTGTCTGTTTGTGTATGGTGGGTGGCAGCTTTTGCAATACAGTAGTGACATAGGATAATTGCAACAGAGCTGGTGTGACCCTCGCTCTTGGCCCTTTACAGAAAATATCTGCTAGGCCTTAGTGAATAAAAGTGTTTTTTCCCCACTTAATGCTAACTTATCACCTCCTGGGAGAGGTAACAATTGCTGAGGTGCGCCCACTCAAACTCAGAATTCTAAGTTGGAATGGGGGGAGGGGGATAAGGCTTGGATAAGGCCTACACAGCGTTTGGAAATGATTCCAAATGTCCTGCTGACTTCTTCCCAGTTGGAAAAGGGATGCACAGACTAAGACCTACTTCTGCAAGATCACCCAGCCATCCCTGTTCCAGCTGGTACCGCTGGTAACTGTGTCCCTCACACTCCAGAGCCCTGCTCTCGCCTGAGGAAGCCCTCATCCTACTTGTATCAGTGGTTTACCCACAGAAGCTGGCTCACAGCCACAGAGAACCTACTAGAAACCCACACTCCCAGAGCCATCCCAACACCAGGACTCTGGTTTACTTTCTAGGATTGAGGCCTCACTAAGCCTGACCAGGAGTAGAGAAACACCTCATTTCAAAAATGATGAAGGTTTTCCAGAAAAGTCATCTTAGAGACCGCTTGTAATACAAATTTGCAATAGAACTGCTCGAATGCCACCTCTTAGTTCCCGATCGGGAGAAATCATGCACAGTTGACACAATCGCTGTTAAAGCTGGCCTAGGTGTGTTCTTGCGTGTGAATGTTTATGCATGTACATTAGCGGGCTTGTGCAAGTGCACATGTGAGCAGACACATTAGGATGGATGGGTACATGCATGTGAACCTGGGGGTATAAGCATGTATGTAAGGGAGAGTGAGTGCATGTAAACATATGTGCACATGTAATTATGTGAATCTATATAAAGGCAAATGTGTTTGAGTGTGTAAATAAGTGTACGTGTGTCTGTGTGTACGTGAATGTTTGTATATGTGTGCACATGTGTGTGTGTGACCTTTACAAGCTAAGGAGAGCGCATGACTACTGACAACTTCTCACTAGCGGGTGTTTTTACCAAATACACAGTGAGAACCTGCTCTTGACAAGTTCTAGTCTTGCTGCTCGAAGGAAAGTATCATACAAATGGTCCCCACCCATAGAAACCAGCTCGTATGTGTGAAACCTTGGTCCTCAGCTGATGGTATTATTTGGGGGACCCATAGATAAGAGGCTTTGCTGGAAGAGCTCAGTTACTGGGGGTGTGGCCTTGGGTCTGGGTCTTGTCCCACCCCTTCCTGTTGTGGCTCCTCTCTGCTTCCAGTCCACTGTGAGATGATAAACCTCCTCTGATACAATGCTTTCACCACCACCATGATTTTTTCCCCCCAACCTCATGGAATCAGCCCTCTCTGAATCCCTGAAACTCAGGGAATGTAGGTGTTGACAGCACAGAGACAGAGACAAAAAACTAACGCCCATAACAGCATGTAAGTAAGTGGGCAGTACCTTCAGATGGTAGTGAGGGCTATATAAGGGATTATGCAGGCCCACCCGTGCCATGCCGACACAAACTAAACGCTGGTCACCATTCAAAAAAGGGATATCCTCCTCGCGGACACTCCTAGTATGAGTCTTTCTTCTCACCCTGACTAAAGTGCCTAAGGGAGATAACTTAAAGGAGGGAGGATTTCTGTTGTATGACAGTTTCAGTTGGCTTGAGCCTTATGGGTTTGGTCCCACAAGCTTGGGAAGAATATCATGGTGGTAGAAGTGGGTGGTTCACAATGAACAGGAAGCAGAGAGAAGCAGCAACAGGAAGGGGCTGGACAAGACAAATTCCTCAAAGCCACATCCCTAGCAATCTACTTCTTATAGCTAGGCTCCACCCTCTAAAGTTTTCAGAACTTCCCAAGAGAGCACTGCCAGCTGAGAACCAAGCATTCAAACAACAGCAAAAAAAAAAAAAGCCTTCGAGGACATTTTATATTCCAATCATCACATCCCTCTCGTAACCTCCAAAGGCTCATGGCCATCTCATAATGCAAAAGACTTTTAGCCCATCTCCAAGAGTCCCCAAAGTATAAGCAGTTCCAACACTGGTCAAAGTCCAAATGTCAGTCTCAGCTGAGACTCAAGGCAATTGCATAGCTGTAAGTCCCTATCAAATCAAGAAGAAAGTTATGTACTTCCAAGATACAAGAGCACAGAGCAAACACTCCCAGTTCCCAAAGGGAGGAATCTGACAATAGCCAGGAACAGACTAAAACAAGAGCAAAATCCAGAAGTGCAAACACGATATCCTGTAACTCCACATCTAGCCTCCAGGGCTCCATGGTGTCCTGATGTGAGCTCCATCCAGTGGTCTTGAACAGTGTCACTCCTATGGCCTTGGGTATGGCTGACAGAGTCTCTCTCCTGGCTGACGATTGCTCAGTTACTTATAGCACATATTCCACGCTCCTAGAACCTGTAGCATCCTGAGGCCACCATGGTAGCTCA
This sequence comes from Megascapheus bottae, assembly GCF_031878675.1. NCBI lineage: Eukaryota > Metazoa > Chordata > Mammalia > Rodentia > Geomyidae > Megascapheus > Megascapheus bottae. Next base: position 22,864,414 of record NC_143525.1, read on the forward strand.
GCCTTCACCCTGGTATCTTCACACATTGCCATCTCAGAGGTTTCCTTGACCCTGCCACACATTGCCTGGCCTCCCATGCTTTTCTTTGAGTTCAAGGTGGGAGCTTCCATGACTTTGTAACTCCTGCATTCTGCATGCCTATAAGAAGACGACATCATTTGTACAATGTCAGCTTGAATAGAAGATGGGTCCTGTCAGACCAAGACTGTTGTGGCCTCTGAGTGTTTGGGTGGTTGAATCTAAGAAAACACTTCCCTAGGTAGCTCTGAAGGGCCTCATGGAGCTTTCTCCTCAAAAAAAAAATTCAAGCCAGATAAAATACTCACATCCTGGATCCTCCCATTAAGTGAAGGACTGACCAATTCCTGAGATGCTGCAAGAACTGTCCCTGGGTTCCTGGTACAAGTAGCTGATTTCTTTTTAATCTTGTTAATCTCTTTAACAACTGCACCTTCTTTGTCCAAATCAAGCTTCTTTTCTGGCCAAATTCTCCTTCCCCCAATTTTATTTCTCCCTAAATCTGTTCTGCTCCTGGCTCTTAATACTCACTGCAAACAGCATAAGGCAGCCAACCAGTTATCTATGCCACAGTCCTAAACACCAAGCTATCCTCAGATTTCTTCTGCCCACTAACAAAGCCCATTGTTTTTCATTTCAGCCTCAAAGTCTCAGGACACAGACAAAACCTGGACGATGTCATTAAAAGAATATAATAGGAATCACCTCTAGTCCAACTCATTTACAGACTCTGGTCTAATTTAAAAGTGTCATGTTTTCACTGTCTGCATTTCTGCTGGCATTCTGACCTATTGAATTCCCATAGAATTTCCCAGTAAGTGGTGTCTATAGCATTCTAGGGATTTTTCCAGCCCACTTCTCCAAGCTCTTCCAGATTCCTCCAACAGACCAGTTACAAAGGCTTGACAACCACATGGTCAAGTCTGGTCATAGATATCAGTAACCACCACTCCTGCAACCAATTGTGTCAGCTTTTCTCATCCCTGTGAGAGATAACTTAAGAAAGAAATGACATTTCAATTCATGGTTTCAGAGGATTCAGACCACAACGGCTTGATTCCATGCATGTGGGCAAGACATCTTAGTGTCAGGAATATGAGGTGGAGGAGCTTTTGCATCTCATGGAGGACAGGAAGTGGAAGAGAGCAGGAACAGGAAGAAACCCTGGCAAGACACAGCCCGAGGCCACATCCCTGCAACTGACCTCCTCCACTGGAGTCTCACTCCCCTCCATATCCAGAACCTCCTCCTTCCTAAATCCAGTTGGTGATCAAGTGTTCAAAAATACACGTTGTTATGGGGAATGTATTCAAAACATAATCTTTCCCACATGGCTAGCTCTGTATTTCTGCTACAAGACCACCCCCCCATGTGTCTTGGGACTAAAATAGTGTCATATGTGATGAAATATTGAGCAGTCTACCAAGAAAGCTATGCAAAGAGACCTAAAATCCTAGCTATCCAGACCTCAGTTCAAAATTAGCCCAGGCAGGATAGAAGCCTTATCTTCTATCAACCACCAAAAACCTGGAAGTGGATCTGTGGCTCATATGGTAGAGTGCAAAAAAAGCTAAGGGACAGTGCATAGGCTCTGAGTTCAAGCCCTAGGACTGGAACAACATACACATTCACACACACACACACACACACACACACACACACACACACACACACACACAGATCCCATGCCTTAACTTGTCTGTCTGCTTCTCTACCCCATAAACATGTACCAGAAAGTAGGCCAGAAGGAACAGTAGAGGGACCCCATTTTCAGAGGCAGCTTTTGCTGCACTCAAAACAGCTGAGACACTTATTTTGAGGATATAACTCTAGACTCATAAAAGACAGACACACCAGGATTACAGCTTGCACTCCTTACAGCCAGCCACATTCCCAGGGGAAATTTTGTAATGAAGGAAGAAGATTTTGAAATCACTCACTGTTCCAGCCAGTGAGAAATAAATCTCGTTTTCTGGTCCAAGGCTGAGACTCACTGGCTCTTGGATTCACTCAGGAGAGAAATCCACCACAGCTCCCCTATGCCGTCCCATCTCCACCCAATGCCACCAGGGAGCTGACCATTTCCAAGCTCCATCCACCCGCTGTCAAAGGGCTTCAGATCATCAACAGGCACAATGGCTTATACCAAGACATTTTCTCAGCAATCTTGAGATCGCTGGGCTATTTGCTGCAAACAAAACTTATGCAAGTTTTGGTTCTTTATTCAGTTAAACACAATCCCTTACTAACACACACACACACACACACACACACACACACACACACACACACACACGACCGGGATCAAATTAGATAATGTCTGTAGAATCTTTTAACAACTGTACATTAACCAAGCTCTAGTGGCTCACACTTGTAATCGTAGCTACTCAAGCAGCTAAGAGCTGAGGATAGTGATTTTAAGCCAGCCTAAAGCAGAAAATTCTGAGTCTCCCTCCCTAGCAAAAAATCAGACTAGCGATGTGACTCAAGCAGTACAGTATAAGCAATGGGGGAAATAAACAAGCAGAATGACCTCAAAGACCAATACTGGCAACAAAATTATAACAACAATAATAATAATAGCCATGGAGTTAGGGAAGACAGAGAAAGAAAACAACAGAAGGTGTTAATAGGACTAAAATATAAGGTACAGAATGTGTAAAATATCAGTGTGAAACCTCTGTATACAACACATAAGAAAAAATGAAAGGAAAGTAAAATAAGTAATGAAGGAGGACCAATTAAGAATATTCACAAGTGTGAATTTGCTAGAGTTACTATATATCTGTACAGGGGAATAGAGCAATGAAACCTGTCGAAATTGTTTTAGGAAACACAGAAGGCATAGGAGAGTATTGGGGTAGTGATTTTAATATACATGTGTATACACAGTGAGACCTTCTGCACAGCTATAAGCCACAATGTGAAAACACACAACTGCTGGAAAATAGAACACTGTAGTTCACTCCTATAATCCTAACTACTTGGGCAGTAGTGACTACAGGATCTTTGTTCAAGGCCAGTCTAAAAAATGAATCAGGAATGGGCATATAGCCTAGTGGTAGAGTGTTCACCTAGCATGAACATGAAGCCCTGGGTTTGAGTCCGTGGTACCACGTACACAGAAAAAGCTGAAAGTGGTGTTGTGGCTCAAGTGGTAGAGCTCTAGCCTTGAGAAAGCCCAAGAACAGTGCTCAGGCCCTGAGTTCAAGGCCCAAGACTAGCAAAACAAAACAAAACAAAACACCAGGCTCTCTCTCTGGCTCAATTGCTGCATGCCATGGCATGCGCCTGTCATTCCAGCATTTGGGGGGAACACAAATAGAAAAATCACAGTCCAGGCCATCTCAGGCATAAAAGGAAACCATATCATGATAATAATCAATACAAACAAAGAAGATGACAGACTGGCTCCATATGAGGCTCCATACTAGGCCCTGAGTTCAAACCCAAGGACCTCCCAAAAACAAAAGCCACTAGACAGGCACAGGGAGCTATTGTTCCTTATGAAGGTAGCAAAATGATTTCCTCCAAATCCCCCCATTCACACAGTCTAGAGCAAGCAAGGAGCTGAGGGCACTCAGTGGGTATTTGTATTTACAAGCCCTAGTACCAGTAATAAAAATGAATGAATGGATGAATGAATGAGCAAATAGCAAGTATAGATTCTCGGGGAAGTTGCGGGGCGGGGGGGATAAATGGAAAAAGACAGAACTATGCATACTGTGACAGAACTACGCCATAGCTCAGATCACGCATGAGTCCCTGTGTGTTGTGCTGGCCTTAGAAACTCCCTGCTGGCTCTGAAATCAAAGTTGCCCACACATGACTGAAGCCCTCTGAGAAGCCCTCCTCATCCATCACAGTTCTGCAAGGAACAGAGACACCTGGGCCAAGAAAGCCCAGATCTTAGGAATGGTGGCCAGGGGGGTGTAGCTGACATGCTACATGACAGGTTGATAAGGCACTGTGCATTTCTCATTGAAGATCTCCACTAATCTGACTTCTCTTTTTCCTTTGTTCCTTTTGTGTGTGTGTGTGTGGCTTTGGAGGTAGAATCCAGGTCTTCTCACAGACTACATACACTACCACAAAGCACTATGATGTAGCTCAAACTGATTTTCATGCCTCCACCTTCCAGATGCTGGGACTATACACATGAGCCATCATGCCAGGCTCTATGCACCAAACTGCAATGTATAAAAACAAAGCCAAACTAGTACTACACATTGGCTCTAAGGTTGTGGAACTTTGGCATGTAAGACATCCCATCCTTAAACCAGAGCCTGTCTACCTGCCTTTGTGGTGAATCCACTTGCCTTGTGTGGCACAGCTCATGAGGGTCACAATAAAGGACAAATGACAGATTCAGGGTGGAAACTCTTAATAAGTTAGTAAACAGGTTCTTATGGGCACTGTTCTTCAAATACGTCCGATAGGCCTGCTCTGAGCCTGATTTTGCTCTGTGTTTTGAGTCAATGAAGTGACCTGGCAGATACCCACCATAAATATAAATAATCTAAGAAACAGACAGACAGATAAAAGCAGATGGGCGGTGTTAGGAGGCCATGAGAAAGGCGGGGGCTCGCGGACAGTGAAGAGCAGCCTTGGTTAGAGAAATCCTCTCTGGGGAAAGAACAGTCAAGCAGATCCCTCCATGAACGCCAGGATGTCTTCCAGGAGAAGAACATTCCAGAAAATGGGGACAGTAAATGTTAAAGGCTGAGCCCATACCCAGGCAGAGGATAGAGAGATTGCAGGAATTGGATGGACAGTGAATCTGGAGAAGGAGAGGCAACTCTCCATCATGGGAGAATTTTCAGGCTCTGTCTGGTGAGAAGGGAAGCAAGGTCAGAGCCTTGCTGTGGTTGCACTGTGTCCCCCAGGGTTCCTGAGTTGAGATTTCATCCTGAGACGGGCTGTGTTGGGAGATACTTTGGACCTTGGGAGATGGAGCTTGATACTAGGTCCCCAGGTCTATTGGGGGGTACACCTTTACTCTCTGGTTCTTGTCATCTCCTGCTCACAGCTGCATACTCAGCATGAAGCTAATGCCAAAGCTGAACTGACCACAGGGCCCTTAACCTGCACAACCTTGAACTAAAGAAACTTTTTAGGGGCAGGGAGGAAAGGGGCTCAGTCATGGGATTGAACCCAGGGCCTGGGCACTTTCCCTGAGCTCTTTTGCTCAAGGCTAATGCTCTACCACTTTGAGCCATTGCTCCACTTCTGTTTTTATGGTGGTTAATTGGAGATATGAGTCTCATGGACTTTCCTGCCTAGGCTGGCTTCAAACCAGGATCCTCAGACCTCAGCCTCTTGAGTAGCTAGGATTACAGGCATGAGCCATTGGTGCCCAGCCAAAGACACATTTTGTTAACCTTGCCTTGAGAGTTTTGTGATAGAATTGTGCCATGGACTAAAGTGGCCTCCATGGGTAACTCTGGAGGGAAATGGCTCTGGCTGAGCAAGTCAACAGCATTATTGCTTTGGAAGGAGCATCCCCTAAGAGCAACTGGCTTTGGTAGTGAATGCAGCAGAAACAACATACCCAAACCACATAGGGATTCTTTTTTGGCCCCCTGTTACTTATTCATTCTTAAGTCTTCCCATCCACTGCTAAGCCAAGGGATCAGGGAACCGGGAAGTACATGGAGCTGCAGCCCCTTTCCAGGGCATCTGCTTCTCCCCTCCCTTGGCTTATTTGCATGAGATAAGCAAGTAAGCAGTTTGCCCAAGGCCTCAGCACAGAAACCTCTCCCAGTCAAAGTCAGGGCATCACACAGCAAGAAGCACTCCAGCTAGAGATAAGATGTGTGGGCAAAAAGGAAGCAAAGATTAATCCCCTGTGCAGATTCCACCTAAGCAAATGTGATTTTCCACATTCCTGCCGAGCAACACCCAATGCAAAACTATTTGCCTGTTGTGGTGACAGGTGTCATCCTCCAGTGCTACAGAGAGGCCCAGAATTCTTCAAAGGTAAAGTGCCTCTGGTAACAAGTGCGAGTCACCCCAGGTGAGGTTTGTTGGGCTGCTTTGTGATTGGCCAAGAAAGAATTGAACTGTGCAAGACTCTCACTGTTGGACTATGGAGGGTCCCAGATGGTAGATGGGTAGATGTATAATGAATTGAGCCCCACCCAAGTGACTTCATTTTAGTTTGGTTATCTCTGAAAAGGCCTTATTTCTAAACACATTGTGAGGTATGAGGGGCTTTATCTGTGCTGTGTGTGTGTGTGTGTGTGTGTGTGTGTGTAGCACAAAGATAAAGATTCCCTTCTACTTTCTAGCCTAGAAGAGAGTGTTTTATTTTGTTCCTTCAAAAAAAAAAAAGAAGAAGAAGAAGAAAGCATGGAGTTATTACAGTCCTAAGAGAGGTAAAAGTCACCTACCAAAAGGCCTGGGGCTCCACTGGTAGCCCAGTCAGGCATGGTTAATTCAGCTTTGCTGAAACTTTCTCATGGTATAGGTTCAAGGGTGCAACATCCCAATGTGCCAATGGCTCACACCTATAACCCTAGCTTCTCAGGAGACTGAGATCTAGGGACTTTTATCTCCAATGAACCACCCCAAACCCAGAAATGGGACAGCACCCAGACCCAGCATTCAAGCTCCAGTACCAGGATACACACACACACACACACACACACACACACACACACACAGCACAGATAAAGTTCCTCATACCTCACAATGTGTTTAGAAATAAGGCCTTTGCAGAGATAACCAAACTAAAATGAAGTCACTTGGGTGGGACTCAATTCATCATACATGGCATCTTCATAAACTAGAGAAATATGAACACCCACCAACCTACACAGAGCCAGGAGTAAGTCATTCACAAGCAAAGTCACCTGAGTGTACCTTCAGCCAGGAAGCAACCGAGGAACAAGTTCCCTCCCCGACAATAGCCTCAGAAGGAAGCAGCCTAGCCAGGCATGGTGGTGTACATCTGTAGTCCTAGTTATTCAGAAAGCAGAGATCAGGAGAATCATGGTTCAAGGCCAACCTAGGCAAATGTTCAAGACTCTTGCTTTGAAAAGCAAACTAAAAAAACAAAAGGACTGAGGGTATGGCTTAGGCACTTGCCTTGCAAGGCCCTCAGTTCATCATTAATAGAGAGAAAGAGGGAAGGAAGGAAGGAAGGAAGGAAGGAAGGAAGGAAGGAAGGAAGGAAGGAAGGATGGAAGGAGGGAGGGAGGAAGGCAGGGAGGAAGGGAGGAAAGAAGGAAGGAAGGAAGGAAGGAAGGAAGGAAGGAAGGAAGGAAGGAAGGAAGGAAGGAAGGAAGGAAGGAAAAGTGGCCCTCCTGACACTCTGGTTTGGGGCTTCAGACCTCACAACTGAATACTAACGTTCCTGTTAAACACAGTGTCCTAGAATCAAACACAACCACCAATAACTAGTTACATTCGTAGGTAGGCCTGAAGCAAATAGTGTTTTCTGCCCCCTCTCTGATATCCTGATAGGCTATCCACAGAGCTGAATGCAAGAAAGACATCCACGTGGCCCTGGAAGGTTTTGGACTGTTCTTAACCAGAGCTGTGCTCACAGCTTCCTAGGTTTTCACTGTTCACTTTGGGGTAAGCAACAAACAGACGCTGCCCTGAGTAGCTACTTCAACTGCTCCATAATGAGCCCTGTTGTTCCCCACCCCACCACTTATAGGGGAGTGAATAAGGCATTCGTTACTCTGTCTCCACACAGGACCACTGAACTATCTGGAGCATCTTAGCCGAAGAGGAGACACAAGTGAATCCCCAGGAGAAGGGCTCTGAGGACCATCGTTGAGAGCATCCTTACATGACCAGAAATCACACAGCCCTGGTGCCCATACCACCACAAGCAGAGCCTCCCAATGCCTCCCTCACAAGGTGAATTCAAGGTCATCCTACACACTGGCCCATCATCCTATTACCTGAGGTTGGTGTTCCACTCAGCTGGGAACACCATTTAGCTTCACCCTTCCACAAACTAAGGTGTTGAGGGTGCCTCTGTGAAGAGAGTGGGGAAGGGTCTCCACTTTGGCACCATCAACCACTAGGGTTTCAATGGAGCTTGATCACGGGAAGTCCCTGTGTAACAAATGATGCAAATGATACCCTTTATCTTCTACCTGCTAGATGCCAGGAGCACCCCCTACCAACATATACAAGCACTTGGCTATAGTTGAGACCCACTGATGACAGAATGAATGGGGAAAGGTTCAAAGCAGAGACTGATGGGGTTCTAGCTGCACATCCATCTACCAGCCTCCTGGCCCTTTTACCCAAAAACAACCACCAGTTCAAGTCGTCAGTGAAATAAAGGACCCGTAGACTGCCAAACAGCCTCGTTGATGCCAAAATCTGACTGTTTTTTCTACTAGTGTCTAATAAGAATCCTTGGCCTTGACTCTGTCCCCTTCTCTGTCCTCTCCCCCCTAGATCACCCATCTCCCTGCCATCAATCCATCCGTGAATTCCCCTACGTGCTGTTTCCTCTCCATTCTTACTTCCAAGCTTCAAGGTAGCATGCCTTTCATCTCCTATCCAGCATTTCCTAGACAGAGCTTCTCCCACCATCTTCCTTCTTCATCTGCTACCTTTCTGGTTAGTGCAATACTCCCCAAGCACCATTTTTTTTATATTGGGCAAGCCAAGTTCACCTTATCTGACTTTCAGATCCCCTATTACCTCCTCTTCCTCCCCAGCAGCAGCTTTTCTCTCATCTTTCATCACAGTCTTTCTTCTGCTACATTCTTCCTCCAGGCCAAGTGAGAGCCACTCCAGGACTCATTTAACATCTCTAATCCCAACGCGGTTGTCTTTCCCCTTTGCTGGTTTCTGCAGTGATCACCATTACCCCCACACAATACAACATCCTTATGATGTCATCTAGGGTTCAGGTTCATTCTTCCCCCAGCTGGTTAAAGAATCGAAAGATAGGAAAGTGTTGACAGCAGACAGAGAATGTTTCTTTGACAGAAAAAGAAACCACAAAAATGGATTCTATATGCTAGGATAGGCTCCTGAAGCCAAATGTCTACAGTCTCTCCTAAGGACCTGTAATATACAGGGAATCTTATCTCCTCCCCCTCAGCATGTGTTCCTTTCTGGTCGGTTGAGTGGTGGACACGTGCAGTGAGAAGGCCTATGATTGGTACCTCTCCTCCACATGCATTTTGCTGAGTTATCTTACCATCATTGAGAGAGGCATATGGGTCTTAATTGAGTCATCCCTCCCTCTCCCACCATATTAGAGTCCATCTGAGCCACCATCTTTTTACCTAGCCAGGGAAGCCTAATTTTCTGGCTCTTGGATGAATAAACTCTTATTTCCAGAGTACTCAGCTCAGTGTCCACCACTTTTCCCTCTCAGATACCTTTTTCCCTCTTTCCATTTTTGTTGTTGTTGTTGTTATTTTGTGTCCCTACTGCGGCTTGCTATGATGGGTTTTGATCAATGCAACATTCTGCACTTCACATTACAGAATCAAGTAGAATGAGTTCATTGCCCTAAAAACTCCTCCTCGGTTCCACCCATTCAAACACTGCTGACTTTTGGCTATTGGCATTTTTGTCTTTATGAGCACATCCTAGGAATGAAATCACACACTGCATGCCTTCTCAAATTTAGTCCTTTTCCTGAGCAGTATGTATTTTAAAGTTCAACCATGGCTAAATGACTTGGTAGCTCATTTCTTTTCATGACTGAATAATATTCCACCAGATACATACATCAAAGTTTCTTGATCTGTTCATCTTTTTTGGAGGATGGGTTTTGATGATTAGAACAAAGTTGGATGCGAGATTTTCTAGAAGCACCAGTTCACAAAGGCAGCGTAAGGTAACAACTGCTGGATTTCTCAGGAAGTTTCTGATTAACTTTGTAAGACATTTTAATTTATGTGCTTGTTTTTAGCCATGGTCACCACTGAAATATCTTCAGGTAGATGTTTGATACATAGGGTGTTTTTTTTTTAATTGATTAAGGGCCTAACAGTCAGCTGTCTAGAAGCTCAGTTCTAAGAGAGCAGGTTTCACTGAAGGAGGAAGAAGGAAAAGTCCCCAGCACATGTAATTTCCTTGCCAAGAAGGGAGCATGAAGATGTGTGACATCAACACTGACTGGGGGGTCCTGTGTCACATCACCTCCTGCAACTGCATCCCACCCTGCCCGGTCATCCTTCTTGACTTCTGAGATGACACCCTAAAGGACTGATGACTACTGCTGATGGCTGAATGTGTGACCCAGCTAGAAACCACATTGTCTCTACTCTTCCAGGAAACGAACCTAATGAACAAATAAAACAAACTGTTCTTAAAATCCTAGGTTCACCAAGGCTATGTCAGACCTCTAAGATCTTGCTCCATTCTATCCACAGAAGAACATAGGACTCAAGCCCTCTTCTCCCTCGTGTAGTGGACCAGGGGAGACTCAAGCTGTGTATGTTTATAGTTTGTTAAAAACTCGAGTTCCCAAGGGTTCTTCTCAAAGTGTCTTATCCAGTGACCTAGGGTGGGACTTATGCCTTTCTAGAAGGTTCACAGAGATGCAGATATTGCTGGACTTAGATCCTCCTTAGAGAACCCCCAAGAACCTAGAACCTTTCCTTCATCCAACCAAGCCTAGTGGTTGTCAGGTCAGGATGCTCAGAGCTGAATGGGAGGGCTCGAGAAGATTAGATATCCGCATGAGTCCAGACACCTTCATGCTGTTCACAGCTCAGCATCCACCATTCTGAATATGGCTCTCTCATGCAGAAATATAGGATTTTAGGGATGGTAGGAACAACCTTGGTCAAACATCCTTCATTGTCAAAGGGGCGAAAAAGCAATGTCCAGACGGTGGTAGCAACTGTCCTAAGTCCACACAGGCAAGTAGGGTAGAATCACAGTGACCTAGACCTTCCAGCTATTCTCACAATAGCAAGGCTACCCTTCCTTGTTCAGCTAGCAGCACTCCTGCTCAGCCAGCTCAGAAGCGAGGAGGAGGAAATGAAGCTTTTGATCAAAATGATACATGTTTGAAATGTCATCTCAGGTGGAAATGGCACCGAATAGCTGTTGCTTACACAAACACACACACACACACACACACACACACACACACACACACACGTATCTAGGGGATCATCAGAACCTCCAAGGAGACAGGAAGAACAAACAGGCAGGGAGATGGGGGGTGAAAGCTCATTGTTTTTAAGCAACCTGAGTCAGGGAAATCATTCACTTTTGATCACATAGCACAAACACTCTGAGCATTTCAAAGATGAGGCTACAGAGATTCTCAGCCAGATGGGAGAGGGCAGTAAGACCAGAACGGATACCTTCAGTTCCCTCCCCCAAATTAAAGAACTCCAAGCAGCCCCACAGAGACCTAACAGTCATAGGAACAAGTGAACAATCCCTTAGCCTGCTTAGAATCAAATCACTTCACAGTAAAGAGTTTTGGGAGTTCAATTCTCAGAGAGAAGAGGCCAGCTAAGGCAGGAGAATAGAAGAGCAGAGGCTTTGTCTGCTTTCCTTTAGATTTTAAATATTATTAGATGATTTTCTTGCATTTCTAATAAGCAGGTTGAAAGTTTAAATTACAAGATCTCTAACAGAGGCAGAACCCAAATGGCATGGGAGCCAGCAGACAACAATGGTGGGGCCGGATGGGTTTCAGGTGTGTGCTTCCCGCAGACAAAGCTCTCATTGAGTGGCAGAGAGATCTGGGGAGAAGGAGGGAGAGTCCTACAGGGGTTTTATTACTCGGATCATCCTCCCCATGGCAAGGGAAAGGACAGAGAAAGAAGAAAGCCGAACCAGAGCTGGCCTGCGCACTGCTAATGAGGAGAGCCTGGATGAAGCACACACCTGGTGACGGTGGTGCTTCACCACAGATGCAGGTGTTTCACACGGATCACGAAAGAAGAGAATCATCCTAAGGCCACCTCCCTGCAAGCTCATGCATTCCGCAAAAACAAACCAAAGCAAAACAAAAAGCAACAATATCACACAGCAGAGAAAATAAGTTCTTGGTAGGTGGTCCAGGGCCAGAAAGGTGATCTAATCATTTGCTGTTTATTCCGAGATGCCGTATAACCATGACACAAGGTTTGTTTTTTTTCTTTCCCCCACAGCCAAGGAGCTTTATAGATTAAAAACCTAAACTAGGTAGCTGGGCGCAGTGGTTCACTCCTATAATCCTAGACATGGAGGGAGGTAATGACATCCACTTTCTTCAGGCCAACACTGAAGACAGAAGAGTTGGGGGCGTGGGGGAGAGGTCCTTTGGAACCCAGATCCTGCTCCTCTCCTTCATTTCTCTGTCATTGTCCTTGTCATAGCCAGGTGGTGCCTCTTCACCAGAGCCCTTCCGCACTGGCCATCAACCCTGCAGCAGCTTCTCACCCATTAGCCCCTGCAACTCACTGCTTGCTGCAGGCGGCAGCCTTAGTTAACACATTTAGGCATGGCCCAAATAGTAGCAGAGAAATGGAACTGGTGGCTCCAACACCAGGTTGCATAGGACAAACACCTGCGGACCATAACACGGTATTTTTAACTTGAATACCCAAATTCCACCCTCTTGAGATGCCGGGATCCCTGATCTACAGTTTAAAGGTAAACCCCATACCACCAGAATCAAAACCTACTGTACTAAAGAATTGCCCAAGGAGTACTTCTCATACTCAAGGGACCGTAGAGCCAAGGGGTGTCGCTAAGCAGAGATGGCTATGTGCATCTGTGGTCTGTCTGGCCCAGTAGCTCTGGGATCATCACTGGATGATTTTGTGCTCTAGTGATCTAGAACAATGCTGTCAGAATTATCGGCTGATTGGAACTCGGGGATTCCTGCCTCTGATGTCACTGTAAACATATTTAGAATATCCTTGAGAATGGCCTGTTGGACCAAGAGTGTGTCCGAACACTGGGATTGCTACGGAGCTGCTCTAAAATCTTTCCTGAGATGATGCATCAGGCGGGATGGGAGAGACTGACCTAGGGCACCCCGCCTATGTCCAATGAACCAAAGGCATCCAAAAATATTGGACATGTAGATCTAAGCTCCTTTCTGGAGCAAGGACAAGACTCTGCACTTGTATAAGACTTTCAGAGGGGGTCTGAGACATGAAGTTTGAGCCACTGACTGAGGACAAGAATGAGCAGAGTAAGTTCAGCCCTGGCCTGGCCACTCAGCATAGAATCAGAGGGAGGAGGGGATGCTGTGCCTGGGTTCCCAGCAACCTTTGGGAAGACCTTCCCTTCAGGATCTCCTGAATTCGATCCTTCTCTCTGTAAAAGAGTGGTATTGAGCCACTATGAGGAGATGTGAGAGACAGGACCCACAGATTGCAAACCGAGGTACTGAACTTCAGTGTTCTCTCTTAATCTGCCTATTGATCTCTTTCCCTATTAATTCTGTACTGATACTAGGGCTGAAATTCAGAGTCTGACCACTGTCCCTTAGCTTTATCTCAAAAGGCTGGCACTCTACCACTGGAGCCACAGATTTACTTAGGAATCTATTTTTGCTAGTTAATTGGAGATAAGAGTCCCATGGACTTTCCTACCCAGGCTGGCTTTGAACCACGACCCTCAGATCTCAGCCTCCTCAGTGGTTAGAATTATTCCACTGGCACCTAGCAGAACAGTCTCGTTGATAGCTTTAGGATCCTCTGCCTAAATCCTCTCTCTCTCTCTCTCTCTCTCTCTCTCTCTCTCTCTCTCTCTCTCTCTCTCTCTCTCTCTCTCGGTGTGTGTGTGTGTGTGTGTGTGTGTGTGTGTGTGTGTGTAATGAAAACTTTACAAGGATTAAATCAGATAAAACCTGTTCTTAGCACAGTGCCTGGTTCATCATAACCACCCCTTCCCACAGAATTCTGGGAAGAAGCGCCATCCTTACCATTGGTCCAGTGATGCAATCTCTCTAATTGCTGTTCTGGAAAGAAATATCCTATAATTCCAGTGGGACAATGTGGAGAAAAGGAATGCTATGGGAAACATGGGTGCAAAAGTGGGAAGGCAATGATGGAAGGAGCCCAGTTATTAATATGTAGGCAGGATGTTGGCAGAGAGACACCTGAAATGTACACAAGTTCGCATTTTCCCATATTGAATGACAGAGAGCCTGGGAGTAGCCAACTGATATTGGCACTTCCTAGCCTTGCCTGCATAGCATCATCCCCTTTCCCCACCCTCTAGCCTTCCCCAGCTCTACATTTTTTACATAGAGGTCTTGAGCTCCCCTGAGACAGGAAAATGATCCTCATCTCATTTCCTGCCCATAAATGATACCCTGCAAAGAGTAATCACTTGAGTTACATTATCTTGATTTGTAGTTACCTTATGAGCCAATGACAGGCTGGGAGAAGAGAATAGTAAGAGCCAAGAATCCTGCAAATTCCTGTGCTCCCTGGACTTGAAGGTTTGCCAAGGAATGACCTATATTTATTTGTTTTGTTTTGTTTATTTGTTCTTGTTTTGTTTTGCTGGGGCTCACACCCAAGGCCTTGTGAATGATAGGTAAATGCTCTACCACTCGCCTTCTATTGCTCCTTTTACTTATATGTTGGTTACAATTGATTTGTTTGAAAACAAGGCTTTCCTAGGTAGCAGGCTAACCTTGAACTCCTAATCTCCCGCCTTAGCCTACCAAATGCAGAGAGTATAGTCTTGAGCTACCACATCCAGAAAGATATATTTGAAAATATCTCCCTGCTTGAAGAGGAAAGTAGCAGCAGTAATGAGAGACACCCATCCTGGAGCTCGGAGGAAATCACAGCAGAACTTTCCTGGAATTCAAGTCAACCACAAGCGTCCCTAAGAGCCAGCCCACATTTCCTGAGGTCATTCACACAATGGTGCCTGGGGCATGGCCAGTCTCTGCAGCCAGCCATCCAGCCCATTGGGTCCTTCTTCAATGTGACAACATAGATGCCATTTTTACTCCCATGTACCAGTGAGTCTTAGATGATACCTGATACTCACAGTCAGTAGGGGGGAACAGGTGTGACCCCGGGACTCCAGAGCATCCATGTATTGGTTCATCCCATCTTCCCCCTGGTGGCTCAGTGGGACGGTCAGCAAGATGGAGACTAGTCCTGGGAGGGCATCTTGGTTTGGTATCTACCATCTTCAGATACCAGGGCACCCATCCTTCTCAGAGGACTTCACACCAGGATCCATCAATGATTCCCTAGGCTGTGAGGAGTGGGTTGCATAGGGGCACATGACGGTGGCTTGGACAACCCAAGGGAGAGATGACATAGCCCATTGGACTTGGGGCTGTGAGTCCAAGATCCTGGAAGGAGGGCCTGCCCAAAAAGTGAGCCAGCTCTGAGAAAAGCCAAATACACAGAGAGGTGATACGTCAGTTACCCAAGCCAGGCTAACCTGAGGCATCCCATCAGCTCAAATATAGTAAAGATGTGTTTCTCCACCCCATGACACCTGGTGTGGATGGGTGGACTCTTCAGGACAATGATCCATAACACAGAGGGTCCCAGGCCCTTTTCAAAGCTCGGAGTTTTCATAGCTTCTAATAGGAGGAAAAAAAGACATGATATGTGTAGCTTCCTCTTGGGCTTTACTGTCCAAAAGTTGTTGCAAGATGCCAACTAAACCCAAAGTGGGTAGGAAATGTAGTCCTTCTACAAGGCTGGGAAGTTGAGGAGACCCGTGCATGGACACTAAAGTTCTTCACCCCACATGAAAGGAAAGAGAGTCATTTCAATAAGGTGCCGTGATTTACATCTCTGGATCAAGAGGTGCCTGAAGGAATACTGGAAATTCTTACATGAGCCAATGGATTTTGCTTTTCAAGACTAGTTCACATGTGGCTTTTATCTCACTTGTCATTGAACAAATCCCGGTTGACAGGAACACGGATACTCCTCACTCCCCAACTGCCTCCCATTCCCCCCCACCCTTTTTCATCTAAGTTCTATCCACTCTAGGCCTTTGCCCTTCCAACTTGCCAAAGAGAGCTGCAACAGGCCCATGCTTCAATGTTCTAAGATGTTCTGGGGCCTGTCTTTTGGCCATTATAAAGGCAAAATGGTTCATGGAAGGCAAATATGCCCAGGCTAAAAGTAACTTTTGGTCTTGCAAATTTTCCCAGCTTCATCAGTAGAAAAACATAGATCTTCTCTAGGAAGCCATAAATGTATTATCTCCCAG
Source organism: Megascapheus bottae (assembly GCF_031878675.1). Taxonomy (NCBI): domain Eukaryota; kingdom Metazoa; phylum Chordata; class Mammalia; order Rodentia; family Geomyidae; genus Megascapheus; species Megascapheus bottae. Next base: position 22,880,581 of record NC_143525.1, read on the forward strand.
ATATTTGTAAAAAAAAAAAATCATCGCCTTTCATTGGAGCAGAGGCTTTGCTTGATGGCTAGCCAGAGAGAGAAGATCTGGGTTCTGGCTGGGGTCTTACCATTGACCATCTAGTTGGTCTTGTTCAAGAGATTGGGAATGCTAGTTCTGGGACATAGAGGGAGTTGAAAAGGGCAAGTCTAGGATAGAGTAAAACGCACTGCTTAGCACTCAGGGCCCAGGCATAGCTACAGGGAGCTTCCATTCATTCATTCATTCACTCATGGGTACATTTACTCAGACAATCTGAACATACTTACTCCTAACTTCTTGTCCTACTCAATGAAGATATGAAGATAATATAGTGAGATATCTTACATCATGAAGCTCATGACAAAGCCATTTATCAAACCATCACATGTTCATTCATTTGTTCTTTGCCTGCCTTCCTTCCTTCCTTCCTTCCTTCCTTCCTTCCTTCCTTCCTTCCTTCCTTTTTCCCTCCAACAATTCATGGAAATTTTCCTAAGGCAGAGGAATCCAGTACATTTGAGGAGCTAGAAGTGGACAGTCTACTGGGAAGCAACAATCGGGAATGAGCAAAGCCTTTGATGGTTGGGGTTGGTCGACTTGAAAATGTTGCTCTTCTCCTTAGAAAAAGGGCAGTTGTTGGAAATTTGTCCTAGCACACAAATGTGCTGCGGTTTGGGATGAGAAAAGATGTCTCCAAGAGGGATTTAGGAAGATTATTAGGTCCACACTTACTTGGGTCTCTGTAAGAAAGCCCTGCAATGCTTTCAAGCCAGATCAGTTCACTGAATGCCTTATCTTAGAGGCAGTATAGCAGAATGGTTATGAGGCCCAGTTTTTTTTTCCAGTGAGTATTTCAAGCTTACTTGGGAAAATTAATAAGACTTTATGTGTGTGAATCCCATGTTTCTCATAGGGCTTTGCGAGCATTTAAATGCAAACATCTGTAAACCTCATGAGTTTTTAGCACTTCCAAGCACCCAGCAATTTGCAGCTGTTCTGTAGTATTCTTGTCTCACAGTAAAAAGATCCTGGGCAGCACCAGGTCTAACTTAGAGTCATCCTGTGTGGAAGGTCCTTCAGCCAATTACTCTCTTGTGAATTTAAACATTTCCATTTTCTTTTGGAGAACAGCTGGTCTCAATCTACTAAATAACCCCTTTGCAACACTTGAAGACCATTATTAAGATTCCCTCTGGCCATAAACATATGAAGAAGTGTTTAACATATGAAAAAAAAAGTTTAAACTCACCAGTAATCAAAGAACTGCAAATCAAAACAACAAAATGCAATTTTTGCCTATCAATTTGGTGACTTTTTTTAAATGATAGGGCTGAGGCTGGTGGGAGCTGGGCAAGGTGGCAATTTCATACATTGCTGGTGGGGGCAGAAATTGGTTCAATCTTTCTGGAAGGCAATTTGGCAATATGTTATCAAGAACCTGAAAATTGTCCTCACCCTTTAACCCAATCATTCTGGGAATCTATCTCAGGGGAATAATCAAAGAGTCAATGATTATCAAATAGATGGTGAGGTATAACATGTAATATTTTGAGTTGTGAATATCTAAAAATTGCCTCTAGAAGTCAAAGTATATAAGGCCTATATTAGAAAGTTGTTTTATAAAAATCATGTGGCTGGGTACCAGTGGCTCACACCTATAACCCAAATTATTCAAGTGGTCGGAGGATCAAGGGTTAAAGCCAGCTTGGGCAGGAGACTTATCTCCAATTAACCACCAACATGCTGGAAGTAGAGCTGTGGTTCAAGTGGTAAAGCTCAAATCTTGAATAAGAAAAAAAAGCCAAGTGGCAGTATGAGCCTTGACTTTAATCCCAAGTATAAGGGGGGAAAAAAGGTAGAAAAGAAGATTTTGTGTTGAAAAAAAAACTTTAAAAGCTCCTAAGCTCCTATAGTTTTCATTGCTCAAAAATAACCCTCTCACTCTCACACCTAACCAAGACAGAAAATGTTTCTATCCAACCCTCACCTCCATCCACAATCGTCATCCAGCTGCCTATCTGTGATTTTTTTTTTTGCTATTCAAGACTGATCTTAATCCATGTCTGACTCTGATTTCCCCTTGGATAGAAAAGTTTAGCTATTGCCTTACTGGTGGAAGGGTAGCTGGGGCTCCTCTGAGAAGTATGCTGTCCGGTGTACTCTCATATTAAACCTTGATCGACAAGATGGGGGAAGACAATTGTGTTGCATGAAAAGAATATATGATCCGAAGTCATCCATTCCATGCACTTTTTAAAGGTGCTGTCTCTGGAGAAAACTGACCTCCATGTGAAATGCAGTTCCTTACTTCCTCTACTATATGAATAACTTCATCCTTCCAGGTTTGGCTTTCTTCCAGGGCAGGGAAAAAAGGAGCAGAAGATGGATCTCTACCAAGCTGAGTTGTTTAGTGGGCATGGGTGATAGCCCTATCTGTGAGGTCTCAAAAACACATATCCTCTCCTTATTCTTCAAGCAAGGAAGCAGGTGATACCTCTGAAGGATGAGGAACAACATGTTAGCAAGTGCTCTGACATCAGGAAAGCATATGTACACCCAGACAGTTCAGAATGCTGGGTGCGCCGAGGAGGGCCCTGCAATGGCCTATCAGAACACAGAAGAGGGAGAAAAATCATTCTAACAATGAGCATCAGGGAACTGTGGTTGTGGGGCATTCCAGCAGAGCCTTGAAGGACAGATGTAGAAATGGACAGAAAGAGCTTCTAGGCCAGGTATAGTCTTTTTTTTTTTAATCACCATAGTGAAATCCCCAAGGCAGGCACTCGTGGAGAAAACATTCTGGAGATTCAAAGTTCAAAACGGGACAGTCACATTGGTTCAGCCCCTGATCAGGGTAAGGAATGGCATCACATCATGGTTTGGACTACATGGGAGGAAGCATCACATCACAAAACCAGGCAGGAAAGCAGAGTGACTCAGAGGTCAGGGTCGAGATTTTATAACAACTCACTCTCCTGAGCTTTCACTGCAAATGGCCATCATTCCCTTCTGAGGCCACACCCCCAGTGACCTGAAGATCTCCCACTAAGCACCACCTCCTAAAGGTTCCCTGAGCTCTCCCATCATGACACTAACAACCAGGCCTCCAACACTTAGACCCTTGGGAAGCAAATCAAATCCCATCCAAGTACAGAAGAACATCTAGAGAGTATACTGCAGACAGGAAGGGACAGTTTCAGTAGATGAAGATGCATTCAAGATGGCCAGGTAGTCAGATGCACAGATAGCTCAGAGTGTAGAGGGAGATGAAACAAACAGACAGAGGTCACATCACCATCATGACATGGATATCGCTTGGAGATTACTTATTGCTAGGAGAACCAAGAGATTCCCAGACAGAAATGACACCATCACATCTTGTTAATGGGATGAATGCATAGGATAGATCATAATTACCCACAGACCCCTTTTCACTCACAGAAGTATTTCCATTTAAATGATAAGTTAGACCATTCTAATGTTAGATCATCTTACTGTCCCATGAGAAACAGAAACTGTGGGGGGAGGGGAAATGGAGACAAAAAAACACACTTGTTCAAAAACAGTACCAACTACCCAAGTAGAAACAAAGAGACTTCAAAAGCAAAGAACTAATGGAAATTGAAAGGGAAAAAAAAACATACATCAAAGAGTCACTTTGAAGGTAGATTCAGTAAGTATCGATTGATGGGTGAAGGAAGGAGTAGGAAATAAACAGGCCTACAGAGGCCTGGTCCTTTAGTTCTGGATATGTGGGGTTTGATGGGACACGAGAATATTCTTATGTAGAAGGCCACAGAGCTGGGAACCATAGACTGACAGAGAGCAGAGATGAGAGCTGGAGGTGGATCATGGCTGGAGAGGAATACAGGGAAACTACAATAGGAGGTAAAACAAGATGGCACTTGGGGCCGGTGAGCAGATGATCTTAGGTTGTAGGTCAAAGGACAGAAACACCTTGGGAACAGGATCATGGCTGCCTGAAGAGAACAAGATTGCAGGATGACTGGTTGGATCGTCAGAATCCTTTACTCCCAAAGGATTGAATAGGTCAAAAGAGAAGATTAGAAAGACCTTGGAAAATTCCATGTCACCAGGGAAGTGGGGGACACATGGCAAGTACAGTGGGTTGAGAAGTGAATGGGAGGCAAGGAAGTGGTATCAATAAACAGAGATGACTTTGGATAATCCCAGTGAAGAAGAAGGAGACTATGATTTTGAGAAATAGTCAAGAAAGGGAGCCAGGCCCTAAGGGCTCAACTCTGTAATCTTACCTACTCCGAGATTACAGATTGAGGCCAGCTCAGACAAAAATGTGAGATTCTAATCTCAACCAAATAGCTGGGCATAAAGGAAAGAAGAGAGAGAAGAAAGGAGGGAAGAAAGGGGAGGAGGACTCTGAACATGATTGAGCACCATGAAGAAGTTGACTGTAAGAGCATCTGGACATGAGCTGTCACCCAGTGAACTCTTGACATGAGAAGATGGTTAAGTTGACAAGGGGGTATTGGTTTGGCATTCAACGACTCCTCATAACAATCCCATTCCACAGGGCTGCAGAGAGGCCAAGCAGATGTCCCATAAACAACTACTGAATGGTAGATGGAGGATAGAAATCCACGTCTTCCCATGGCAGAGGCTCCTAGGCCACTTGGAGTCAGCAAAGAGCAGTGGCCTAGTGCTCTCAGGAGAGCTGGAGGTGAAGTCATCTTCTGTGAATGGTGGGGGTGGATCTGGAAGCCTTGGGAGGGAAAGGAGGAGTTGAAACAGCTGTGGTGAAGAATGCACTAGGGATGGGCTAGGGAAGAGAGGGCACCAGCAGCTTCCCAAGGGCTTCCAGAGCTTCCAGAACATTCTCTCATGTTCTTATCACTTGCATTCCCAGCCCTGTTTCCTGCCAGAACCTGCACCTACACTCTTCTGATTTCGTCTCTTATTCTCTAATCCCTTCCTCCAGGGAAATAAGTCATGGGGCCCAAGTAAAATAGGTCCAAGTGTCTAGGGGGCAGAGCTGGACTGGTGCTCCTTGGTATGTGTCCTATCATATAGCCCCCTCCTAAGAGTGACGACAGGAGACCACGTGTCCCTCAAGCCATGGTGACTCCAGGTAGAAGGTCTGGAAGCCAGGACAGTGGCTTGGACCTAGCCAGTAACTGAGAAGAACTTCTAGGTGAACTGGCTACCTGATCTTCTTAGACTATTCCATTCACAATAGGCCCACCCTTCCTGTATCACCTCTTTCTACTAGAGATAGATTAATTTTAGTTAACAATCAGAGATGATTACTTCATTTTTTTGTCCACTGGATAAAGTCTCACATATCTCTGATTCACAGCTCTGACTGCTTTGAAACTAGTAGCAAACTGAAACCTGCAGACCTTCCATCTTTGAAACAAACTCTATCCACTTAGTATCTGGAAAGTGTTGACTTTAGAGACAGGCTTGAAGACATGAAATCAATGCTGAGTGGATGAGTCCCATCAAAATAGAACTAACTAAGTCATCGACCAAGTTAGCAAAATCCATATAGGACAAATCTCCATGAAACTGAACAAGGATCAGAAGAATTGGGATTGATTCTAGAAGTGTGCTAACTCCCCCAACCATCATTACCAACATATTGAAACTCAAACTAGAAAATCTAGGTCTGGTGGCTTTTATTAGACTCTGACTGGGGGTTACCCATTCACTCATCCAAGGGTTCTCCAAATAGAAAAGAAAGGGAAGGAAGGAAGAAAGGAAGGAAGAGAGGAAGGAAGGAAGGAAGGAAGGAAGGAAGGAAGGAAGGAAGGAAGGAAGGAAGGAAGGGAGGGAGGGAGGGAGGGAGGGAGGGAGGGAGGGAGGGAGGGAGGGAGGGAAAGGGGAAGGGGAGGGGAAGGGGAATGGGGAAAGGGAAGGGGAAGGAAGGGAGACAGTGATTCAGTTCCACCTCGAAGAAATGAAGTCATTTGACAAGATACAATCTAAGAGTGTGATCTAAGTGACTATATTTTAAGACAGGGCAGGAAAGGGGAGAGATAGAGCTCTTCAAAGGCACTGTTTCTAAATTTCTGTGTATTTAGAATCCAAATGTTTGAGAAGCAATGATCCATATGTGTGTGTATACACAGACACCCAAGTAAACACACACACACACACACACACACACACACACACCCCAGATACTGTTTCTTCAGTGCTGTATACCATGACTCAACCCAAGTGAAAGAATCAAACCTGGACCTCCCTGTAACCTCTCACTTAAATTTCTCTCTCCTACCACAGGCAGGCGTCTCCTGACAACCTGGCCAAGTCCAGTCCAACCCTTCAGCTAGATTATCATTTTCCCTAAGTTGCCCTGAAAAGCAGCGCAGAGGAAACAAATCCCTTCCATTCCGCCCCCCCTTGGCCCCTCCAACCCTCCTTTCCCCGTTTCCAACATTGTCTAATTAATGCAGGAGAAAATTAATTACAGAGGGATTTTCAAGACCTCAACATCTAATGACCAGCCCCCCTCACCCCCACCTCCCTGCTGCTAATTGTGGCTACCCATTGGCGCTGCCCAGCCCGGCCTCCTCCTCCTCCTTTCCCTTCCCAGAACCCACGAACAATACCACAAGCTAATTAGGCAAAGAAAGAGTTTCTTGGCAAAGGGGGCCGAGTGCTAGGTCAGTACTTTGAACAACCCAGAAGAAAAACAAAACAGCATTAAAAGAAAAAAGAAAAAAAAAAAGAAAGAAAAGAAAAGGAAAGGGAAAAAAAAGAGTGTGGCGAGGATGGGGGTGGAGAGACCTGTTAATCCCAGGCATATTTCCTCCAAATATTCTCCTTTTCAAGTGTTTTTCTTCCTGGTAAACAAAGTTCTATGGCTGGCTCTAGAGATTTTAGGGCACGGTTGCTTAGTAATATTGGGGAAAACACAACCCACCTCAAGCCCCATTTTGCTTCTTCTGTCTTACTCAGAGGCAGAGACAGCCTGTTTGTAAAGAAGAGCTGAGCTTTCTTTTCCTTATTTTTTTTTTCCTTTTCTCTTTTGCTTTTTCCTCTGTAAGAGCTCCCCAGAGCTTGGCAACGAACAAAGTGCACTAAACTCTCCCATGCGCGGTTATCTAGGCCAGCACCATCCAACAGCACTCCTCCAATCACAGAAGCACCCTCCATCCAAGATGGAAGCCATTAGACACCTGTGGCCATTGGGCCCTTGAAATATGACTCATGGAAACTGAATGTTCACTATGATTTCCTTCTGATAAGTTGATATTGAACCAGCAGCACTTGGTTTGAAAAACCACAACTGAGGACAAGACCCTCTGGGCTGTGAGGCACTGGCAGAGAATAACAAGCAAGTAGTGCCTGGGTGGCTCAGAATATGGCCTCCTTCTCTTCTCTTTGGCCTTTTAACTGCAATCTCAAGTTTCCTTCTCTGTCAGATTAGCAATATTCTCAAGATGATGTCTCAGGGTGATCTCGGGGCTCTGCTAATGGATAAGAAAGTTTCCCAGTGACCTCATCAACCAGAGAAAAATGAACATGGACCATGCTGCAGCCTGGCTGTACTCTAGTCCATCGTTGCTCCTCCAACTCCAAGAATTCCCTGCTGCTTCCCACCCCTGTGTCTTGCTTCTGCTGGCCCTTTGCCTGAGATATCCCACCCGTCTGGTTTCTCTTCCTTGGCCAGTGAGTCCTGTTGCAATTCAAAGGTGCTAAAGAATTAGCAGTCCCCTGAACCAGGAAGTTCTGTCTTATGTTCTCCTCTCCCCACCAATTCTTGAACTCAGGACCTGAGTGCTGTCCCTGAGCTCCTTTTTGTTCAAGATTAGCCTTCTACCACTTGAGCCACTTCCAGCTTTTTGGTAATATATTGGAGATAAGAGTCTCATGGACTCACTGGATGTGATGGCTCACGCCTGAAATCCTAGCTACTCAGGGAGCTGAGGACCACGTGTCAAAGGCAGCCTGGGCACTAAAGTCCATGAGATTCTTATCTTCAGTGAACCACCATTGGAAGTTACCCTGTGGTTCAAAGGGTAGCCTTGAGCTGAAGAACTCAGGGACAATGCCCAGGCCCAGAGTTCAAGTCCCACGACCAATAAGGAAAAAAAAAGAAGAAGAAGAAGGGCCAGGAGTTTGGCCTAGGGGTAGAGTGCTTGCCTAGCATGCACGAAGATCCGGGTTCAATTCCTCAGTCCCACATACATAGAAAAAAGCTGGAAGTGGTGCTGAGGCTCAAGTGGTAGAGCTCTAGCCTTAAGAAAGTCCAAGGACAGTGCTCAGGCCCTGAGCTCAAGCCCAGGACTGGCAAAAAAGAAAAAAAAAGAAGAGTCTCATGGACTCCTGCCTGATTTGGCTTCAAACCATGATCTTCAGATCTCAGGTTCCTGAGTAGTTAGGATCACAGTCATAAGCCACTGGTGCCCAGCTTGTTCTCTTTTCTCTTCTCTTTCCTATATGTCTCACAGACTAAAAAGGAACTAATTATTTGTAACCTTCACATGGTTTTGTAAGAATACCTACATGGTATTCTCAATTTTGCCTCTTGGTCTGCAAATCCTAAGAAATTCACTTTCTGGCCCTTTAAGACTTGGCCTCTGACTTGGGCCCCAAGAAAAAGGTCCAAGAGGTCTAAAGTAGCTTGAGGTTGGAGAAGAGAGAAGCCCACCTGGGGGGAGGGGGTTCTGAGAGAAAGAGAGAGAGAAGGCCCTCCTCTGTTCACATTTGAGACACTGAGCAGAGCAAAGCAGAGCCACTGGCAGCTGGCTTCATCACTGGGATGAGTCCCCAGGGACACGAGTCCTCATGGAAAAGTACACCGTGGGCTTCTTCCGGGCTTCTTCCTAGCCCTTCCACCACCACCACCACCTCCCTCTTCCCACCATACCCACCTACTACCAGCAGTGGACCTCAGGTGGGGGAACACATGACCTAACTGAGGTCCCAACACTCAGACCCTGGCAAATAATGGGACTTTCCTTGGTTTCCATTCTGTGGTTTGACACTGTTCAATTGCAGTTCCCATTAAAGTAAAGCCCCCAAGTGTGTTTTTAATAGCATTGGAAAGGTCTTCCACAGAGACAGGCACGGGACTTGGAAACTGTGCTACAGGCAGGAAGCAATCTGCTGTTCTTTCCTTGCCTGCTAAGACATGAACTAAAGTTTCTAAGAACCAGAGCAAGAATTTCTGCAAGCTCTGATGGCATCTCATCTTAAGTGAGCAACAGCAGCCTGAAAAGTTGCCCCATCTCTGGCCCATGCCCCTGATCCCTTCCCTTGTCATCCTTGTTCAGTATCATCCTAGTCTTCAGCCCCACCGAGTGCCAAACTTAGTCTCCAAACGTCGTGGGCATCTGGACAGTCTCGTGACCCACTCATTACCTTGAACTGGCTCACCACGCTTCCAATCAGGGAGAGGCAGAGTGCACCTCACATGTAAATATTTCCCTGCTGGAGGATCTGCTTTGCTGCTGCTTGGCAGAAAAGAGACAGGAAGCTATTTAGATATATTATCTTCCCTCTCAGGAAGTGTAGAGGAACTTTTCTATTGCAATTCACACAAACATTCCACGTAATGGTCACTTACTCATGCCGGCTCATTCGGTCACCACTGAAGAATGCTCACTCAGGCTGATTAAAAGTCCTTACAGTATCTTTGCTTGCTGTCCTTAGACAGAGCAGAGAGCGTCTTCTAGTCTGGTGTGAACCAAAACTAAGTGAGCAGGGTCCAGCCAAGAGGGCAATGGGGATTCATCTCATCTTCACCGCCCCCTCCCACCTCCCTCCTGAGACACACTTCCCACTAGTGCAATATAATTAAGGTTTTGTGAAGTCCCTTAGACGTCAATGAATAAGAGGGTCCTCTAAGGGAACTAAAGAGGATCCAGGGCAAGAGACCCTGAGAGATGCTGTGCCAAAAGTATACAAGTAGCATAGATTCATGATCAGGCTAGGGGAAAGAAACAATGTGACTGGAAAACTGTGACAACTGTAATTCGTGGGTGATTTTGTTCCAGACACCATTCTCAGCACTTTATATGAACCCATTCATTTAAAGTTACACACACACACACACACACACACACACACACACACACACACACACAAAAGAGAGGTGGGCAACTATGAGGAATTGGCCCAGAAAGTTAAATACTCTGCCTAAGATGGCCCCCATGAGGAGTGGCCCTCAGGGAAACACAAGTCTGGCCCACAGTCTTCATGAGGCCTTTTCCTAAGGCCTGGTAGCCACCTCATCCAGAGGTGGCTACTCTACACTTGAAAAGCGGCTAACACTATCTTTAATTTTATCTTAATTATTCAAATTCCTACCACAGCTTGAAAACTGCAGCTATCATAATGACACTCCCTGCCTACACAGTCAGGTTCAGAATCCTTGCTCTTCTGACATTCGATTGTCCTGCCTTCCAAACCAGTTAAGAGAACTAGGAAGTATTTTATTAGGAGAATTATTAAACTCTGAAGGTTTTGATCTACTGTCTTCAAGGACAAGAATATGTGAGAGATTAGACATGCAAAAGAGAAAAGTTACCTTACATTAAGCAGTGGGCATTTGGGGGCAGAAGTTTGTAAGCAAACCTATAAAGGAAAGAAGAATGAAGCATTGTCCATCAGGGAAGAAAGTGGTTTCCTCTGTATAACATAACCATTTTAAGTTGTTTTGATATTTGTCAGAGTGGCCTTGTTGAGATTTAACAAGATGTAACAGTGGAGATTTTACTGTCTAGAATCATGTGGTCAAATTTGGAAACCAAGCTCTATTTCTCCAAATAATGTAAGATTGCATGATTCAAGAAAGCAAGTACTAAAATCCACCTCAGACCATATATGTATCCTTTAGAGCCAGGCTGGATATTAATCAGTACAAATGAGAATGATCAGGAAATGGAATTTGGAGGGAAAGCCAGTGGAAAGACCAAAGGATGAGTACTTAGAAGAGAAAAACACCTTTCAGGGTATCTTTTGGAGACTGATATTCCAGGACTAATTAAAGTAACTTGAAATTCCCTAGCTTGGATCAACACAGTGGTTCTGGGGGCAGACACAGGAATGTCTAACAGTGGTAAGGGACAATTTGGGAAATTATGACTTTGGTTTAGGTCATGTGGATTCAGAGGCGACAGAGGGCTGGATTCTTGGACGAATATCTACCTTTCGATTTGGATAGGAAGAGAGTCTGTCAGAAGGCTGCAAGGATCACCTCCATTCCTAGCCATATCTTTTTTTTTTTTTTTTTTTTTACTTTCCACAGTGAAAAGGTTAAGCCGAGTCAGCCATGAGACTCCAGGTTTCTTCATGTCAATCCCCCACTGGGGACAAACACAGCATATGCCTTGTTTTCTCTTATTTGACAGACAACCTGTTCCTTCATCTTGTGAGTTATAGTCATCTGACCTTTGTTTTTGTTTGGGGGTGGGGCAGTCCTAGGGCTTGAACTCAGATCCTGGATGCTGTCCCTGAGCTTTATTTTGCTTAAGGCTAGTGCTCTACCCTTTAGGCCATAGTTCTACTTCCAGTTTTTTGGTGGTTAATTGGAGATAAGAGTCTCAAGGACTTTATTTCCCAGACCTTGACTCTTAAATTCCAGCTTCCCAAGTAGCTAGGATTCTAGGCAGGAGCCACCAGCACTCAGACTCATCTATGCTACCCAACGGCTGATTCTTTCTTAATAGCTTTCCCTTTGCTGAATGTATTTGTAATACCTACTCCCTGAAAAACATTTGAAAATTTCAAAAACAGAAATAAAGAAATGTAACCACATAGACACATAGAGTCATATATATATATATGCATATATGTACCTGTTTATAAATGCATCAATAGAGACTCATCGTGTGTATGTGTGTGGATAAACAAGTGTAGGTGGCATATTGTTTTGGACAATGACAAACAAAATACATGACTGTAGCTCCATAAGATGCTAATGGTAGTGAGAAATTCCCCCATAAGCCAGAGCACAATGCGATGTGTTACTCACACATTTGCGGTGGAGCTGGTATAAACAAACTCACTGCTCTGCCAGACATATAAAATATAACACATACAATTATGTATAGTACACGATACTGAGTAATGATAATAAACAACTATCCTACTGCCTCAATGTCTTTACTATATCATACTTCTTAGGTTAAATGGACATCTTTTAGGAACAATTATTGTATCAAAGACAGTATGCCATCATTAAACACCAGCAGCCGCGCCATGCTTCCTGAGTTTTCTTTGTCTCTTGATTATATCAAGAGGTCACATCAAGGAATGGACCTAGAGTCCTACTTTTGTGTGGGTTGCACTTCACGTTGTTGGCAGAATGAAAAAAGTCACCTAAGATGTGCTTGTCATGGGGAAAGATAATGCACTATTGGAGGAAAGCAAGAATGGTTGCAAGAAGGCTTGGAAGTGAGGCAAGGTAAGACCAGGGAAACTTATATGTTGCTGTCTTTACTATCTCCAAGAAAAGTAGACCCGAAATGCCCCCTAGAGAACATGGCTCCTGAGCTGGTCAGTAAAACACACAGGGCACAGAGGCACACACACACACACACACACACACACACACACACACACACACACACACATACAGGGAGCACTCCTTCCCTGCCCCCACCCCCACCCAACTTATTCTCTCTCTCTTTTTTTTTTTTTTGCCAGTCCTGGGCTTAAGCTTAGGGCCTGAGCACTGTCCTTGGATTTTCTCAAGGCTAGAGCTCTACCACTTGAGCCTCAGCACCACTTCCAGCTTTTTTTCTATGTATGTGGTACCAAGGACTCGAACCTGGGTCTTCATGCGTGGTAGGCAAGCACTCTACTACTAGGCCAAACTCCTGGCCCCGCCAACTTATTCTCTTATGGAACTGATTCTCCAACCTTAGAGGCAGCTTGATCTGTTACTGGAGGTAGGAGGAGGAATGGTTACCTGGTTTCATTGTCTCAAGAAACTGCTCATGTCCCTGAAAGCTCAGGGCAGGACAGAGCTGTCCCTGATCTGAATCCAGGATGGGGAGATGGATCTATCAATTGGGATGGCAGAACTTCCAAAGTTCCCCTCCCCTTCCGTGATGCTGGCTCTGCTCTCTTCCTAATGAGCTGCCCCAGAGAGCCTGAGGGGAGGGAGGGGCCGCGTGGCTACTTTCCACAATATTTGGGCCACTCCTTGTTTCTTTTGAGAATTCCATCTTTAGGTTTTCCATGTCCCAAGTGCCGTTTGTCATGACCTTTCCCTCACGACTGTCTCTGACGGCTTCTCATGCGTGAAACATATGTTTGTTCATTATTTTCTTGTCCACAACCTTCCCTCAAAACCATCCCGCCCCGGGGCCCTCCCTCCCTGCACCCTTTACCCCCGTGTCACACAGATAATGAATTACCATTCCTTCAGATGGAGGTTGAAAACTTGTGGTCTCCAAGGCAACGGGATATCCCGGGGTGGGGGCTCTTGCCCCCGCCAGGGACAGACTGGAAGTAAAGGGGGTTGGGGAGATCTAGGGAGAGATGATATCATTCTCAAGGCCTGGGAGCAGCCAATCAGCTTTCAAAGATATGATGTCATCTCCCCCACTCCCCACCCCCTTGTGTCTAGGTAACCCCACTGAGAATTCTAGACAAGTATTGAACTCAAAGTTGTATTGCTGTGAGAGAAAGGGGGTGGGGGTAATGGCAATGGAGAGAGAGAAAGAGATGGGCCAACCCTCTGGATGGCCCAGGCAGACTCTACAGTCCTGGTTAGCAGCAGCCCCATAAAAATGTCATCAGCTTAGTCTCTCCCTGCATTACAATACAATGATTTCTTTGGGGAGAAGGGGGGGGGAGGAAGATTTATTTTGCAACCACACCCCCGCCTCTCTTGGAAGAGAAATACCAACCACCAACAAGTTGTGAATGAAGTGTCTGCAGATCAGCTCTGAGAACTTTCCGGATGGAACTAGGCAGACACACTCCTGTGCGCATGCTCAGGTTCGCTCACTCACGCCAGCTTTTGTCTGTTTTAGCCATCCCAAGGATGGGGAAAACTTTGGGCTCCGGGGGTGGCAGCCTGGTTTGGGGCAAAGCTACCCAGCCCTAGTGAGTGGTGTGTTCTACTTAAGGCTTGGGGGAGGGGAGAGATAAATTTGTCCCCAAGACAAAGACAGAGTCCAGGGCTTCATGCCAGGCTTCCAGAAGCAAACAAGCCCTGCTCTGGGGAGGGGTGTGGGCTCCATCCAGAGCTTGCTGGAATATTACCACCATGCAGAGGCGGGGAGGGTACCCGGCCTCCTCTGCCAGCTTTTTGTCTTGAAGCTCAGAAACAGGACTCAGGAAGCTAACACTTTAAAAGCTTTTCCCCCAAATGCTAGAGACTGCCCCCAGAACTCCAGGCTATGGGATACAGGGTCAGATGTCTCAGCCCGGAACTGCTCTTGAGTGGAGCTGGCCTCCACAGGCCCACTTACATTGCCTTTAGAAGACACAAAAGCAGAATTCCCATTTGGCAGGTGTGCACAACAAGGCACAAAGAGAAAAGAAGGAACCAGCTTAGCTACACACAACACAGTTTCTAATCTACAGGGAGGGACAATTTGCCGTGCAATAGTTGCACCAGAACATGGAAGCCCTTTTGCCCTGGGCATCCTCTGGTGACAGTCTGTAGAAGTGATTCTATTCCCAAGAGTGGTGAGCAAGAACACATACTAGACGCATCATGAGTCCAGCCCTCTTGGGACCACAGCCATATACCAAGTACAGCAGGTTGCAGCTTCAGTCCATCCCCTCTCCCCATGAACCCCCTGCCACCAAGGGGCTTACAGTCTAGAAAAGATCAAATAGAAGCAGTGTCTAGAAGGATGTCTCTAGCTCCAGAGAATGCTAGCAAGAGGTAATGCTCAAAGGGCCTTTACAGGATGGATAATGATTTCTTGTTGGAAAAGCTGAGGATACTCTACACAGAAGGAACAACAAAGGTAAGGACACTGAATCCAGCCAGAACAGAATGGCTTAGTACAACGTGACCAAAGCCTACTCCTGTGTTTGGGCATATTGTTGTGAATTAGCTAGTGATTCTGCTTCATATTTGGCTGCATCCTCCTGGGCTGGAGGATGGAGTAGCCAGAAGCAGGAATATTCTAGTATTCTACAGACACATGGAGGAAGAAAAAGTGATAAATTCCTTCCTTCTGAGCTCCCTCCTTCCCTCTCTCCCTCTCCCTACTTCCTTCCAATTCTTTCCTTTTCTCCATTTCTCCCTTTCTCTTTTATTTACTCCCTCCCTCTTTCCTTTCCCTTCTTTTTTTTTCTGCCAGTTCTTGGCCTTGAACTCAGGGTTTGGGCACTGTTCTTGGGCTTTCTCAAGGCTAACGCTCTACCAGTTGAGTCACAGCAGCACTGCCAGCTTTTTTTATGTATGTGGTACCAAGGAATGGAACCCG
Source organism: Megascapheus bottae (assembly GCF_031878675.1). Classification (NCBI taxonomy): domain Eukaryota; kingdom Metazoa; phylum Chordata; class Mammalia; order Rodentia; family Geomyidae; genus Megascapheus; species Megascapheus bottae. The sequence goes on from NC_143525.1 coordinate 22,895,982, forward strand.
AGTCTGTGCATGCCAGGCAAGCACTCTAACACTAAGCCAAACTCCCGGCCCCTCTCTCCTTTTTATTTTCCAGAGAAAAGGAAATAAATTACTCTTTACATTGTTATTTTTCTCTCAAGAAATTGCATGTTGCCTTCATCCAAGAAAATTTAGTCTCCCTTTCTTTTCTTCCTTCCTTCCCCCCTCTCTCTCTTCTTTCCTTCCTTCCTTCATTTCCCTTTTTCTTTTTCTTTCTGTCTCTCTGTTTCTCTCTGCCTTCTCCTTCCATTCTGCCCTTCTTTTTCTTTTACAGGGTCTCACTGTATTGTCCTAGCTGACCTCAAATTTGTGGGGTCAAGCCATTCTCCAGACTTTGCTGTCTACATAGCAAAGGCTACCGACACATACCCCCATGCCCAGTTTGTAACACATATTCCTGCTCATCATTGTCTATACTTGGGTAACATAATACCAACAATCTCTCAGAGGCCAAGAAATACAGTCAGAATATATTCATGGTAGGCAAAGAGCTGAAAATATTTCAGCGATGTTAAAGACTATTGCATACAGACATAAAAAAAAAAAACCACTTTGGCCTATTTGAAGGATTTACTCTGTCAGCTCGGACAGTCTAGGAAGACGCCATGGAGGAGGTGCTATGGGGTAGACTCCAAAGCAGAGGCCAGTGTCAAGCGGCAGAGAGAAGAGTAAGCAGAGCCCGTGGCAGCCCCTGCCTGAGTCAAGGCCAGGCCCTGAGATGAAGCCAGGACTGAGCAGCTGGGGCAAGTGTGGGCAACAGAGGCAGGACTGGGTTATTTTACCAAATGGGCACAGATCCTCAGGCTCAGTCAAATTGATTCCGCCTGCCAAAGTGACAGATGGGGCTCCAATGCTCCCACTGAGCACCAATCTAATTTAAGAGAGAATTTTCCTTTGTGGAGAGATAAATCTCTTATTTGGGGGATTTTTCAACCCTATTGAAAAGGTGTAGAAATAGTTAAAGAAATGCCCATCAAGCCATCCCTGCAGAATGGGCTTCATGTTCACCCTCGCCCGGTTAGCCTTTGTCACTGTGGATAAACAGGAGGCTTTCTTTTTTTCTGGAAGCCTCTCTACTCTGTACCATGGTCCTTCACCAGCCTCTATGCCCTGCCAACAGCATTCTTCCCTGCCAAGTCCACAGCCTCACACCTGTGCAGGGACAGATTCCTGTCATCTCTTCCATGTTCCAGGGAAGCAAACTATTTCCAGTCCTGCTCTTGCTTCCTCCCACACAGAATCTCACCGAGACTCAGGTACTACACTGGAGTGCTGCATCTCTTTGACCACATTTGATCTGGCAGAACCACAGCTTTGAGAATCCATAATGGCACTGATGTTTTCCAAAGAACATAGGAACACCCACACTCTCTTAAGAGTGTCTCTGCTCTTTCACTTTTTGTCTGCTTTTGTCTGCTTTTTCTTTGCTTACATACTCAATAAAGCTCTGCCAAGTTTTCTTACCACAAAGAACAAAGAATACAGTCAACCAACATGGTCTTCTCATTATTTACTTTTTATTCAGTTATTTCTTAATATGTTTATATTGAGACTGTGTCTTCCTTGGTAGCCTGGTATGGTTTGGAACTCACCATTCTCCTGCCTCAGCATCTCAAAGGCTGGGATTACAGGTGTATATCACCAGCTCTAGCTTCTTTTCCTCTTAACAGAATGTCTCTTAGCCTCAGGGGTCCAGATGTTAACACCATGTCATGCATCTGACATGTGGCACAGGTGATGCAAGGTCTTTCCCAGGGTCTTCTGGAAACCTAAGATGTCACCTCTTCCTCCAAGACGGTAACTCTGATCCCCAGGCCAAGACACCTTCGATGTCCCTGCCAAAAGTAACTGACTTTGTAGGTATTTTCCCCCTTGAAAATAATAAGTAGCCTAGAAGCTACAGGTTAAGGTGATGCAAATCTCTTGTTCTTATAAGTCACTGGACACTAGTATAATTTCAAATGGTGAGTTTCTAACTCCAGCACCCTTCCTGCATTCACCGCCAGTCCTCAGAATTCTATTAGCAAATGCATAACCTTTGACCCATTTGTCTGTCAATTTGTTATGACCTGTCTGTCCGCTCTGTCCATTGTCTGTCTGTCTGTATCATAGCACAGAACTGTGATATGCTACTTTGCCTCATAATTGGCTACAAAATGACATTGGTACTTCAAGATGTGCCCAATTTTCCCAGTGCGAGCTTCTTCAAACTGGCTTGCAGGTTCTCGCATCAAGCATTCAGCCTTTCCAAATTCAGGTCATTTTTTTTGTAGCTGGCATAAAATGATCTTATTTACCTGGGATCCCAGAGGGAATCTGTGGTGGCTAGAACATCCATTGCTTTGAGAAAGCCAAGGGAAGCTCCCATTAGCCCTTTGCATCATTGAAACCTCTGGATCCTCTGATGAAGGACAGGTCCATGGAAAAGGCTAGTCTGCCACTCCATTCCAGAGGGCCTTTTGTTTGTTTTTGTTTTGTTTTGTTTGAATTGAGAGTAAAGAATTTAAAGACACAGGGGCAGAGACACTCAGCTCTAAATACCACATTCTTAAAATTCTTGTGGATTTCTGGGCAGTTTTCAGCAGCCTCAATGCAAGGGTCTCTATTACCTCCCTCCTTTGAGGCGCCAGAGCCATCAACTTTTTGCCATGTAAGACCCACACCCCGCATGAATTCTGCACAGAGGGAGTTCTGGGGAGCTTTCCCTACAGACAGGCAAACCCAGGGTCTGACAGTCAGTAGACTGGCATGTGGTTGCAACATGTGAAGCCACACTGCCTGGGTCGCTTCATGGAGACACAAACAGAAGCTTGCAGACATGTGCACATGTATACACACCACACACACACACACACACACACACACACACACACACACACACACACAAAGGCATCTTTCCTCCTGGGTAGTTACCTCACTCCAAATCAGACAACATGAAGCAATCTCAAAGCTCTCTGCAAGGCATTGTTTTGCACCTCTAGGTCCTGTGGATGCAACTTCTAGATTTAGAAAAAGAGAAATGTCTACTGGGAATAACACCCCGAATCTGAGCATCTTGGGGGGTGGGGTGGGTAGGTGGACATGCCAAGGAGAGCCAGGCACCACCAGGCAATACTGGCAATGGGTGTTCCTCCCTCCAGGGTCACAAAAAGGACACGGGTGAGATTATCAGCTTTCACGTGGTCACTGTGTGTGGGTTAGGGGTTGGCTCAAGGAGTTAGCCAGAGTCACTTACCCCTCATGACAAAACTGTAGGGAGAAACGAGTAATTCTGAACCTCAGTTTCCCTCTGAGCACAATGAGGAAGCCATAGCACCAGAAAGACTCTTTAGAAGCCTGCTCTGCTGAAGCCAGGACCATAAAATCATGTAAGGTCGAATCATATATTCTTCCCTCTGGTGGCCTCACTTCTTTTCCCTTAAAAGATGGGACTTTGGGGCCGGGAGTTTGGCCTAGTGGTTAAAGTGCTTGCCTAGCATGCATGAAGACCCGGGTTCGATTCCTCAGTACCACATATAGAAAAAAAGCCGGAAGTGGTGCTGAGGCTCAAGTGGTAGAGCTCTAGCCTTGAGAAAGTCCAGGGACAATGCTCAGGCCCTGAGCTCAAGGCCAGGACTGGCAAAAAAAAAAAAAAAAAGATGGGACTTTGGGGTGAATAATTGCAGCGGTGCTACTACTAGACACTATGTTGAAAATGAACTATACAAATAGTGGATGGGGATGGGTGGGGGAACCGGGAGAAAGCGAGGGGTGACATTGTCCAGAAAGAAATATACTCTTAACCTGACTTACATAACTGTAACTTCTCTGTACATCACCTTTATAATAACAATTCAAAAAAAATTGGGGGTCAGGGAGTGGTTCACGCCTATCGTCCTAGCTACTCAGGAAACTGAGATCTGAAGATCATGGTTCAAAGCCAGCGCAGGCAGGAAAGTCTTAAGACTCATATCCAATTAATCAGGGGGGGGGCGGGGGAAGCCAGTAATGGAGTTCAAGTGGTATAGCAAAAACGTTTAGGGACAGTGCCCAGGCCCTGAGTTCAAGCCTGAGGACTGGCACTGAACACACAGTGTGACTACTGTTATTACAGAAGAGATGAGAACCCAAATATATGCAGGTGCACTCCTAGAGTTGACCATATAATACACATTTAGTGGCCAAAGTGAAGCAAGCCAGGGAGAAAGGCCTCAGAAGACAGCTGTCCTGCTGCTCCCTCCATCCTAAACTTCCAGCCTCTAGGACTGTGAGAGAGGAAGGCTTGTTTACCTGAGTGCACAATTGGCAGCCTTGGCTAATTAACCCAGGTAGACATTTGGCTATGGCTTTGCCCCTTATCCACACCGTTTCTCCTCCTTCTCCCTCTTTCCTTCCTTCTCTGTTTCCTTGTGTACAGGACTTCCCCGGGTCTTTCTGAGATTTCCACAGCAGCGGGAACCACTACCAGAAGGACAGGTTTCTAGAGTCATCTGGTCCAAACTCCAAAGCTTAAGCCTTTGGCTCCAAAGGGAAGGAGGAAAACTTGAGATGTCCCCTTTGCATTTTTGACTTGGAGCAGACAAACTATTCAAATCACATACCTTCCAGCAAAGTCTATGCTACAGCCCCTGGCAGCTGACCTGGAAGCTCAGAGCAGCAATGAAAGAAAAATTCCTATTAGTTGATCTGTGATTTCTAACAAAACTGGTTCCTCTCTGCCCACCCACCCACACTTGTGGGCCCCACAGGCCAAGCTACCAGGTACAGATGTGGGAGATTCTGGCTTAGTGAATCATAGGGCTATGAGGGAGGGAGGCCCAAATTGGGCTCCCACTGAGTTGTCAGGCACCATGAGGAGAAACTGGACCAGAAAGTACCCGCTTTGTCCTGAGGCCTCACACGGCCACATTCACGGTCTCCTATCACTCAGAGCCAGGAGCGGCAGACCTTACCTAGCAGTCAGGAGCTCTAGGAGACAGTGTCTGGGCAGAGATCTGGAGGATCCAGCTAGGATCCAGAAGGGACTCCTGAAAACAGTTGAATGTGGCTCTGATCCATGGGGCAGAGAGGCAGCCTGCATTCAGGGTTCCATCTGTGGCCCTGTTCCCACGCAACCTTGGCCTTTTCCCTGCGGGCAAATCAGGGCATGTCCGGAAATGATTCCAGTCAGCCACACTACCCAGGGAGCTGCCCCAGAGCCCAGCCAGGGCCAAAAAACAAAACAAAAAAACCAGGACACATACACACTGTTCTTCCATTTTATGAATGAGTAAACCTGTATGCTTTCTATAAATGTCTGTGTAAATCACTGGTGGGCATTCCCCTACTGGCACGAGAAAAACCCAACCCAGGCTTCTTGGGGAAGGCTGTTCTCTGCTCTACTCCTGGGGCTCTAGGAAGCTGCCTTTTGAGCTGGTCTGTAGTTCTGCAGAGAAAACCCTGGCTCAGACAATGATTCAGTCCCAGAGAGGAAGGCAGCTCACCTTCCCAAGGCCTCCAGGATTGAATTCCTGGGGAGGCCAAGCCAGACCCTCTGGGGCTCAGGGAATCCTTTGTATTTGTTTCTTCTGGGACCATTCTCTCTCTTTCTCTCTCTTCTCTCTCTCTCTCTCTCTCTCTCTCTCTCTCTCTCTCTCTCTCTCTCTCTCTCTCTCTCTCCCTCTCTCCCTCCCTCCCTCCCTTCCTCCCCCCCTCCCTCCCCCTCCTCCGCCATCCCATCCATCACAGAGCAGGACCAAAGTCTCCATAGGCTCTTCTGAAAAACCTTACTTAACTAACAAGTAATCATTAATATTACCCCTGGCCCATGTAACCAACTGTTAAACTGACTCTAATGGAATGAAGAGTAGGCACCATGACCAGTATTAAAGCCAGGTCTGAACGATTGGCTTTCATGATCAGGCCGGTGTGTACACCGTGTGCATCCAGCCTTTCATATCAAAATGCACAGACATTTCTTCTACGCTAGTTTTCGTCTTTGCCCTGACTACCAGACCAGACAGTCTCAAATCCTTAAGTATCCGTAAGCCAGACCTGAGTCAAGACAACAACATGGAACTCACGGGCCTCACCCCTCCAGACTGGTCTACAGAAGGCAGGAGGGAAAATCCAAACCCAGGTAACCTGCTAAGCAGGGACAGCCATTTTGCCACTGCGCTCTGTCCTTCTCATGCATGCCGGGGGGCAGGAACTCTGAGTGAGTGGTGGGATACAATACATTCTTCAGGACAGCCGTGCCAGCCAGCCCAGACTACCTTTCTCCTGGGCCTGCCTGACACCATCCCCACCTGTGACTCACAGGCTTCCTGTGGCCCACAGCAGCCAGAATCAGGGGCCAGAACAGAAGGCTAGGCAGTCACAGCAAGAAGTGAGATGTTAGGACATCTCAATCCAGAGACTCTGGGTGGTGTTGATACATCCTCAGGCACCAGGAGGGCCAATGGAGGGGGACAGGTGCTATGTGGTCCCAAGTGGAGACAAGTGGAGATAAACAATGCCATTTCTAATCCCAGTGGACTCTCAGGGATCCCTGCCCCAGTGGGCAGGCTTAGAATGTGTTCTTTTGGAACAAAGACGACTTGATTGTATTTTTGTTTTATAATTCACTACTTGGGTTTTTGTTGTTGTTGGTGGTGGTGGTGGTAGTGGTGGTGGTGAGGTGTGTGTGTGTGTGTGTGTGCGCGCGCGCACGCACACGCATGCCTGCTGGTACTAGGGCTTGAACTCAAGGCCTTAGTATGTTCACTCAAGGGTAGCACTCTACCTACTACTCTTAAGCCACTGCTTAATTTCTGCCTTTTTTTCCTTTTTTTTTTTTTTTTAATGGTGGTTAATTAGTTTCACACGTTTTCCTGCCAAGGCTAATGTCAAACTGTGATCCTCAGGTCTCAGCTTCCTGAGAAGCTACAGTTACAGGCATGGAGTCTGGCTGGCTTCAACACGTGGGTTTGATTTCCAGATCTGTCACTTGTGAGCTGTACATCCCTGAGTATGCTACCTAATTTGTCTGTGCCTCTTTCTATATTAACTCAATGGGCCTAAAGATAACGAAATGACCTCAATGAAGTGACAAACTGTGTACAAAGTCCTTTGCACAGAACCTGGCTTCTGGTGACTGTCCAATCCATCTCTTGGCCTCTGGATGTGGAGGTTCTGTCTCCTGGAGCACTGGCTGCCAGGGGGCGGGGTACAAGTCCAGCAGCCTCTCTGCAGAGCCAGCTCTCAGCAAGCTTGTTTCCCCCTGAACTGCCAAGGTGTGCATCCCGGAGGCCTAGGCTCTGGGACATCACGTTTAATACTTGGTCTCCCCCTTCCTCTCTCCTTCTGCTTCACCAGGCCCTGATGAAGCCTGCCAGTCAGCCTCACTGCTGCCTCTGTCAGGCCCTAACTCGTCGGGCCGGCTTGCCTTGGTACCAGCGCTTATCCAAACATCTTCATCGCTTTTCATAAATTCAATCCCTTCTTATCGGCCGCCCCATCAGGAGGAAGGGCAGGAGGGGCTTGAGCGAAGTGTGGGGAGAAGAGCTTTAATTAGCCTCCTTGCTCTGCGGGGTCACCAGCAGTTCAATTACCCTGCCTTCGCATGTCCCCAATCACGTAGTTAAGACCTCCAGCCCTGCTTGCTCGCCAGGCTCACAGGCATCCTCTGAGTCCAGTCCAGGCTCCATGCTTTCAGTGTGAGAGCTGATCCCTGGCCATGGGCTGGGTGGGAATACTGCAAGTTAGAAATGGAAATTAGCCAGCCTGGTCCATTAGCAAATAGGTTGGAAGATGGAGGCTTGGTACCCATTCTTTGAGATAGCAGAGATCTCTAGCCTACCAAGTGACAAACTGTTGGGACAAAAGCTTAATCTTGGTCTCACAAGTAAGTTCACCTTGCAGAGGGTAGGGTGTCAAAGCACCCAGCTACCCTAGTAAGGTGCTTTTGGGGCAGGCAGAAGAAAGAGCTCCGGGTGGGATTCATGAGATTCACTTTCCCACTTGGAAATGTTTCCTCCTCTTAGAGTAGTATAGATAGGCTGGGCGCTGGTGGCTCATGCCTATAATCCTAGCTACTTAAGAGGCTGAGATTTGAGGATCATGATTCAAAGCCAACCCAGGCAAGTCAATGAGACTTCTATCTCCAGTTAACTACCAGGAAACCACAAGTGGCGCTGTAGTTCAAAGTGGTAGAGTGCTAGCCTTAAGCAAAAAATCTCAGGGACAATACCCAGGCCCTGAGTTCAAGCACCATGACTGACAGAAAAGAGAAAGAAAGAGAGAGAGAGAGAGAGAGAGAGAGAGAGAGAGAGAGAGAGAGAGAGAGAGAGAGAGAGAGAGAGGGAGGGAGGGAGGGAGGGAGGGAGGGAGGGAGGGAGGGAGGGAGACAGACAGACAGACAGGCCCTGGTGGCTCATACCTATAATGATAGCCACACACAAACACACACACACACACACACTTGTGGAGGGTTAAACCATCCTCTCTGCCTCCCAATGTTGCAAACCCCAAGGCAGAACATATGCAAATCTGCCTCCATCTCTGCCAAATTCTAAACAAATTACATATATTCCTAGCTATCCAGCTCACTAGATGTGTGGTAACAACTTGCCACAAATAACCAGCCTTGGAGACTGAATCTTTTCACACTTGTATTCTTACCCAACTCTGCCATTTTCCCCAAGCCTGATTTCTTCCATGAAACCCTCCTTGACTTGAGTCCTCAGCACTTTGCTGCTAGGAACTGAAAGCTGGGGCTCATTTTCCATGCTGCAACAATGCTCTGCATCTTCCACTCCACACATCTCAGGTAGCCCAACTCCTCCTGCACGTTCAGCCACCCAAGAACCAAATAGGAAGCAGGGCACAATTGTCCCCAGACCCACGTGATTAATGCAGGCTTCATGTTCCAGGCAGCTGGAACAATACAGTTGGTCTGATGAAAAGCGTTTTTTCCCCCCAAGGGTCATGCCTTAGTAAAAGGTGTTGGAGCCAGATGCCAGTGGATCACACCTGTAATCCTGATTACTGAGGAGGCTGAGATAGGAGGATCCAGATTTGAAGCCAGCCTTATCCAGAAAGTCTACAGGATTCTTATTTCCAATTAAGCACCCCCCCACACACACATACACACACCTAAAAGTGGCAGAACCCTAGTCTTGAGTAAAACAGCTAAGGGACAGAGCCTAAGTACTAAGTTCAAGCCCCGGTACCAGCACAAAAAAAAAAAATAAAAAGGAAGGGAAGGGAAGAAGAGGAGAGGGGAAGGAGGAGGGGGGAGGGGAAGAAAATGGGGGAAGAAAAGGAGAGTGAAGGGGAAAGGAAGGGGGAAGGAAGAGGAGGGGAGAGAAGTGGAAGGAAGGGAAAAAGAAGGAATAATAAACAAGGGATGAGAGGGGAGGGCTTGGGGAGGGAAGGGGAGATCTTGGCCTCCTTCTTAGGGTTATCCATTGTGAGATCCTAGAATTTACCACTGCAACTGGGACACTGATGAGAAAACTGGGGAACCTGGTATAACCCAGAACTGTGAAGGACAGTTATGAGTTTACTCGTTCTTGGGAGAAGAGAAGGAGCTACTCAAATCACATGAGAAAAGAAGACGCTCTCAGTCACAGCCGAGTGAAGGGATTCATCATCTCATTCTTCCTGTCATCATTAGTCCCGCGGTGCCCCAGGAGCCACAGAAAATGCTTCTTCTCTGGGTGAGCTCATTAAGGGCCCCACTGGGGCCCCTGGTTTCCCCAGGGCTGAGCTGCAGCTGAGCCTGGCACAGCGACACGTCTGCCTCCAGTCTCCAGGGAGGGGACACTACTTCTGCTTTCATGATTATGATCGTAATTGGCATGCATGTGTGTGTGGTACCCTGGACTCCCCGACCACATTCTCATGCATTTTCTCTTTTGATCCCAGGCAGATAACACAGATGGGAGCATGCACTTGAAAAGCCACCCTGTTGTATAGCACACTGACTGAGCAAGAACAAAGACCATAAATGAAGAAGGATGTTTGCATTCTGCTTCCCCTTTGCCTGAAAACAGGAAACTCTGGAGTCTGAGGCTGGCCAGGTTTCCACCTCTTCCTCCCTCACCCCCACCAGAACTACCTCTGTCACCAAAGAGGTTTTATTTGTATTACTTCCCCGCCCCCTCCAAAGTACTCTTTTTTGAATCCCCCATCCTTCTTTTACCACTGTCTGTCCTGATTTTTCAGGGTCTGTGTTGATGGATTGGTAGGGAAGTGAGGCTCACCTCCGATGGTCTCACTTCCTTCTAGCACCTTGGAGGAGGACTGCAGCAGCTGACTAAAAACTACAACAGCTGGCAAGCTCCAGAAGCAAGTGACCCAGGAAGAACGGAGTCAGAGGTGTCAGGTTTGTGGAGGTATGCCCCTGCACAGGTGACCGGCATCGCAAAATGATGACGACACCCAACTGCCCATGGGCTGGAAAGGACTGGAGAAGAGGTCTCATTGGTGGAGGTGGAGGATCAGGGACCAGTTGGCCAGGAAAATTGGGTGCCAAATGTGGCTGAGCAATGGAATAGGAGCAGTTGGCATCTCTGGAAGCGATGGACAAAACCGGGGCCAAAGTAGCTTTGTAAGATTCTGATCTATACTCACAGCAGGTCTTATGCAAACTTTTCTAAATTTCTAAACTTTTTTTTCTAAACTTTTGTGTCAATCAAGTTCTCCAGGAAAGAGAATCATAGAAAGCATGTGTGTGTGTGTGTGTGTGTGTGTGTGTGTGTGTGTGTGTGTGTGTGTATGTAAATTTAAGGAGAGCTGTTAATATCCTATTGTATCCATGGAGACTGGTTCCAGGACACCCTACAGATACCATGCTTAGGTCCCTTCTATAAAATGTCACCATGTATTTGCCTAGACATACACCACATGCCCTGTGTACTTCTTATCATCTCTAGATAATTTGTAATACCAAGTAAATGCCTAAGTACAAAGTCTGCTTAGACTGGGATTGCATAGATTCCATGTATTCAGCACAAAACAAACTGAAATTTTGCTCTCTCACTCTGTGTGTGTGTGTGTGTGTGTGTGTGTGTGTGTGTGTGTGTGTGTGTGTGAATATTAGGGCTTGAACTCAGGGCCCAGATATTGCCCCTTACCTTTTCTGCTCAAAGCTAGTACTCTACCACTTGATCCATAGCTCCACTTCCAGCTTTTTGCTGATTGATTGGAGATAAGAGTCTCACCAACTTTCCTGCCCAGGCTGGTTTTGATTCTTAGCTTTCAGCATTCTGAGTAACTAGGATTACAGGTGTGAGCTACTAGTGCCTGGCAAATTATGCAATTGTACTCTTTTGAAACTTTCTAGATTTTTTTTCCATACTGGGAATCAAACTCAGGGTACTAGACAAGTATCTTATCACTGAGCTACTTGCTCAGCCCTGGGAATTTTTAAAAAAAAAATATATATATATCATCTATGCACTATGGGTTGAATCTAAAGATAAATAAGGCTGATCAAGAACTGATTGTCCAAATGAGATTTATATATAAACGAAGAGATTTATTTGAAGGAACAGCAACCTGCACTGGTAGTGTCTGCTACAAGGGAAATCAATAAAGCAAGCTAGTTAACTGGCAAGATTTGATGTTCAGACTTCAGTGCAAAACTTGAGATGAGGGACTCTGGCACAAGTTGTGGTTGAAGTCTGGAAGCAGGATTTCTTCCCCAAAAAAGCCTAATTTTGTTTCTAAGGCTTTGAATTAATTCAATCATCTTCCCTACATTATCAAGGTTAAGACCCTCCCTCATTCAGGCTCAGTAGATTGCCGACATTAACTACATCTACAAAATACTTTCACAGAATATCTAGTGTTTGATGGAATACTACAGTGGTCTGGCCAAATTTTCACAGAAAACTCACCATCCCAATCATACTGACAAGAGGTTGCAAGGACAATTTGTAGGCTCTGTGGTGCTCCCTTCCAAGTGCATGTAAGCAAGTCGACTAAGTGAAATGAGGGGAATTAACTCAATATTATGGGAAGGATTTAGCTCTGATCATCAGAAGTTCTGGGTTTCAAGTTCTAGCTTAACCATTAGTTGGTGATGGCTCCTTGAGCCATCTTCTGAGATAAAGAGAGAGAGAGAGAGAGAGAGAGAGAGAGAGAGAGAGAGAGAGAGAGAGACACGGATGGAGGGAGGGAGGGAGGGAGGGAGGGAGGGAGACAGACAGAGACAGAGACAGACAGAGACAGAGAGACAGAGACAGACAGAGACACAGAGACAGAGAATTTATGCAAAAATACCTAGATAAAAGACTAGAAGCAATGTATTAGGCTGTCCTTGCAGTTAGAAAGGAAGAGAGTAGGAGAAGGGTTGCTGGAGTGTTCAACATGTGTACACATGCATGCACACACACCTGCACACATATCCATATCTGTACAGTCAAATGCTATCTGTATGATTTCTAAATCCTACCAATAATGATGATGAAAGGCAAATCAGAAAGAAAAGGCACAGACTTTCACCTGTGCCTCTGCTTACTTCAGAGCTATCCATCACCTCCAATCCCGGAGCACTCCTGGGCGGGAGCTTTCAGAAGCAGAGAGGTGAAGCAAAAGTCATTGTGCACTTCAAACTCTTCTTCTGAACTTCCCGTTACTGTGTCAGTCTGGCCCTTGGCAGGAAGTACATGAAGCGTTCAAATTAGGTCATTTTCAGGTGAGTTAGAAATGAGATTGTCTTTCAAGGTGTGGGCGGGTAGAGGGAAATCAATGTCATTCACAGGAGCTCATGCACTACGACCAAGAGAACAGCTGCCAGGGACTGAGGCAGAGGGATAAAGAGAAGAAGGGAAAGGAGGAAAAGGGAGGGGAGGGGGCAGAAAAGGAGGGAGGAAAGTGGAGGGGAGGGGGAAAGGAAGGGAGAGAAGAGGGGAAGGAAGAGGAGGGTGGGCAGGGAAGGGGGCTAAGAAGGGGAGGAAAGAGGAGGGAAAGGAAGAGGGGGAAGGGAGGGGGAGGGAGAGAAGAGGAGGGGAGGGGAGAAGAGGAGAGGAGAGAGGAGGGGAACTCCTGCAGCTCCCTTCTACTTTCTCTTTCCCATCTCTCACCTAAATCCCTCCAGCTCAGAAAAAACTAGAAGCTAGAAGGGCAGGAAGACTTTTAGATGCATTCTGTTGCTCATTGGTGTCCTGAGGTACAGAGCAGGATGGAGAGGGACAAATGGCAAACACACACACACACACACACACACACACACACACACACACACACACTCTAATCAGATTCTAATAAGGACACACACACAATGTCCACCAGACTTTTGGTTCAGGCATCTTTCGCCTGGTCACAAATGTGTCTGGGGAGCTGTACCCCATCTCCATGACTATGGCTCTGTGCCTGTGCACCCTCTTCCAGTCAAGCTTCTATGTTCCTTACCTGGAAGATGAGGTATTTGACAGCCGAGGTATGTCTAAGGTGTCCTCTAGTTCTCACAGCCATGATAGCCACCTTCACCTCCACCTAAGCCATTTCCATCTTTGGTGACCACTGCTGACTACCCTGGACTCTGTGCTAGGTCACGAGTCTGTAGACCACACAGTGTTTCTTCTATGTGGCACAAAGGAAGAAAAAAAGCTTTAAAAAAAAAGTCTCACCCTTTAAAAGTCCTTTTTCTGGGCTCCCCCACTGCCATGGCCTAAGAAAGTAGCAAAATCTTCAGTGTTGAACCCACAGTTGATATTAGGGACTCAAGAACAAGAGATTTAAACACACACACACACACACACACACACACACACACACACACACACGAGAGAGAGAGAGAGAGAGAGAGAGAGAGAGAGAGAGAGAGAGAGAGAGAGAGAGAGAGAGAGAGAGAGATTTCCTATTTCCTTCCATATAGTCTGCTCAGCTCCAGCCCTCTGTTTCAGGATAAAATGTTCAATTTCCGAGTAATGTCATCAACACCTTTCATTCCTCAACCCAAGATCCACATGTGAGAATTATATGTTAGAAATCACATACTATATAGATGCCTTTATCCCAAACCAGAGAATGGTTTTATATACAAATGACCCTGCTGTCATCAAACTCTGCCTTTCCAAGCCATAAGTTTGACATCTTTTCCATCACAAAGCCAACCTTTCCCCCTAACCCCAGAATTTCTTGGCATCCCCAGCATAAAGGGCTCTTAGAGGTGACCTTGACCCCAGTGTATATAAAAGCTGAGAAATCACTTGAATATACAAGTCTGAAGGACTCAACATTGTGCCTAGAGGAAGCTGTCCTGATTTCTCTGTGGCTGAGAAAAGATCACTCTGCCTCCATTCTGCCTGTAGACTTATGGTTTTACTATGTGGTTGAGCTCACTGAAAGGCAAAGGTTTTTATTGGGCATTTCCTTTGCAAGTAATACAGCCATACTCTTAAGATGTGAGCATTCAAAACAATAAGTGGAACAGTGCCAATCAGCTGGAGAGATTGATACTGAATAAGGAAACATCTCTGACCAGTGAGAGACTCCCAACTATGAAGTAAGTCCCCTAACAATGCAGAGCATTGCAAGAGACTGAGTCATGCTAGCCACGTTAGGGTCTGTGGCAAGATGAGATACCGCCTGATTACCCAGCCTTGCAGGTGGCAAAGCTGAGAAGCATCCCAGCGATCCCTTCCTCACTATCTGCTTGGTTTTGATTCTTCCAGAGTTACTTTGGAGGAATTCTGAGCATTAAATCAATATGCATGACCAGAGGGATGAGGGCTTCTCTCTCATCTGTAGACTTCTTAAGAGAAGGGAAAAAAATGAATACTAACTGCACCTGAAAAGGCAAGTCAATATCTGTGTTCAAGGGCTTCATGAACATTATAGTTTATCTTTACAACCACCACCCAACTTTTAAAATGAGGCAAAAGGAAACTAAATATGTTCCCTGGAATTGGTTATCTCCAAGACGAATGGGGGACACTGGAGCCTTCTGATTTCAGAGCCCTCGAGAGTCCGCATCAGCACCTGGCCTAGGCATGGCCTGGGGTGAACTGATTCCCATCTGGATTTGCAGGTGATGCTCTCTGCACACACCCTGCCCTGTGGAAGGCACCACTCCTTGCAGGTCTGGTTCTGTTTCCAGGCCCTTCTGACTCTGGCCATGAGAGGATCTGACAGCTGCAGAAGACAGACTTGCTCATGGAGAGGAACTGACATTCACCTCCTAGTACTTGATGACTTTTTTTCTTCCGTCGTAGATAACAGAAGATGGCACCAATTTGTTAATTCTCCATGAAAAAGAGATTCATTCCATTCGATTGGAGAATACAAGGGGCAGGGAGGGAAGGAGAAGAAGAAAAGGCCCCACAGCAAGAGTGTTGGGCAGATATGGGTGAGCCCATGTCCATCTCTACCTCTTGCACAAAATGCTTTCATGAACCTCTTGGCCTCTCCTCACCTAGCTGGGGTAGCCCTCAGCATTAGAGAGCACCCAGTACAGCAAAGATCACCAGAAAGTGCCACATGAATTCTGACTTAGGGGTCTCAATAAAGACTGTGGAAATGCATGGTAAACAATGAAGTTGGAGGAGAGAATGTAAAGTGGATCTTGCAGGGGAATTCCCTGTGTGGGGGAGCCAAGAGAGTCCGAAGTAGAGTGTGCCCAGAATTGGAGAGCTACAACACTGTGAGGTCTGTGAAGGCCCATGCTTAGAAACAAGAGACAAGTCGGCAGAGACAGGCATAATGATGGCCTAGATACCAAAGATAGGTCCACTGTGGACAAATGATGTAGCCAGGAGCACATGGCTCTGTCCCTAACACAGAGGAATTCTCTAGTCCTCTGCATCCCCAGTGAGAAGGGAGGGGAGGGACTCTGAAATGCCCAGGTGCAGTTGAGCCTGAAGAAAAAGGTCTAGCTGTGTGCTGTGTGTGCTTCATGCCTGTAGTCCAAGCATATTCTGGCTGTTAATCCAGGATTGTGAATTTGAAGACAGCCTGGGTGATGTAACAAAACATTATCTGAAAGAGAGACAGAGAGAGAAAGAAAGAAGGAAGGGAGGGAGGGAGTTAAGGAAAGGGGGAAAAAAGAAAAAGGAAGACAAGGAAAGGGAGGGAAAGGTAAAGCCTATTCCTTGAACCTCCAACTTCATACACTGAGCCACTCATCTACCCCCTGAGCTGGTTCTTTCTCTGAGATAGACCCTGCTTCCTCTCCTGACAGGACATAGAGTTTACAAACCCTCCCCTCCTTACCCTCAAGGCTCCTGGACACCTGCCTACCATGTCTCTGCTACCCAGAAGACGCCCAATGTACCCATATGGGCTACTGCAGGGATGGGCCTGTCCCCTCCGGATCTCCAGCTTCAATCTGGAGTAAGCAGAGTGGCTCAAGTGACAATCCTATTCTTGCC
This sequence comes from Megascapheus bottae, assembly GCF_031878675.1. Lineage (NCBI taxonomy): Eukaryota > Metazoa > Chordata > Mammalia > Rodentia > Geomyidae > Megascapheus > Megascapheus bottae. The sequence continues at coordinate 22,912,319 of NC_143525.1, forward strand.
CAGGTCTACTGGCAGAGGAAACTTCTGGGCTAGAAGACAGCCAAAAAGGGAAGGGACAATATCCCCCCCTTCTCCCCACACCCCAGTCTCTGGGAACATCATATCTGAGATTTGTTTGGCCACCCACGACGTTGGGCTGTGCCAGACCAGATAACCATTCCGGTTTGACAGGCCCCCTGGTGTGTGCCTTTGGCCCACCGGATAGCTCTGTTTTCCCTTTCTTCTGGGACTCTCTGCTCCCCTCCCCCCACCTACACCTTCCATAAATTACATAGAAGGCCTGAAAAGTGCCACCAGCCAGCTTAACCAGAGGCAAGCTACAGGATGCCCAACCTTATTTGTTTTCAGCCTTGAGAACGTGGCAGAATGAAAAATAGTTCCATACCTTGCGTCAGTGTTCTCAGCCTTATCCCGCAGCGCCCCCCCCCCACCACCACGTTTGTCTTTTCCATGATACTATTTGAGCACCTGTTCTGTGCCAGACTCTGTTCTAGGGAATGAAACCAGCTACAGCTAGATCTAGCAGGTATGGAGATGTCCACATAGCTCTCCCTTCAGGAAAGGACTCATTTTCTGGCTGGGACAGGGTAGGGGGTGGGGAAAGTCTGATTGGCTGGTGTGTCAAGATCTTGTGACACTTTCAGGATAAGGTCATATTCTTCTTGAATTGGCCTAGCCAATGGCTGAACAAATTTTTGGTTTAAGGACTAGGTGGGGGTCTCCTCCAGTGGCCAGTCTCTGCTCCCCAACAGCTGGCAGAAACTCTTCGGCTCTCTCCATTTTCAATAACTCCTCTGCCCTATCCTGCTTTTTCTCCTTCCCTTTCACATATATTAACACCACTCCCAATTATGTCCTAACTCCATCACAGCATTGATGCCCTGGAAACCCAACCACGTACATGTGTGCAACAAACCAGGAGCATGCAGGACAATGATCAAGATGGTGGAGGACGTAGGTGAGCTAGAAGTCAATTGTCCTCAGCCTTTCTGAAGAAAAGTGACACAAGCTGAGACTGTGGAGGAAGAAGAGCTAGCCATGCTCATAGCATCAGAAAAAAAAATGGCTACAAGTAGTATGAGAAGGAAGAAGTAGGGAGAAGGAAAGAATGGGCGCAGCAAGTGACCAGAGAATGAGTGACACCAGCAGGACCAACACAGCCTTAGGAGTCCAGATTCTCCTACAGGTCAGGGTTGAAGATGTAGCTGAGGTAGAGCCCTTATGTAGCCTGCATGAGGCCTGGATTCCATTGCTTACACTGAAAAACTAAATGAGATGAGATGTGGTAATGGGATGACCAGAATAGAATAGAATAGAATAGAATAGAATAGAATAGAATAGAATAGAGACAGTTACGTAAGCATCATGGACAAATCCACATTTGATAAAGCAATAAAACAGGGAAATGATTTACATCATGCTACTTCTGGTCACTAGCAACAGTAATTGTCCCAGTCTGGGCTTGCGGCCTACGTGAAAGAAGCTGGGCGTCATGGTAAATTCTGGCCACTCGGAAAAACTTACCGGAGTGTGAGGTGGTGAAAGGGATGTGGCTATGCCAGAACCTGTTCAAACTTGTTTTAAGAAGTGAATCACCCACAAACCTCAGGATGTTATTCACAGCCAGTCACTTATTCCCTTGCTCACGAGTGAGAGTGACACACTGGCATGTCATTCTACCCTGGATAGAAGAGGAGGGAGAGCAGGACGCTGGAGCACCTTTCACTAAATCAGTATTTCTCAACTGGAAAGAATTTTATCCCCCCAGGAGGATAAAATGTGCCAAGGGGGAGGGGCAGTTGGCAATTGGCTCCTGGATTCAGTGATGAGCAGAGGACACAGGTAGAGAGGCTAATTACCCTGCAATGCACAAGCACACACTCCCCACCTCCCCCAAACAGTCCAGCCCCAAATGCCAACAGTGTCCTGAACCAAGAGCCAATTTGTTCATCTCTGAACCAAGGGAGGCTTGCAGACAGGGGTCTTCCCAGGAGAGCTTGCTGGGAAGTCTGACAAATACAATTGTGGGGTCTTCCGCATAATTCTGAACATTGCAAAAGCAATATTGGATTGCTGCTTTGCTGCTTCCAATCATTTAAAAAAAATAAAAAAGATTTCCATGAAGATGCTCCTTCATAGGCAGTCTCCCAAGGTTAGTTCCTAGGGCCACCTGGGGCAAAGCCCAGGTCGAGTTAGACAGATAGACAGACAGACTCCCCTCCCGCCTTTGAGAAGGCTCATTCCTGCCAGGCATTCCTATGATAATAATGTGAAATGGGGCAGAGGACTGCATTTTCATTAATTTTAGTCCCTTTCAAGACTGTGGTTATTATTGTAAAAACATCAATAATTCCAAACACATGTGTCAAGCACACAGCTGGCTGCAGCCCTGGGGACCTGGGGAAGTGCGAAGTCATATGTCACCTGGGGTGATGAGAAGTCTACAGGCCCCCTTCCCAGTGCCCTCAAAGACCCCGACACCCTTCCCAGCCAGCCTCCTCTGTCACCAGCCAAGCTTCTTGCTAGCTTAGCATCTCCACTCCTCCCAGAAACAGCCAAGGCAGGAGGGGTGGTAGTCCCTTGAAATCCCTGCTTAATGTTTTTATTGGGAGGAATGGAAAGAAAGAAAGAAAGAAAGAAAGAAAGAAAGAAAGAAAGAAAGAAAGAAAGAAAGAAAGAAAGAGAAAGAAAGAAAGGGAGAGAGAGAAAGAGAGAGGCAGGCAGGAAGGAAGGAAGGAAGGAAAATAGAGAAAGGGAGAGAAAGAAGAAAGATGGAAGGAAGAAAGGAGGAAGGCAAGAAGGAAGGGAAGGAGGGAGGGAGGGATAGTGGGAGGGAAGGAGGGAGAGATGGACGGGAGAGGAAGAGGGAGGGGGAAGGAGGAAGAAAAAAGGAAGAAGGAAGGAAGCAAAGAAAGGAGGTATGTTTTCTCATTTTTGAAGAGTGCATCAGGATCTGCCTTTGCAGACTGTAAAATTCCAACTTGGCTCTTGCCAGCCCTGAATCGTGGCACAAGATGCTCAGGCATCTGTACATCTATACTTTTCCTCTCCCCATGTCCCACCCACCCACCTTGCACGTTGGGAGTGGAGCCACGGTCCCATCTCTGAACATGGCCAGAGACCAAGGGCAAGGACAATGCAATGCTGTCTAAGTACAACTGGCCTGAGCCCCATTTCCACAGCTCCTAGAAGGGATCCTGTCCTGTGACCTCCTCTGGGCACCTTTTGTTTCTTCGCCTCTCCTGTACCACCATTTCTCCCTCATCCTTGGCCTCTTGTTCATCATTTCCAGTTCTCCAGTGTACCTTGCCTCATGGCACAGCTTGAACCTAAAGTTCCTTCGTCATTAGAGCTCCCTCAGAGACACCTGCATATGAGACACACTTCCTGATTGGACCAATGACTTTGCAAGTCTTCCCTGCCCTCAGTCTCCCCTATCTGCATTTCTTCTTGGAAGTGCTGGAACAGATATTATGATTTCCTTTGTTTTTTTTTTTTTTTCAGAAGGGAAAAGTGAATCTCAAACAGTGGCTTTTGCAAGGGCACACAGCAATGATGACATAGTCACGGGGAGAGGACGCCATGGTGTCCTTGTCCCCAGTAAACTATAGCCTGTCGGTAATTCAGACTGATCAGCCAAGGGACAGACAAGCTTTACTTTCTATGATTCACATCCTTCGTGGACATTCTTCCAAAATCCCTGGGGCCCTGGAAGGTCTTGTTGAATTCCAGATAGTAGCCTCCATCCTTGGTGAGCCTCTACCATGACCTGAGGCTCAGGGTGGGTCTTTCTCTGAATGTCAGACCCTGCTTCACTGGCAAGGCCTTCTCCCTTCCTTCCCAACTCAGCCCTCCACAAGAATTCCCACAAAAGAGGCGCCGTCAGCACCTACTCAGGACACGGAGGAGCAGAGCAGGCCTCCATTTCGCCATTCACAGGAGAAATAAAAACTTATCTCTTCCCCAAGTTCTGCAGAACTGGAATAACCTAATCTTACAAAAGAAGAAAGATGTGAGTGGCAGCTTCTTGAGGATAACTCCCTAGAAAGAAAGATGCTAAAAACTCATTCAACTCTACAGTTGCGTGATTCACTCAATGAATCATCATTGAGCAGATACTAGTGTGCAGTCCTGCTTATCAAAGAAGAAACTGAGGCCCTGAGTGGCTAAGGAACTTCTCCACTGTCATGTGAATATCAAGGGAGGAAGATCTGATTGGGTCATTACAAAACAACAACAACAACAACATCTCACCATTGGCAGCAGCAACAACAACAAAACTATAACTTATCATTGGAGAGGATATTGAACAATGGGGAATTGTAATTGTCCAGAGAGGAACTTCCAGGAGGATAAAATCCTCTTCTCCCTTCCATGCCTTATCATTTTAAGAACAAGGTAGTATCTCAAAGAATTCAACTGCTACACCTACTATTCACAAGTTGCCATTCTATGCTCCCTTGACTTTGTTGTCTGTAACTAAAGAGTAGTCCTTAACTTTAGCTTAACATTTGAGTGTCTTTAACATTAGCTGCTCTAACACAGTCAATGTTCATTGTTCATTTCTGTCGCTGTCTAAACCGAATCTTACTAGGATGCCTCCAGGTCAGATTCCATGAGATTCCTGATGCCCAGCCATATTCTGGGGTCATTTATTGTTTTTGCTTTTTCTGCTGTAGTCAGAGGAAAAGAAGACACTAGAAATAGAATGGATTAACCAATAGCTAAAAGGTATCAGATAACTCAAGTGTATGGCAGTGGAGGCTAGGAGACTTCCAAGATACTGAGGAAACAATTATGGGATGGGAATTGTCTTGCTGATCCAAACAACATCAGAAAATTCATCTCCATGTTTGATTTGTCCCTTCATCACATAGCCTTCATCAATGGTGGCCGCTTTTCTTCTTCAGATGGGATGCTCTGAATGGAGTAGATTCCTCTAGACATGCCTTGCTCAGGCCAGAAGAGCCTGCAATGTCACCTCCCAGGATCTGGACACCATCTGTGTATTAAGGAAGCCTACAAATATTTTCATGTTTTTAGCACCAGTCACACTGGTGGATCATATTATCTTGTGGTCAACTGAAACCTCCAGATCTCTTTCATGTGAGCTGCTGCCAACTGAGGCTTCTCTAATCTAGTTCTGGGGCTTCTGAATTTGAAACCACATGAAATTGCAGAGCAAGGGCTGAACATCTTCCATCTTATTGGGTTTGGCTGAGCTCTGGGGTCTGGAAGATTATCAGGGATCCTTAGGCTTGCATCGAGCATGTCAGCTATGCCTCTAGTCTGGTGTCATCTTTAAGCTCTCTTGTTCTTCAGTCAAGTCACTGGCACAAATTGAGACCATAATGGAGCCCTGCAGCACAATTATGATGTGACATAAACCTCTGATTGATACAGAGGCTCTGGTGGTTGAACCATCTGGGAATCTGCCGAACTAGACCCTGATCCAACCCACATTCACTCTTTTAACCAGACAACAAAGTCAAATCAAACCTCATTTGTCTAGTGTTTGCTCTTTGAAAGTATCGAATATCTCCCATCCATCATTCTCATTGAATGCAGTACTCTGTAAACCCTAACTAATCCATAGTCAAGAGTGACTTATCTGAAGCCCCACAATGCATGCAGAACAGAAACCAACTTAGAATTGAGATATCCTGAATTCCCAGGCTCTCTGTACCAGCAGGGATACAATGTGTACTCAGTGTACAAAGACACATGGCCTTGATGCAAAAATTAACACTCAAGTGGCATGTGGCTGTTAGAAATAAGTGTTTTCCAGCTTGCAGTTCCCCCATCCATCCACCCACCCATCCAGTTCTTCCACCATTCTGTTAGAATGACAAGTACCAAATCAAATGCTGGGTGCACTACTTCCAATCATTCAGTATGACTCATGGCATGGCATCTATGCTTGTCTTATGTGCATGGAAAGAGGACCCCCTAGGGACTCCCAAGACACCTGACTGTCTCCCCTCAACACACACACACACACACACCACCACCAGCACCATCATCACCACCACCACCACACAGCTCCACCTCAGAGAGGAGGATTGGTGAGGATTTGTAAAGTCTTCTGTTATAGTGTGCAGCCCTCAGAGGTGCACGTACTGTTTACAGGTCTATGTAGCAAGGCATGGCCAAGAAGAGGTTCTGGGGAATCTGATAAGAGCTCATTCTAATTAACACACTAATTGCTTCCAAGCAGATGTTTCTAAAGCCTTGAAAAGCTTGTTCCCTCATGTAGACCAAACACCTCTTCCCCTCCATCGTATATCTGATCTTTTCCTTCATTTCCTGAGCAGCCATTTTACCATAGGGCATTCATCCATGAACCCAAGGTGCAATGAAACTCTGAATTTTGAGCGAATGGAACCCCTAGTAAATACAAAATAGATATATATTTAAATCTGAGCTTTCAGGTCTTAGAGAATGGGTGAAAATCATTCCAATTTAAGTAGAATTTTTTTTTCAAACTGTAAAATCTTTTGTCTGTTATTTTTTTTAATGCTATTACATTTCACTAAATAACTTTTTGGCTAGAAGCAGGCACTGGGCTGTGCATGTTGATTCATTACCACAGTTAATCATCCCAACAATCACAGGAAGCAGGGAGAACAAATTAGCCTCAGTTTTATAAATGGGGCAAGTAAGTTTTCAAGAAGACATAGAGCCAGCTTACCCCTGTAATGCTGTCTACTCAGAAGACTGAGACCTGGAAAATCAAGGTTCAAGAAGAAAGGTCTCTGATCCCCCATCTCAACCACTCACAAAAGCTGGAAGCAGTGGCACATACAAGTCATCACAGCTGCATAAGAAAATGTAAACAGGAAAAGAGCAGACCAGGCAGGCCCAGGCAAAAAGCAGGGCCCTATTCTAAACCTAACTAAAACAAAGCCAACAGGGGAAGCGGCTCAAGGGATAGTGAGTGGCAAGTGTAAAGCGCTGAATTCTAATCTCAGCACTGTGGGAAAAATAAATTAATTAAAGAAGGAAAACTATATAATAGGTAGTCTGACAAACCCAGTCAGCTCCAGCCTCTGACTCTAGCAAGGGCTTTAGGAAGCTTTGGATGGTAGCAAAAGCCTGTAAGCTTTCCAAGGACTCACAGAACATGTGAAACAAGAGAAGGGAAGGGGTGGGGTAGAGACTGGCTAGGAAGAACAAGGAACTACAAAAACCTATTCTTACCAAATGTTTACAAAATAACATTATCAACTGGCCAGGAGTGTTTTAATCAATCCTCAGTTAGAATATGAATACTATAATAAAGCTTAAATGACTAAATCTGCTTTTCTGAAATCCCAATGACAAAAATTTATTTTATTAAGATGGCCATCATTCTCTTTTTTTTTTCCTTCCCTAATAGTTACATTTAATGTGGGGTATGGGTTCATTTTAATGTTCCTGACAGGACAAATTCAACCACCCATTGGGTTCCAGAAATAAAGTCTTTGTGACTCCTAATTGCTCACATCTCCCTGGGTCCTAGAGCCTCTTCTGTAAGCCCTTGGCTCATGGTCCATTTCACAGTGTCCAAGCTTATGTTTGTCTGTCCCTGTTGTCCCCATAATTTTTATACTAATGTCCTCATCGACTTCTTTCATATACTTCCTTGTAGTATACATCCAAGTCAAAGGTAGAAAGCCCAATTTCATAACCAATAATTGACCAGGATTTAGGGCCAGTCAGAAGGCCCTGCGTAGATGGTGCTATTTGCTTGGGTGATACGTTAGGATAACTTAGTGCCAGGATGAACTACTGGCAACAGAGCTGTCTCACTTGATTAACAAGTGACAAGGCCCAAGTCACAGGGCTTGGACCACCCCCAGGGACGGGAATCAACCTTTCCCACCCTATCTATCCTTAGCTTCCTCCTCCAAGCAGACTCCAGGTTTAGACTCTGGAATCTTGGCCTGGCTGTCCGAAGATGCCCTGCCATTTCTGAGTCCTTTTGTCCCCATGAGAAGCCCAAACAAAGACAAATTCTTAGATAGGGTGAAAATTCTGGAGATCCTCACTAAAGAGAGGTATGTGGAAAGTCTCAAGGTTAAGTTCTGCTAAGCACATGAGCTCTAAGGACCATTCAAACCAAAGGCTGACTGTACCTGACATGTTTAGAGTCTTTTGAGGAAGGCATTTCAAATAGGTAGTGTCTGACTTGAGTGGTCTTCTAACTCTGGAAACTACACAAAGTACAATTCTTGGACTGTAAGAAATAAAGGGCACTCAGAGAAGTTAAGAGACTGCCACAAAGCTACAGAGCAACACAGGAGCCAGGTCTTTACTGGTCCCAGGCTAAGGATTGTCCTCTTTTCCCTGTGATTGATGGTTCTGATATGTGAGCCTCCCCAAAGAAATCAGCTCAAATCTCCCACTCCAAGATACAAATCCCCAGGCCTGCTGCAGATGACTTCAAACAGCCATGTTCCTGTCTCCATAATGGTGTTTGCAGACTGAGGACCTGATCACTTGGGCTGTGCTTCTCATTTTGCCCTCTGGTAGACCAGAAGCCTGACTCCCTGCTAGCTATGTGGGAAGATGAGGCTGAGCAGCCATGCATGCCTCACACACAGCCATTCCGGCCTTGATTCTGCTGCGAAGGATGGAACCAAATTAAATCTGGTTCCTTCCATGCCCTAGAGACTGCTGCTACAAGGCTCCTGAATTCCCATCAGTCTGAGGACACATGGGAGCCAGGCTGCTACATGCTCTGTCTATTCTCCTTTTCCCTACACAAGTCTCCCAGGCCTCTGAGACCCATATGCAAGCATACGATGTTACTACCTAATAGGGAGTATCATGAGGACCTTCAAGGGACCAAGTTCACCTATGCAAGTCTATTGTGTCCATCAATATGACCTCTCACCTTGGTCCCCCCAGACACATACTTATTCCATAAGCAGTCCACCAGCCAAGGAAGTTGGTAGGTACCATATGTCTTTGAATATCTCTTGGCCTGGATGGTTAGACATTCAAGAAAACAGTTGGATGGAAAAAATCAATTGGATTAGAGTAAACCAATTGGAACACAAATGAGCTGATAGGAGAAAGTAGAGGATTATCCATAAATCTTCTCCATTTATAACTCATTGATTTATTATAAATACATCTAACCAACCTGGAGTGGTAAGAGTTTAGCATAGACATCCACGCACCCCTCCCTCCTTCCTCTCTCCCTCAAATTCATGACATTTCCCTTATTCTGAGACAGCAACACAGCAGCTTTGTCGCTAGACTAAGCACCATTTCCATTCGTGCATTAGAAAGGAGGCCATGCTGGAGGAAAACTTTAAACCTGGCTGTCATTCTGTTCCCAACTTGGGCTCTGTAGGGTCAGCTTGACACAACAGCTCAACCATAGAAAGAGAAAACCATCCAAGTTTAAACCAGTAGGTACTGAATTCCAGGAGTCTGAGAAAAGTTTCCAAGACCTCATCTCAGCTCCTTTCTCCCAGCGGGGGAAACAGGTCACCCTAGAACCAAGAGGCTGGAACAGAAGAAGAATACCACCCAAAGAAAACTGCATTACCCAAGCCAGAGGGGGAACCCTAGGTATTCTCAGTACCCCGCAGCTTCTAGTGGGCTGGAAGATGGAGACTATCACTCCAGATCCCAGTGAATGAGATGTTCATTTGGCTTGGCTCCTTCATAGGTGATGAAACACGTCTTCCCTCAGGCATTTCCAGATGCCAGATTCCTCCCTATGGTCCAGTGGAGACTGAGCTGTGCCCCTGTGTGGGCTGCCTCTTAGCCTCAGCCGGCCCCCAGGAGCAGTGGTCAGCAGTTATCCTGTGATGAACTGCAGGCCCAGAAACAAATTGATCAGGCAAGTCTAGGCCCAGCTTCTCCCAAGAAAAGGATAAATCCACCCAGGTCGTTCTATTCAAGAAGGAACCCACAGAATGATGCCCGCCAAAGGTAGGTCTATGTAATTCCTTGGGGGTTCTGGGGGAAAGCAGAGAATGGCTTTGGGAGGGTGGGGAGACTGCCAGGACACAAGCTAACTTATGGTCCCTCCCCTGGCTGATCAAGCTTCACTCCTATGATTTCAGCTCATCAGGATCATGCCCTGATTTGTGCTCCATTTATAGATTAGAAAACTGTAAAGCCTGGAGAAGCTCAGTGGCCCAAAGCCACCAAGTCCAAGTACTAGCCCTAGGAGCTGTTATCTTCCACCCCATCCTACTTCCCTTTGAGATTAAAAAAAAAAATTCTCAAGTTACCCAAACAGAGTTGAGCATGGAGGGTCCCTGCCTGTAATCCCAGCTACTAACATGACATACGCAGGAGAATAGGAAGTTTAGGGCAAAGTTAGCATGACTCTATCTCAAAATAAAATACAACTACAAGAGCTAGGGTCATGGGTCAAATGGTAGCACCTTGCTTCGTGTGCATGAGGCCCCATGTTCAATCCCCAGTAGCAGAGGGTTCAAAAAAATCAGTTATCCTGTAGGCAAGGAATAGGAGAAGACTGGAGCAAGAAGCTGTGAGCTGAGAGTGGGAGGCCAGGCTTGACAATGGAGTCTTGCCACTTGGAGCTCTTGGGGACAATAGGAAGCCAGTTCCCTCCCCAGTCCCCCCTTCCCCAGCCCCTTCTCCACTGTGGGCTGAGACCCAGAGAGGACCCCAGGGAATAAGGGGAGCAGCGAGCTAAAGCTCCAGCCCCTAGGTTTCATCACCCAAGGAACCATGCAACCACTGCATTGTCTCAGGTAGTGACAGTGCACCTTGGTGTTGCCACTTCCCACCTATCCAGCCTGGCCGTGGTCTGTTGCATTCAGCTGCCAGATTAAAGAGGCTCAGAGTGAGGTCCTCCCGCTTAGGGGAAGGGCAAGACTGCTATGGAGCATGAACAGGCCGTCCTTCCCTCCTACAGGCGGGAGTAGGGGCTGAGCTGGCTTCTACATGGCCTCCCAACTACCATGGTGGGCAGACTCTGCTAGAGACCACAGATGACACTTTCCCTAGAGCCTGTGGCAGGGCCAGGCACTGACCTGTTCTGTAGGTGCCATGCCCTGCCCCCTCCATTGGGGTTTGTTTCGGGTGAATCACTTGGAAAGAGGCCGGTAGTAACTGTATCCTACAGGAAATCATGGGTGGAAAGCCAAAAAGAAACCAGGTCAGGCTTCATGGAATCAGGCCGCCAGGAAGCAGGGCTTTCTGCAGGCTGGTGTGCACACAGCGGTAAGGTGGGAAATGTCAGCCTTCCAGGGAAGTGGGGTGAATCCCAAACAATAAAGTCACTTGTTGAGAACTATGCACATACCACTGAGTTGTCCAGCTGGCCAAGACCACCAGTAGGTCATTCTAAGGGGGCTCCCACACCTCGCACCAACGATGTCTTCCAAACCCCAATTCAGAAACCCAACCACAGACAGTGTGGAAACTCTCCAAGCACCCCCTCATTCACGATCAGAGGTGATGCACTGTTGGGGTCCAGGGCAGGCATCACAGTCCAGGTACTGCTGCTGCCCATGTTAGGTACATGACCTTGGACAAGGGACTAAGGGGAGAGGCAGCTCTGTGTCATTGTTCAAGCCAATACTTAGACCTCATGAGTGTTCCTACAGGCAGGCATCGTTCATCCTGCCATTAATTTCAACATCTACCTGAGGTACACCTCAAGTTACCAAATCCCCCTTTGCCAAGCCCCCACCTGGAAACCCCAGCCATAGAGCTGATTTTCTGACAGGCAGAGAGATAGCAGTTGGTTCAGGGTAGTTCTACAGAAGGAGCTGAGATGTGGAGCTGAGGAAGAATTCAGCAGCAACCCACTCACCCACCTCCTGTCTTTCCTGCTGTGAAGAGACATAATCTTCTCCATGCAAGGTGAGTACAGACCAACATGTCTCCAGTCAGATGGGAACTCCACCCGAGCTGAGCTTTTCTGTCTCCTATGCATTGACCACTTGATGAAGCTGGGGAGGAGCCAGGGAGCCGGGAGATCTGAGATCCTCACAGATGGAGGAGTCACAAGTGGCACCAGGACACATGGCAGGGTCGCCAGTGCAAAGAGAGATCAAATACACACACACACACACACACACACACACACACACACACACACACACACACACACACACACACTGTCCACAGCCAATCTGCCCATGCCTCCAGCAATTCCTCACTTAATGATACAGCCTGGCTGGCCCCAAGGGACCCTCACACAGATTTCCCACAAGGTCACCAGAGATCAGACCCCTTCTATTTCCTACTCAGATCACAGGGATACAGAATTCCAATTTAAAGGGGAAAGAAAGAAAAATAGCACCCCTGCTTCGTGCATATGTCCCTGGCCTCCACCACAATGCGGATCCAAAGCTTAACGACCACCCCCCACTGCCGCCACCACCACTGCAAGGAAGGGACAGTGTACCCCATGTGCATAGCCTCAAGACCCCATGTTGCAGCCCCTTATTCTGTTCCTCATTATATTGCACCCCACTGGGAGCCCCCTCTCTGCCCCAGCCAGGGGGTCCCAGCCACCAGACCAGCTCCCTTTGGACTTGCAAGACCAAATTTCCACCACCACCACCCCAAGTTGTTCAGGCTTTCCTCTTCTACTTTGTGTCTACCCTTCCTTGTTCCCCACAGCTTGGCAAATACCACCCCCATTTTATGTGGAAAACCCTAAACTCAGATCACACCTTTTTACAAGATATTTTCACCTCACAGACTGAAATCAGATTTCACCTTTCTCTCATTCCTCACCACCAGCACCTCGCTAGTGCACTGTGTGTGTATGAGTGTGTGTGTGTGCATGTACACACACTGCTACCAGGCTTCCCTAAGCTATGCTAATTGAAAAGGCATGATTTAAGCTAATTGACAGCAGACGAGTTCAGCTGCAAAATGTAAGGAAGCATTGGTTAAACATGATTTACAGCATGGGGCAAATCTCTCTCTCTCTCTCTCTCTCTCTCTCTCTCTCTCTCTCTCTCTCTCTCTCTCTCTCTCTCTTTCTCTCTCTCTCTCTCCCTCTTTCCCTCTCTCCCTCTCTCCCTCTCTCCCCCAATATATCTTTCTTCAAACTTCATGGCCAAAACAGCTCAGCAAAAATGAGAGGAGGAGAAGAAGGGGGAAAAAAAGTAATTAGTATTTAATTTTTTAAACAATTTTAACTCCCTTTTTAATTGCTTTACATAAACCTGTCCTAGAATTTTACAGCCTTCAAATCTCTGTCTAAGTCTGGTCCCTGTTTCTGGTTTTAATTACAGGGAGGCTTGTCTGGCACATTAAATTAGAAGTGGGGGGGAATGCACACAATTTCAGAAATATTTTGCTGTTGGATTCCCAACTGAACATCTAGTATTTCAGCACGAGAAGGGGGAGCTGAGCCTGAGAGGGCAGTGGAAGACACAGATGTGGAAACCAAGTGCTTCTGTGACATCGCATCCCTAAAACCTGGCTCCTGATGTGATTAGGAAGGAAAAGGAAGTCTCAGGACTTCGCCAGGGGAAGGGAACTGTGCTGAGAATTTAGCTCTGTCTTGAATGGAATACGTGTTTCCCTCCCAAACTCTGCTTCTGACTGTCTCCTCAGGTTTTGGTTGGAATTTTGATTCTTATTTATGAGATAGACCAACAACAGATCTTATGCTTACTTTTAGCATTCCATTTGAAGCAGGACAGGAGAGAGAGAGAAAGAGAGAGAGAGAGACAGAGAGAGAGAGAGAGAGAGACAGAGAGAGAGAGACAGAGAGAGAGAGAGAGACACAGAGACACAGAGAGAGAGGGAGGGAGAGGGAGAGAGAGGGAGGGAGAGGGAGAGAGAGAGAGATGCTAAGAATGCCTCACTAGGGCAGGATTCACAGGAAAGAAAAGAGTGCAAGGAACAGAACCAGGGTACACAGGTACCTGGTGGCTGTCTTATCAGCATTCACACCTCTCTTCCCAGAGAGAGCCCATTCATGTGAAGTCAGGACTTGTACCAATCAATGGAATTCTCTGTGTTGTCCAATATGGTAGGCTCCAGACTGTGAGTGGCTATTGAGGTTTGCATAAATGAATATTAAATCACACGTGACTTTCCCTTCTTCCCTTACCCTAGTCATAGTTCAGGAATTCAATAAACTCATGAGGCTGATGAAGTCCATAACACCTTGAATAGCACAATACGGGACTTCCTCTAAGGAAAGTTCCATTGAATGGCACTGCTCTGGATCTTTGTTCATACAATGTAGTGTGTGGTACACCAGTGTGGGCCTCACCCAAGAGCTGGCTACAGAGGCAAGCCAACTCAGAAGCAGCAAGGGAGCAAGTCCTGGCTTCCCCCCATCTCTGGTTAGTCAAGTACATGTGCTGGAGGAGGTGAGGGATGTGCAAATGCCCAGGATGCAGTCTCAGAATTCCCCAAAGTATCCTGGAAGAGGTCTCTACTCCTACGTTAAGCTTTAAGTGCTGTGTGTGTGCGCGCGCGCGCGCGTGTGTGTGTGTGTGTGTGTGTGTGTGTGTGTGTATCCTCTCAGATTTAGGCAGGTACTTTTACTTTATAAAAATGCCTAAGAACAGCTGGACAACAGCTCACACCTGTAATCCTAGCCACTCAGGAAAGTGAGATCTTTGAATCACTGTTCAAAGCCAGCCTGGGTAGGGAAAGTCTATGGGTCTTTTATCTCCAGTTAACTGTCAAACAGCTAGAAGCGAACGTGTGGCTCAAGGGGTAGGGTACCAGCCTTGAGCCGAAAGGTTTAAGGGACAATACCCAGGTCCTGAGTTCAAATCCTAGTACTAGCACTACAATAATAATAATAATAGTAATAATATAATAAGAACATTCTATTACTAATAGATGGTTTTGTCAAACATAGTCCCACCAAGAACACAGAGCTGAAGTCCGGCCTTGTAATTAAATGGGAGAGTTGGCTTCTGTCCCATGAATGGGGCAAGGGGGGTAGGGGGGAAGGGGATAAGAAAAAGAAACAGCAGCAGTGCAGCCTGGGGTTAGAGCAGGTAATGGTGCATAGACTCCCTTCAAGGGGAGCGCAAAGATGGCAAAGTGGTGCCATGAAGTGTCCTCGGAACATAAACCTTGCAGAGCCAAAGCCCCTCACTCTGGCTTGTGGTCATTAGCAGGGAGGCTACAGAGGGCTGCCTGGCGCCACTGGGCCAGCGACTTTGGGGATGGAGCCAGGCCAGCACCAGCTCTCCACACATGGTCATTACCTCCTGAAAATCCAGGAGTTATTACAATTAAAACAGGTTGGAGGGGGGACGGGAGGAATAAGGGCTGGGGGAGGTCCCTTTAGCAAGAAACACTGAGGTTAAAAGAAATGAGAGCGGTTGTCATGGCAACGCTGCCAGGCCTGGGCCTACCCTGTGATTATTTCAAGGAGAAGAGAATGGGGAGAGGAGGGGGGAGGCAGAATGGGGCTGGGATGAGGGGTATTAGGGACTGTACCCCCACTACACAATCAAGATCACTTGTTTTTTTCCTGCAGAGTGAGATCCAGCGGCTTGGGAGGATTTTCCTGAGTCTTATCAGGGGTGTAAGTGCTAGTCTACCATTATTCCATGAAGTCCTAAGAAAACAACTCTTTGCCTCCCCCATAACCCTGGCCTCTACTCTTTCTTTTAGAAGGTGGAAAACTCCCAAGAAAGCCCCACTCCTAGCATTTCATGGGTGGAATGGTCTGGCCTGGTTTCCTATCGGTTCAGTCCTGGCAAGTCCCAGGTAAAACCCAGCCCTCCTTTACCCCATATAGGATCCAAGAAATCTGAACTACTGGAAGACAGGAGAGAGTTGGGGGCTGGTGAGGGGAGAGCTGGATGAGCCCAGAGAAGGGGAAGTTTCTGGAAACCAGCCCATGATAACCAGCAAGACAGTCTTTGCCTGGGCTACCTCCAAGGACCAGCCCAGGATTAGGGTCCCTACAGAATGTGGATCTCAATTTGGCAGAGGCATAGACTTGCAAAAGAGAAAACAGTAATTAGCTCCCTGTCTCTCTGCCTGTCTGCTTTGCTCCGGGTGAGGCTCAGTGGCTCCCAGCAGGCCTGGCAGACAAGCAAGGAGAACCTGTTTGGAAAACTCTCAGGGGAAGAGGATGGACTGGGGGTGGAATAGGCAGGGGGCAGAAGGGAGAGAATCCAGCCTGCAGCTTCTCAGAGTTCTCAGAAAGCTCCTGCTTCTCCAACCTCGTGTCCTCTGGTACTAACTTCTCAAGCCTTAGGGATAGCAGGAAGATGACAGAATGTTCTAGACACATAGAGGAGCTGTCACGTAGCCAGAGTGGCTGAAGGAAAGTCCTTGATCCTCCTCAGATCCCAAAGCAAGAGACCTCAGAGCCCAGCTGAGAGATGCTATCTAGAACATTCTCCTAACCATCTCTGTTAAATTATGATGGTTTCCAACCCCAGTGACAGTGACTGCTGTTGGTCCCTGATTTCCCTGTTGCAGTTAGCAAGGTCAGAGATGCCCTTTCCAGGTAGAAAACAGTCTTGGAGTGCAACCTAAGAGGCGTTCCAGTGTGATCTCTGACCACTTCCTCAACATGTCCCTTCCTCTATGTGTACATGCATTGCCTCACTTCCAGCAATGGTGAGAGTCTGAGGCTCACAGCCTCATGCCTGCTCTTAGGTAGGGGGTTTGGATTTGTTTGAGTCTAAGAGGACTGCCAGGACAAAGTGTGTTTTAAGATCAGGATGCCCCTGTGCAAACTGAGATAGGTTAAGTCCCCAACCGTGCACAAGCCATGCAAGTATCCTCAGCCTGCTAACACTTTCTATAGGTGGACCTCATTTCTTTGGGTAATTATACATTATGTGGAAAAAACATAGATGTATGTGTGTGAAAAGTATGTACATACATATATATGTATATATATTTTCACACACATAAATATTTAAACAAAAACATATATACACACATAGATAGGTGATAGATAGATAGATAGATAGATAGATAGATAGATAGATAGATAGATAGACAGGCATATGCACATATGAATCTTCCAAAGTGGTACATTAGGCTATCACATATCAAAAAAGATTCTTTGCCTGACAAAAGGTTGGGGCAGGGCATAGTGGGGGCTCCAAGTAGACAGAGAATTCAGAGGAACTGAGTAACTCCACGTACTCCCTGAGATCTTTTACCTTCCTGGAGGAGCCACTGCACTTCTAGGTGATTCCATTGTGCCAGCTGAGCTGGGCTCTTCAGCTGCAGAGCCCAGGGCAACTAGTGTTAACAGGATACCAGCTATTTGTCTACAACGTGTTGTCAGACTGAGGGGGTTTCAAAACACTCCAGAACATACCCCATTCAGGTGGTGGCTCTGACTCTGTACTCACTGCTTCAAATAGGAGCCCTGATTATGTCCCTGCCCTCCCTTCAATTCAGAGGGCCTCAAGATTGCCCCGGACTTCTCCAGCTTGGAGAAAAAAAAAATTGCCAGGCAACAGTGGCTCAAGCCTATAATCCTAACTACTTAGGTAGCCTAGATGGAAGGACCGCGTTTTGAAGCCAACCCAGGCAGGTAAGTCCCTGAGACTCTTATCTCTAATTTAAAAAAGCTAGAAGTGAAGCTGTAGTGTGATAGAGCCCAGCCTTGAGCAAAAGAAGCTCAGGAGCAGCACCCAGGCCCTGAGTTCAAGTTCCAGGGCTGGTACACACACACACACACACACACACACACACACACACACCTCTTTCAGTTGAGATCTCATAGAAATAAAAAATGCCAACATCACATCATGTTGAAGAATTTTCATTACTCAGTCCTTGGAACAATGGGTAAGAAGAGACAAGAGGGAAAAGGAGGAAGATGATAAGGGAGCCATACTTCCCTACCAGCTAAAAACCCCATAGCCAAAGGCAGAATCATGTGAGCGGCTGGGCCTTGGTGGAGATGCTAAGACACCATGAAACATGCAGGGAAGACCACACTGAAGTCCTAGATAGATGGGGCTGTTCCCACATATGTTCAGGGCCTGCGATGAGCAGTGCAAGCCACCTGCTGGGCACAACAGGGAGCAGGGAGGACCCCATGTCTGTCTAGTCCTCTTTCCTCTCTCCTCCCTTTACCACTGACTCTTACCAGTGCAACCAGAACCCGGTAACCTCAACCACAATCCACTGAAGGAGCATCACTCATTCCCAGGTGGAATAAGGAAGGGTCCCCCCCTCCCCGACCACCACCAAAATACACATCCTGTTTCCCTGTCCCCTTCAAAGCCAAGGGAGGGGCCAGGACACTAGTGGGTATTGAAAAGGAGTGAGTGTTCTCTCTTGTTTAATGTGGAAAGGGCAGTCATTCAGATTGCCTCTGTCCTCCTGGGGTGCAGGCTCCTCCCTGGAACCCCAATCTCTAGGATTCCAGCAGACCAGCAGTGCCCTAAAGGCTAAGGCATCAAGCCAGGGAGCAGAGTGGCTGCCCAGGGCTTCTGTCCTGCTGCTAAACCTGTAAGCCCAGGGCATCATGGGAATGACTTTGTGGCGATGCCTGAGTTTATTATTTCTGGGTTGTTAATTGATGAAAGAAATCCTTGACATTTTTAGATGACCAAAGCTCAATCCTGCTTGGAAGAGAAACCTGAGCCAGAGAATTCTTGACCCCTGGTCCACCTCCATCTCCATCATCTGTTCCTATTTGTGCAATTTTGCATTTACCATTGTGCTTTAAATTCTTTTCTTTCATTCTCTCTCTCTCTCTCTCTCTCTCTCTCTCTCTCTCTCTCTCTCTCTCTCTCTCTCTCACACACACACACACACACACACACACACACACCCCACACACATACACCAAGTCTGAGCTTTCTTTTGTGTCCTATTTCATATAAAGACAGTAAGTACTGAACAAATGTTTGTCTCCATAAAGAGTTGTCACAGCTTGACCATTAGCTGTGCCCAGGGGACAGCCTCTTCCTGGCCTACGGGCCAAACGCCAAGAATCTAGGCAGGAAACCTTGATTCCTTCTACCTCTCGCCGCTCCTTTAGCACATGTCTTCCAGGTGGAAGGTGGGAACTTGTTCCCCACTTCACCATACCAATTTAAAAACAAAACAAAACAAACCGAAAAGGGAAAAAAAAGTAGCAAAGAAAAACAAAACTGAGAGACAAGGAAGAGACATATAACACAAGTTAGCATATTCCAAAGCCCCCTGGACAAAAACCAAACAAGAAATCTAGAATCATTACCAAATGCACATCCCAGATTGCCTTCCACCATCCCTGGAGGTGGGTCAGGGATGCTCAGACTCAGCTCCTGGCCTAGAAGCCCCCAGGAAGGCGGGGCTTTGATGGATTGATTGGCATTTCCTTCCCCTTTCTCTTCCCTCCTGACCTCTGGTCCTTGCATGGCTGATGGGATGGGGCGGAAGCCTCTTAAACTGCTGACACCTCCCAGGAGCAGCAGGAGCTGGAGTTTTTCCACGAAGGCCTCCCACGGTGTTGGAGCGGAAGGTAGCCAGCAGCTGGCCTCCCTCACCCCACTCCACAGAGAGCAGTGCGATGGCCCCCAGGCTCTGGGAGCAAGACCTTTTGCTCTTAAGAAAACACATCAGAAATTCTGGCATCAAAATAAAATATGTGCAGAGGAAATAAGTAACCCTGGCGTGAAACACAGGCCCTAAGATCAAATTAAAATGTCCAAACAGTGACTGTGGGTTCAAGATCATCCCCATGGGCTGTTCCTTGGGCTCTGAGTTTGGCTCAAGATTGTTACCCCTGCTCTGAGCCATCAGACTCAACCATTCATCATAGGCCAGCTAGCTCTGTGAGTGTGTGTTGAAACTAAAGCTTGAACTCAGGGCCTGGGCACTGTCTCTTAGCTTTTCTGCTCAGGCCTAATGTTCTACCACTAGAGCCACACTTCTACTGCTGGTTTTTTAGTGGTTAAGTAGAGATAAGGGTCTCATGGACTTTCCTGCCTGGGCCAACTTTCAATTACCATCTTCAGGGCTCAGTCTTTGGAGTAGCTAGGATTTTAGGCATGAGCCACCAGCACCTGGTGTCTTTCTTTCTTTCTTTCTTTTTCTCCTGGTGTCTTTCTTAACACACACACACACACACACACACACACACACACACACACACACACACACACACACACACACACAGTAGAAGCCATGAATGGCTCAGCTTTGGTCAAACTGAACTTTCACAAAGACAGACATCTGACTACATTTGGCCTATGGGCTGTGGAATACTACACGTAACACAGATCTTCAAGACAACAGGATGATAAGATGGTTCACAAACTGTTGGGGACTGAGTATGGGATCAGAGTGACCTTGGACTTGCACAATTAAGTACACAAGGAAGTAAGCTGTTATCATGATGACTTTGGGCTATGTCAATCGCTTCTCATTTAACCTATTTGAGACTTGGTTGCTGTTTTGTACGAATGTAACCCCTGGCAGTTTCCTGGGTTTAAGAAAAGTATTTAAGGTTGGAACTTGAAATAAATGGAGCTACAGTCTTAAGCTCAGCCATGGGCTGCTGACTTGGGCTGTAGTTCTCCCAACCCCATCTTTTCCTTGTCTTCTTCTTTTCCAAGTCCCTAAGTCAAGAATCCCCATTCGCTGCCAGCTGGCACCGTCAACAAACCATGGGGCTTTGGAGTCAGACAAGCCTAAGTCAAAAATCTATACAAGACCCACTAGCGGTGTGGTCACTTGACTCTTCCTTATCCTTAATGTAGGTCAGAAACATTTGCCCGGTCAGGTCACTATGATGACAAAATGAACTAATGATTTGCCAAAGTGCTTGACACTCATCATATGCTGGTCATTAGTCATTCTCATGATGGGGTGGGGGTATGCAGCAGCGTGAAGGGGAGACGACCCCTCTGTTCATATTGGGAAAGCCACTGTGACTAGAAAAGCCCCTGGATGCCCACACGAAGGACAGCACTGTCTTTGTGCAAGACTGCAATTAATACCCCACTGACTCACTTCATGATATTGAACCAGAGAATGTACTTTGGAATCATCAGTGAAAGCTGCATAATTCCCATTCCCCAAGCTGCAGCCCAGAACAATTGAACCACTCAGATCTGGGAAGAAGACACATGCTGTTCCCATGTAAAGCCCAGCCTGAGATCTGATGAGCTACACAGACTCAGGAAGCAGGAAGAATCCTGTCTTTGCTTTCTCCAGGTTGGATCCACAGGCCAGAAGCATCCCCATCATCATCAAACAGTGACAGGCTCAGGCACCCCCAGGGGTGATTAATTCCTATAGGCAGATTCTATAGGGAGAGCCCTGATGCTCATTCAACATGGAGCTCTAGACTCGCTTACCCTCCAAATGACTTCGCAAGTCTTAAAAATGTCCAGCTTCATTATCAACTTCACAACCAACTCAAAAACATTCCACACAGAGCCCAGCCTGCTTGATTTCCCTCAACATTTTGAGAAACTTGAATCCCAGAAAAAGGTTATACTCCCAAGCCCATCAAGATTACGCTTTATTTACTTTATCACCTACTCATACATTTACCTGTCCAGTTTTCCATCCATCAATCCAATTTGTTTCTTTCCACCTATTTCAAAATAAACTGCAGAGACTCCTCTGAGTAGTTCAGCCCTAAATGAGTCTATTAGCACATCTTATTTTTTTTTAAATCAGATCTGAAGTTGAATCCTGGACTGAGCACTGGACATTCTATCTTGGGCATTCAGGAGTTACTAATGCAGCAACAATCAGCCACTCATCTCCCCCCACCACTGACCCCGCTCAGTCATGTCTCCCAGACATTTCATGGTGTTTTCCCTTCCATTGTCCCCCAAATATCTCCAGGAATCTCACAGTCTCTCAGCATCCCACCACGAAGACCAAGGATAGGTCTTCCAGCAAGAAAATTCTAAGTTTTACCCTCAACTGTCTTTGGAGGGACCTGAAGAAAGAGACGCCACATTATCATGGCTTCTGGATATGACTGATCCTCCATCAATAACCAGTGATTTCCCCTCACCGCTGGTCTCCCTCCATTTAAAGTTTCTTTTGGGTACATTACCCATGTAATCCACTGACTCTCAGCTAATGGATACTCTCAAAAACCTCTCAGGTGACATAAGTGCTCTTGGCCCATGGGCCTGTCTGGTGTCTTGAGGCTGTTTAGTTCCTCAGGGCTCTAAAGAGATATTTTTGTTTTTTCTGGTGGTTGGCCCAGAAAAATAGATTCTGATCAAGTTCAAATTCTTAGGCTTACCATATCATGGGTTACATAGCTCTTTAGGGAATTTTCAAGAATCCCTGAGATAGGGCTACAGCCTGCACCCTTCTCTTCCTCCTTGAGATTCTTGACTCATCAGCAAAGCCCTTGGAGTGAATCAGTAGATGTTACTGTCCCCAACGTATTGACTGCCTGTTTCCAGGTTTAGCCTTGGAGGCTACCCACTCTAGCTCAGCAGAGATAACTGGTTTAACGGGGTATAACTCAGACACAGAGAAGGTAACTTGTCAGCATTTCTGCCTATAAACTCAGATACACACATGGATTCCCTCTTCTCTCTTCCTCACCTTTTTCCTCTCGGTCTCTTCTGTCTCTCCTCCCTTTTAATCTCTCCCCCTCTCTCTCTCGTCTCTCACATTCCCTGTCTATCTCCCTTTTCTCTCTTCCCTCCCTTCTTGTTCTTTCTCCTCTCTCTGTCTCTGTTTCTCTCTCTGTCTCTCTCTCATCCTTGCTCACTTACTTATCTTCCAGACCACCCACTCTCTGTTTGCATTGGTCCCCAACCTTGAAACCTGACACCCTCCCTTCTAAGAACCACCCATGTTTAAACAAATAAATATCCCCCCCCCCGAAAAAAAAACCCCACTCTCCCAATGGTGTTCAGATAAATGTCCCAGGGAGGTATGGGGGAGGGTCGTTCCTCCCCACTAAGCATCCTGGGACTGCTGCTTCTGTGAGAATCTTAGGCCATTGGTTATGGACAGGCTATAGGCTGCACAGAGCTTGAAGCAGCCATCAGCCTCTCAGTCCTTCTGACCAAGGAGGGAAAGCTAAGTGCCATTGGAAGGTGGTGGAAGAGCTGGATCCATCCTTTGATGAGTCAGAAGCACTTTAATAATAGAGGCCAGAGACTCCCCCAGAGTAAGGGGTGGGCAGGGGTGGAGAGATTCACAAATCAAACATCTCCTTGCCTCTGACTCAATGCAGAAAATCACTGACATCATTTGGCTTCTGAGAACTGGACTAGCTATGGATAAAATCCCTGCCTTGTCACTAATAAAAAGGAATTTGAAGTGCATCTGAGGAGGCGGGGACAGGTGGCAATCTCTCCGTAAGGGAAGGTGTACGTTCTGCTGATGTGTCTTTTGGAGGCAGGGTCAGGGCGAGGTGTCCTCAGAGATGACTGGCATCAGGTGATGGGTGATTAAGGAAACAGTGAGCCAGATGGCACTAGGAAGGTGGCCCTGCTCCACTAGGGCCAAAGGAAGAGGAGAGGAAAAAGGAGACCACGTTTCAAAAAAATAAACACATACCTCAAAATAAACACTGTTAATGGAAGTGACTAATCGAGGTTGCGCTGAACTTGGTGGCTCTTGATAAGACACAGAAGGCAAGTCTCTTGGGGAAAGTAACAGCTTTCCCCTCCCCGCCTCCCCCCACAATTGTGGTAAATAAAGTGCTAGGGTGGGTGGGAAGGGTCAAAGCTGCCATGCATCTCCGTGGAGGCTTCTTGGCCCACCCTGACTGACCAGCCTGATACATCTCCCTTGTACAGGGTCCGCCTGGCCGTTGTAGTTGTGTAGTGGCATCTCTGATCTCTACTAACTAGCTGCCAATGGCATTCTCTCTCCCAGCTGTGATAACCAAAAAACTGTCTCCAGACTGTATATATCCCCTGGGGCGAGGGAAAGGAAGCAATGTCCCCCACAGCTGAAAGTCAATCCCATTGTTCTTTTTTTCAAGTTCTTTTTTTGTATTTTATTTTCGTGGTAGTTAATCCATTCTTTGAGATACTTTTTAATAGTCATTATTTTGTTGTTGTTGTTACTGTTTTTTGACAGTACTAGGGTTTGAACGCAGGACCTTGTAGTTGCTAGGCAGGGACTCTTCCATGGAACCACTGGAGGAGTGCCTAGAACACTGTGTACCGGAGAGGGTCATCTACAGGAAACTGGCTTGTGGGACAGCGGACTGAATGAGGAAGCCCCTTCCTTGTGGTCAGGAACAGTGTCCAATCAGCTAAAAGCTGGGATGGGACAAAAGGTATAGTGGAAGAAGAGAGACGCCGGCACTCGATCCTCTTGAGCAGGTACTACTGTTACTGCGGCTGTGAGCATCAGACCCCACATGTTTTTCAGCTTTGAATGTGGGTAGGCTTGAACCAGCACCTCTCCAGGAAACTTTGGGGTCTTCCTCTCTTGTTCCGAGGCTCCCAGATTCTTAGAATAAGCACTTACTGTGTCCCTGGCTGTCCAGACTACAGAGAGCCATTGTGAGATGACTTCATTTCTAATCATGTAAACCAATCTAATAAATTCTCTTCTATAACAATCCATATCCTATTGGTTCAATTTTCTCTGGAGAACCCAGAATACTGAATTCTTAGTTGATATATAATAATATAATATTTATATAATAAAATATGCATAAGGTATGATGTGATGTTTCTATACATATGTATACTATATGCTGATCAACTTAATACAGCTATTGCCTCCAATATTTATCATTCTTTGTGGTAGACTGTAGCCAAATGGGGGATAAAAAAGAAGGAAGACTGCCCACTTGTAATTGGGATAAATTCAGGGGATCGTATGTTACAGCAAGAGGTAGAGCAGGAATTGTGAGGCTGTTCCCGCTCTCAGCAAGGCATCCAGAAAGGGTCTATAGTCTTGAGTAGGAAAGTCTCCCTGTGGCCTTTCTGTTTGGGACTCAGTATAATCAGAGAGCAGGGAAGGACATATAGCATTGCATACATTTGGGTGGCTACAGGTCACTAATGCCTATGGCCACCAGTATCCCTGCAGGAGCCACATACTAGCACCAGGGCCAGTGGGAACCCAGGATCCTGTCTAGTTTGAAAGCCAGCAAAATGGAGCCTGTTAACAGTGAGCAGGTGCACAGCTCTCGGTGGCTTCTCATTTCCCCAACTCTTTTTCCAGTGATCGCAGAGTTGCCTTATCTGGAAGATCAATGACTATCATTACCTTCAAGGAAGATGTGCAGGGCCAAGGACAGGCAGAATACCAAGTCGAGTCTACTGAGTCTAGTAGCTAGTGCCAGCTCTCCCACACGTTCCAGAGTGAGCCCCACATGGGATCACCAGCATCACTGCTAAGATCCCCCAGTTTCCCAGATGGAAAAGAGGACAAGGGATTTAGAAGGATGTTTAAAGACATTTTGGAGAAATCCTTTGGCTACTCACATGTCACTTGATCTGTAAAATCTTCAGTGAGCCAACCAACCTGCATTAACAAAGCTCTCCTTCAGTATAAGAAAGTGAAGATGAACCCAGCCCATAAGCAAAGCACTGCCCCTCCCCCCCCACACACACTGTCTTCACCAGTGAGGAAAACCACTGTGGTATTCGGGAATCACCTCTAATCCAGGTTTCCCACATCTCCAGCAAAGAACCAGACCACACCATATGCCATTGTGAGTCTTTGTGTTCTGAGTCTAGCTCTCAACTGCACGCGTGACCAACGGGAAATCTGCTGTGGGTTTACAGGATCGTCTATTGGACTGGCTTGACTCACTTGGTACAGGTAAGATTCATTTCAAACATCCCCATCTTGGCCTGGCCCAGTTCCTGTGAGAGATAAGACTACTGGGCTCGAGAGAGGGGAGCATCATGCCAGAAAGACAAGAGATGGCCACGGAGCAGAGGCTTTCCTGTCTCCCTCTCCTCCTCTCTTCCTAATGCAGACAGCTCAGCACAGTGAGCCTCCCCTGCTTGTCTGCTGTTTTCTTCCTTGCAATTTGCTTTCCACCAAAAAAAAAAAAGTGTTCTAAATAGAGCAGAACCAAGTATGAGGCTGCAGTCTGGATGAGGTCTTTCCCCACCCTGGAGAGCCCAGCACCTCGAGAGGGGCCAGGCAATCTATCACCAACCATTCTTACTCAAAGCTTTGTAAACCCAGGAGCATCCCTCCCTAACAACAGGCACAAGAACTGCCACCAATGCATTTTGCTTCCATGGCATTTTGTCTGAACTCTCTCTTCCTGCCAGGCATTCTCACCCTGGTCTCCTTTCTGCCTCTGTGTCTGTCCTAAGAGACAACTCTGGAAGGGATTCTGAGCCCTGCTCCAGGCAAACATCACTACTCACTTGCTGAATCTCAGTATTTCCCAGACAAGATCTGAAAAAGCCAGATCTCTTTCTTCTATCTCATTAGATTTCCCCAAAATAATTTTTATTATGTTAAGAGTCCCCCAGCTGGGTGCTGGTAGCTTATGTTTGTAATCCTAGCTACTCAGATCTCAGAATCTGAGAATCCGGGATCTGAGAATTGTGGTTCAAAGCCAGCCCCAGCAGGAAAATCCGAGAGACCCTTAGCACCAATGAACCACCAGAAAACAGGAAGTAGCACTGTGGCACAAAGTGGTAAAGCACTAGCCTTGAGCAAAAGAGCTCAGGGACAGCACCCAGGCCTGAAGTTCAAGTCTCATGGCTGACAAAAATAAAATCCCCCATTGCTCTCAAAGGGCTCTGAGTACCACCTTGGGGAATATTCTTAGAGCTCTCTCTTCTGATTCTCAAAGCTGATTCCCACATGTGCATGGAAGGCCATTTTGAAGGCAGGTACAGCACACATCTGATGGTATGTGCTTTGTGCATCAACACATATCTGCACTGTCATTTCAATGGCAACCTGCTTTGGGGCTGAGGTTCTCAGACCCTCTGCAATGACCCTCTGTAATAAGACTGTTTCCCCAGAGCACAAGGATCATAAAGAAAAGAACAGCTGGCTTCCATCCTCCACGAGTCACCAACTCAAAATTCAGGTGCCAGTTCCATGCCAGGGGGCACAGTGACACGGCTGTGGCATCTTTGGAAGGAGGGCATAGGGGTGTCAATGTGCAAAGGCAGAGACTGGCTGGTATGCTGGGATGGGGAAGTTAATCTTACCCTCTACCCAAGACACTCCCAGGTTCCTCCACTGAGTGAAAGCTTCAGGAATCTCAAGCCAAACCAATTCTATGACTTGCCAGTGAGTCAGGGCCATCCTGCTCTCCCATGCTCATCCCAACCCACATATGGATCCCTCCCCTTCTCATTCTGCTATAGAAAGAAAACAAAGGGGAGGCAAAGGAGGATATTGGAGGGATCATTCAAAATATGCAAAAGGAGGGCCTGGAAACTTTCTGAACCTATGAACAAGAACATCTCTTATTCCAAAGATGCTTGGTGGCATTCTCTGGGCACATGCATTTTTGAGCTAGGAAACAGGTAGTTCCTCCTCCAATTGTCTTTCTCTTAAGTCTTGTTTGGAGCAAGAAAACGAATAAAAGGCTGAAACAAGGCATTTTTTCCCCCACTCTGGATGAACTGTTTTACAATAAGCTACCTGCTGAGGTCAGGAAATGTGAGATCTGTGGATCTGAGTTTACACAAAAGCTCATGTGGGGGCATTTATGCTAAGTGCTCTCACAGAAAGACACACACACACACACACACACACACACACACACACACACACACTCCTCTGTATCTACTCCAGCTTTTGTTGGGAGCCACATCTCTCTTTTGTCTTTTCTCTCTTACTCAACCAAAGCTATAAGGTCTCCCAGAATGGCACAGTCTCCAGCCAGGACCAAAGGTCTACCATGTGGGCCCTGCTCAAGGGTAAGGAATGGAGGGTTGGGGTGGTGGGAAAGAGAGAGAGGATCCTGGGAGGAGAGGGGAAGCTTTCTCTCTAGATGCCCATAGGAAACCTATTTTCTTTATAGTTAGGTGTGTGATACTCAAAAGAGAGAGGAATGATCAAAATCAAAATAAATAGCCAACGGAAACAGGCGGCCCCTCCCTGGGAATAGGAACTGCTCAGGATGAAAGTTTATCCAAACACAGAAAAATGGTTCATGCTGGAGGATAAGGAAGGGTACACTCCTTTACTGGAAAGGAAATTTGTTTATGACAGTTTATTTGCTGCTTGTTTTTTAATGCTCTTCTGGCCCAGTGTCCTGTAAACAGACCAGCTTTTCCATTTGCTCCTGGTGCCAGGAGAGCCAAAGACAGCAGGCTGAGCTGGTGCCAGAAACCAGGGCCACTGAGGTCTCAAAGTTCTGGGAGCCCACGCCCAGGCCTGGAGGTCTGTGATGGGGAATTGGTGTTTAGTATGCAAAGAAGTAAAGGGGGCGGATAGCAGTGTAAAAAAAAAAAAATGGACCGAAGGCTATCTGGCTTATGTACAATCCAGAAGTGTTGGAAATCAGGTCTCTTGGCCCCAGGAGAGGTAACTACAAGAAAGATCTAAGGTACTCCATGTTCACCAGGGCATAGAACATGGCTTCTGGGGGAAGTAATTTGATGATATTAGAGCTGGTTGAATGTAAAGTGGGGCTGAGAATATCCAGGTGGGAGAATCTCTACAGGGAGATCAAAGGGCCACATCTCTTCTATCACAGATACCAGACAAGACTACCATGTCCAGAGAGAACTCAGGACAGGCCTGTACCTGGCCACACCACACCTACACATATATACACACACAGAGGTTAGCATGTACAGTTTCCATTTCCCAGCTAGGCACAGAGCTCATGAAATTGAAAAGGAACAGTCAATATTCCAGGGTTCTGGGCTGAGAGTGCAGAGTGAGTCACATTTCTCATGAGGAAAATCTAAAATCCAAAATACTCCCAAATCCAAAATGTTGTGACCATCGCTGTGATGCCACAAATGGAAAGAGCACGCCCATCTCATGACATGGACTCTAGTCAAAACCTGAAAAGTACTGGATGAACTGCACCAGCTTCATGGGTAAGATGGATGTGAAACATCCATGAATTTGAGGCTTGATCTTAGGTCCCCTCCTCAAGGTATCTCCTAAACTCCAGAATCGGAGAGAAATGCCCAACCTGAAACAGTTCCTGTATCAATGTGACAAAAGCCTAGGGAAATCAGCCTAAAAAGGAGGAACAGTCCATTTGGGGGCAGAGGGTTGAGTACATTACTACATGGCTCCAAGAGCTTGAGAGAAAAATCATGGTGTCAGGAAGAGGACCTGACAGAAAGTAGACAGAAAGTAGAGAAAGGGAACCAAAAGGAATCAGTAGTCCCCAAGGAATTGCCACCAGTGACCTACTCCTTCCACCTCTACCACTCCCTGCTTTCCAATAATACCACCAGATTATAACTCCATCAAGGGATTAATCCAATCATTTAGTCACAGCCCTAACAATCCAACTGTCCCTAGAACTTCCATCACAGACACACCCAGCTGTGTGCTTTGCTAATTCCCTAGGCATTTCTCAATCCAACCAAGTGGACAATTAACTACCACACTTGTATTCCCAAGTAGCACTCTGGATAAGAGATACTCATCTAGATAAAGGATGGCATGACACCATTCCAAGTGCCAGGCCTGCAGTAATTCAGTCAAATCTTGTGATGACCCAAAGGAGCAAGTTTTAAAAAAAGGAAATGGAGACATGTAGACAATAAGCTACTTCACTGAAGTCCCTGTTAAAGGCCATTGCAATGGACAAAGTCTAAGGCAGTCCTATGTTAGAGCTCTGCTTTACCCAACTTCTACCCTACTTCCCTTTAAAGTCATCAAGCTGGCACAAAAGCCCTGAAGTCTCTGACACTCACAGTAGTAAAGCTTGAAGCCTGAACATTCAGGCCTGCTATTAAAGGACATCCAAGAGGCTAGAACTCATGGGTCTCAGAGGCCAGCATGATGCAAGCCAGCTGGTAAGGGCTGTTGCTGTGGGAGTTAGGATTGCAGAGCAGAAACTACTGGTGTTTAGCAACATTAGTGTCTCCTCCCCACCCCATTTCTTCCACAGAGTCGGAAATTTCCTGGTCCTTCTTCAACCAGGTAGAGCCTCATGACCAGTTCCACCAACGAATTGTGAGCAGAGCAATGAAATGGGGTTCTTCCAGACCATAATAGTTAACGTAACTATCATCTCTGCTCCCCCCTGCCCGCCAGCCCACATTCAAGTGAAGTGTAAAAGAGACTTTGGGGTGCTTTGTCTTATTAAGCAGCCTACTATGGACTAATACAGCTGTGGCCACAAAGTTATGTAAAGGACAGAGGCCTTCTAGGTTGCACTCTGTGACAAGTCATTGAAATCTCCCTTAGCCATCATTTCCTCATCTATAAGCCTGAACTCTCACAAGATCATCAAGAGACTCAAGTGAGAAGTTTTACAAAGAGTTTTAAAGATGTTAAACCCCTTTTAAAACCACTATGTTTTATTATTTCCTGTATTGCCTAATTTTTCCTGGCCCAATGCCCTATCACTTCTTTCTTCTCTGAAACCATTCCTAGTGACCAAAATCTACAGATGACATCTTTGTCTAAATTCTTACTTGCTCTGTGTGTGTGTGTGTGTGTGTGTGTGTGTGTGTGTGTGTGTGTGTGTGTATGTGCTTGTGCAGGCAAGCATGCTCGCATGTGCACAGAGGTGAGTTTAGGTGGTTCTCATCCCCAAATAAGGTGAGGTGTTTCTGGCTCCTCTCTCTTGTCTGGACCTCCTCTCTCAGAGGGATAATTCCATCACTGAGTAGCCTAGACTCTTCTCCCTGAGCCCGCTTGCTCTTGAGTGGTATCCCTTCCACCACCAGACGTGTTGAACTTGGGCAGCCATGACTTTGACACTAGTATCTAACTTTTTTGCCTGTGACCCATGGGGAACACTCAGGTTAGATAGAAGAGCACGGTCTACCCAATCTGAGTTCAAGGAGAAAGACTCTGGGGTTCAACTTTCTTAGTGCAGAACAGAAAAGAAAGGTTGTCAAGTAGCTTGTGGGTACTCTGTGGAGCCAGTACATCATACACACTTGCAACTCCAGGCCAGCCAGAGCCCTGAGCACAGATGGTTGGATGAGAAGTCTAATATATCTTCTACCCCCTCCAAAATCCAGGTCTGAGGTTCCAGGGAAGGTGGGAGATCAGGGATGGTAGTGACTGCTGAAGGAGGAAGAAAAGGAGAGGGAAAGCAATTTAAAAAAATAACCCCAAGTCCTGGTGACTGGTGCCTGTTGGCATACAAAAGCCAAAAGGCATGTCCCAGGATGGGTCAACTTAAGACTTAATATTTGCCTTTCACTAAGCAAACTAATAAATCCCCTACAGTTTTAGCCACGCAGAGCTCCCAGTTTTTATTTATTGGTCCAGACAGCAGTCAGATTTTTTTTCCATGTCCTCCCAGGCATAGGGGGTGTGTGTTGGGGGTGGTAAATATCCCCCCTGCCACCCCTTCTGTTGCCGGCTGTGTCTCTATTTAAGTTTTCTCTCAACAAACTGGAGTTCAGTGCAGCTGGTAGCCTATGAAAAGGTCTTTGAAGTGTTTTTCGGTAACAGACTACAATTTTGATTTGTGCCATGACAGACAAAGGGATGGAGAGCAAAGAATGGATACCCAAGCTAGAAGACGAGGAGGGATCTATCAAAGGGATTTTACAAGGAGATTGTCAAAAACAATCTCTTCCTTCCCTTTACTGTCCCATTTCAGCAATGAGAAAACTTGAGACCCAAAGGAAAGACTTCAACAAGACATAACCTTGGAGCCAGTTAGTTCAAGCAAAGACAGGCCTATTTCAGTATCTGGGTCAAAGGATGGCATTCCCCAATCCCCAAGTATAAGACTCTTTTCAGAAGTCAGACGCCAGTGGCACACACCTGTAACACTAACTACTCCAGAGGCTGAAATCTGAGAATCAATATGTAAAGCCAGCCCAGAGAGGAAAGTTCATGAGAACAAGCCTGGAATGTAAGGGTACTGTCTAAGATCAGAGGCCATTTCAAGGCTACCCGTTTTTAAATTTCCACCTCCTGGAGGAGCACTTATTTTACCCCAAGAGCTTCCTGACCACAAGACTCTCCAACTTGCAACCCAGGGATGGCTTACTGATGGCTTACCCACCAAATATGGTGGCATAGTGGAGGCCTGAGCTAGAGGAGAGTACTGGGCACCTCTATCAAGGTCCTTTGTTTACCATGGAGGACTCTAAAACAAGGTCTCCCTTTTCTCTCTGCTCTGTGCTGCTTTTTATTTTTAAGTCAGCATGAGGCATACAATTTAGATCCAGAGATCTGTATCTTGGATCTCTACCAAGAGTGGTAGGAGAGAAGGCAAAGATACAGCTAGCACAAAATCTCTTTAGGAAATGGACATTCATGACCACTTGGAAATCCATAAATCACTCTTTACTTTTTATTTTTTTTTGCTAGTCCTAGGGCTAGAACTCAGAACCTGAGCACTGTCCTTGGGCTTTCTGAACCACAGCACCACTTCTGGCTTTTTCTGTGTATGTGGTACCAAGGAATCGAACCTAGGCCTTTGTGTATGCTAGGTAAGCACTCTACCACTAGACCAAACTCCCAGCCCCCGCCGTGACTCACTCTTTTAAAATGTTCTTCTTCCCCATCAGGTTGACTATCATTCACTTCACCCACCCTGCCAAACGGCAGCCAACCACAGGGCTGAACGATTCCTCATCAGATATTTGAACATGGTTTCCTGCAATTGTCGGAGATTTGTCTAGAGAAGAGAGATACTTTAGATCACTTCAGCCTCTCAGATTCTGGATTCCATGTGAACCAGAGGAAAAGAGAGGAGGAAGGCTATTGCCTTTGGACCAACAGCACAGCTTCTTCCAGAACCAAAGAATAATCTGTGTCAAAGAGACAGCTAAAATACATTCATCTTTTATGTGTGTGTGTGTGCGCGTGTGCGTGTGTGTGCGCGTGTGCGTGTGTGTGTGTGTGTTGGCACTAGGACTTGAACTCAGGGCCCAGCCATTGTCCCTTAGCTTTTTCACTCAAGGTTGGCATGAATAAGGCTCCATTTCTAGCTTTGATTGTTGTTGTTGGTGGTGGTTACTTAGACATATGAGTCTTGAGAACTTTTTTGCCAAGGCTGGCTTCCAATCATGATTCTCAGATCTCAGCCTTTTGAGTAGCTAGGATGACAGGTACAAGCCAAGAGCAACCAACTGCACTCATCTTTTAAGAAAGAGAAAAAATGGCGCCCAAAGCACTAGGCTCACATTCCACTGATGCAAGGGGAGGAATCTGACGAGTAAGGAGAAAGTCTCTGGCTGATGGCATGCCCCTCTCTACCGAGCATGTAATTACCTCCTTGTGGCCACGCCATGCAAGATGAGCAGGATAATCAGAGCAGCAACACAGGTGCTCATGCCTGTCTTTCAGCAGAAAGATGGAGACCCAAGCCCCTGACAAGCAGCAACAACTTCAGCATGTCGATGTGGTTCTGGAAAACCTGGGTTCTCTAATGTGCAAAAGAACCTGTAATTTGCCTTTCAATTGTTCTTACTTGTCACGAACACCAAAAGTGGGGTTGGCACGACTCTTCCCCCACCCCCATTTATCCACCTCCCAAGTTCTGCTGCCTTATCCGGGATAAAGTCAGTCTCTGAAAAGGGGAGGGGGAACTGGGGTGGGGGGGGTTGCACTCAACAGGATCTGACTGCAACTCAAAGGCTATCTGGAAGACTTCGGAGGGAAAGGACACAAGGAGCCCCAATTCACATGCCCTTTTTATGTTAAATAAATTCTAGAGTTCAAAGGAATTTCAGGAAGTCCTCTGGCCAACTCCTTGACTTTCCAGACAGCACCATTCCTGTTCCAAAGAGGTCAGCTTTGTCTCTGTCTAGCAAAGATGCAAGCTTTTGCTTTCAGTTTATTCTATATTGTTTTTGCTTCTGTGTATGTGTATATGTGCACACAAACACACATGCATGAATACATACAATACACTCCATCTTTCACGATTAGCAATGGCCCTGTGTCTACCGCTTAATGAACTGTTTTGTTTTTAGTGGGAAACTGTATAAGTAGGATTATAGTTGATGAACCTCTCCAGTATCTTGAATTCCTGCCATATTCAAGAGCTATACAATGCTTTTTTGTGGTACCTGGCCTCAGCTAGCTCATAAACAGGTTGCTGTTCAACATCACGCAACCCAACTAGTCTGTGAGCAATAGATTTAGCCAGGTTTGGTACCTGCTCCAAAGATATCCATCTACAGGCTGCCCAATGGCCAATGAAATGCTTAGACACAGAGCTCTGAATGCCTGACTTCTTGCCAAATCATCAAAGACAGCAGGGTGGGAGTGGGGGAGCACAGCAGGAAGAGGCCACTGAGTCACTCAGTAGGGTTTCTATCCCAGATTCAGCCCTGGAAACCCCTCTGCACTGTGAGTGTTGGTCCCTTTCAGTTCCTCCTTACCCAACAACAAGTCAGAAGCAGGCACTGTAGCTCTCACTTCCCTGGGAAACCCCTGAGAATGCTGAGCCATGTCGGGCTTTCTCCCAAGACCTACCTGGGCAGGGCAGCTGCTAGAGCCCGTTGTATCCACTTACTTTCTTTGAGACTTTGGAGTAGACAACTGAACAGAAGCAATGGGCAGGGATCACCATCTTCAAAACCTGAAGGGATCCAAGCCATCCAATGTCTGCCACCTGTGCTAAGGAAGGAAGGAGAAGGGCCCACGACTCATCTTTCCTAGCTGCAAGAGGCTGCTGCCTTCAGTCTCTCCAGGGAATCACATATGAAACAAACACAACACCTGTATCAGAGGCAAGGTTAATTCATTCCCTTCTGTTTCTTTATTCTTTTTTTTTTTTTTACAAAAATAAGCTATGGATTCTATATTGGGGAAAAAAATACAAACGTTTCTAACTGCATATTGCACAAAGTGGAATCATGGCAGATACTTAGGGGTGTCTGCAACCCAGCCAATGGTAGCTACAGAAAGGAAGGGACAGACAAGGACAATGCTGCTAACATGCACGGGGATCCTCCATAAACACCATCGGCTCCAGTGGCTCATTAGTCTTCCCTCAGGCACTGTGACCGGCCACCTGATGGAGAAGAGTCTTCACAAGAAGACAGAAAGACAGCTGGAGTGAAGGAAAATCATTCACGTTGGCTCTTCGGGAAGCACGCCTGTGTGTGTGACCCAGACCAAGAAAGTTGAGCAAAGATAGCTCCCTTTTCCCATGCCTTCTGAGGTAGCGGATAGCCTCTAGAACTTCCACACGGACTTCTGGGTCACTCTGGTAGCTGGGAGACAAAAAAATAAATAAAAATCCAAGTAGCACTTCTAGTTCACTTGCCATGTACAAACTGGCCTCTTTTAGAAGGAGCGGGGACAAAAAAAAAAAACGACGATTCCCTTTGAGGCATGTGTAGCCAACTGTTCACACTCACACAGCAAGGATGAAGAATCACTGAGTCCCAGGGCATGGCAGGTGTGGGAGGTGAAAGGGAAGTGTCAGGGGGCTTGGTGGGGTGTTGTAGATGGGATAGAAAGTGTCCTGAGCAGGCAGGAGAGGAGAAAACATCTTCCACAAGACAGAAGGCCATAGGCTGACGGTGATGTCTTCACCACCTGCGGGCCTTGCCCCATATGAGATGTGTCCCTCAGCTCATTCAGTCCCCCACACAGACTTCTGCCATAGGGAGGTGAGGGGTTGCATGCTACAACTCATTCGGGTCCTTTTTCTCCAAAGAAAGAATTCTTGATCTGAGGGTTCTTGCCTCTTTTGAGGAGACCCAGCTTCAGGTAGGTCTTCAAGAAGTACAGACTGGTTTCATGAAACTTCCTGGTGGGTCTGCAGGTGAAGAAGAGCAGTTGTTGATTGGCCTCCTTCCCAGCCAGGCCTGTGGATCAGAAGACAGCACAGGAGTTAGACACATGCTAGCTTCTACTCGTCCTGCAGGTACCTGCTCAGGTGTGTGCATCCCATTTCCCTCTGCTATCCACAGTGTTCTAGTTCATTTTATGGCTGAACAGAATATTCAGCACATGGTGAAACCTCCCAAGGGACTCCCCTGTATCCTGAATAGAGTACGCCAGGAACCCCGACATACAAATACCTCCAAATACGGGAAACCCAAGAGAAATGGGAAATGTAGTTTTCTAGCAAGTGGCCATCACACCTGTGAGTTCTAGGGCCAGAGGCTTGGCCCCATTAGATCACCCACTTTATAGACAGGAAAGCCAAGGCCCTTGGAGAGTCAGGGTGCTCAGTCAGAGGGCCCAAACCCATGTCCTTCCTCTAACGCTAATTCACTTTGACTGCAAGGTCTCTCTGTGGCCCAGACTCCCTGTTCTTTGAGCCTCTGAATCTTACATTTGCTGTCAACTCATAGTGAATAATAAAGTCCTGCATATAGATGCTATATCCATAGTGTTTAAGCTTTACAAGTTTCGATGCCATGAATATAAAAATGAGCTTGACAGGTAAACCTCGCTGCTCCCCATTCCCCCCCACCCCGAGGCTCTAGTAGGGTGGCAAGGAAAGGGAAATGTCCTGCAGATTCTAGAAGGGTTTGGAAACTCACAGATTGGTGAGTGTTTGGGCTCTCTGTTTGGTGCAAAGGCTCTCCTACCAATGCTAGTTGAAGCCCTGGCAAAGAGCAAGCAAGCTGCCCTCAGGCCTACAGTGAAGGACGCTAACAAGAACATCAAGTAAGGAGGCGATGTTTTAGAGACATTTCTCAGCAGGAAAACTGGGTATGGAGCCACAGACAGTGCTTTGGAATCACCTATAAATAAAAACAGAAAAGTAAAAAAAAAAAAAGGCAGACATGGAGGCGCTCTGTGGCTCTCTGATTGGTGGCCAAGAAGGAAACGATGAGTCTGTGCCCCAGGTGCTACCCAACAGGGGTTCACCAGCCTTCCATTTGAACCTAAAGAAATGCCCTGAAACCACCCCCAAAGCTCTGTAACCTTCCTCTAGCTTCCCTTTGCTCCATGGGACACAGCCTTCTGAGTTGTCTCAGAGCCCAGAGAAGAAGCCTTTGCCCCTGAGAGACTCAGCCCACAGCTAGCAAACTAATTGGCAGCAGCCAGAACTTCCTCCTTGTTGCCAAGCAACCACATGCACTTGGCAGTGGGACCTTAAACACGGAGAGGGAAGGTGGTAAGAAGGCATTTGCAAAATAAAATAAGCAGCAAAACATACAACCCCCCCCCCCCCCCCGCAACTCTTCATCCTGGCAGGCCGATCCAGGAGAGTATGCGTGCGTGTGTGTGCATGCACGCGTGTGTGTGTGCGTGTGTGTGTGTGTGTGTGTGTGTGTGTGTGATTGAGTGAGGGAGGAAGGTTAGGCCACAAGCAGGTCCTAGCCTACCCCATTAAACTCTTGTAGGTATACTATTTCTATTTGGCTGAAGATATCCTTCTGTTTACCTGGGAGCAGGTGATGGGCAGCTCAGGGATTAGAAGATACCTACAGAGCTGAAAGATGGCCTGGAATCGCAATGATTTCCAAAGCTTGCTAAAGAGACCACAGTATCTGCGGTTCCTGCTTCTACATCCTACAACAGGCCAAATCCCTTTGCACTGGACCTTTCCCAAGCCCATGGCTATGGCCACTGGGAGATGTTGTGGACACCACCTCCGGCCTCTTTTCAAACTCCTGATCAGATTTGAAATACAGGGGCAGTCTATGGGGCAGCCCATGGCGGGAAATGGGGGCCCAGCAAAGAGGAAGAGTAGCAGGAGATTCCTATGATCAGCTCAACAGGAAGCAAAGATATCCTCCTTCTGGTCCAAGTGCCTACTGTCACAAAATAGAAGGGCACGCCATGATTGAATAGGTTATTCTAGAGCAGCCGGGATGCCTAATGTATAACCATGAGTGTACTTGTAGGTGAGAGAATGGGGGGGGGTGAGTCTTGAGGCCCAGGGACTGTAAGGGCTGTGGTAGTTCAAAAAGAACTCTGACAGGGACCAAGAAAGGAAGTCATGAGGTCAGGAAAGCATGGTACCCACTGGTTGCTAGAAGGCCAATGTGATTCAGCCTTCACTGGAACTTCTGGAAGGAATCAGCCTTGGAGAGATTTGATTTTAGCCCACTAAAACTAGTCTTTAGGGAACATAGTATACCTCCCCCTACTCCCACTCTTTCAAAAAAAAATTTTAGGCAATGCTAGGAACAGAACCCCACGCATACCAGCAAGTACTCTACCACTGGAATTCTTGCCAGCCACGTGACCTACGTGTTTCTGAGGCTGTCACAGTGACAATAACAGTTGATTGGACAATGGAATGGGGCTGGATGGAGAGGCTGGGCTCCAGTGTTTGGCTAAGGAAGATGCAAGCTCAGTAGCAAAAAGGCAGGTCTCTTAGAGCAACTGATAGTAGCCAGAGCTGTGAAGTAGACCGTTCAATTACACCATTTGCTGACTGTATATTGGGGATGGGTGGCTTAATCTTTGAAAGCCTTGGTTTCGTCACTGCAGAAAAGAAAATAGAGATAATATTATTACCTACCTTGCAAAGCTCTTGGGATTAAATGAGATAATACTTAAAAAGCACCTGGCGCAGGGCAAATGCCAAATAAGTGATAATACTTAGCAAAGATTAGACATGTAGATATAAGCAGAAGCTATTTATCTCTAGTCTGGGTTTTTCCACTTGGCAATACAACTCCCAATTTTTGACTGACACTATGTAGCACCAAGTAAAACTACTATATTTTCCAGCCTCGTGGGCAGCTAGATCTAGCTAGGCAACTAAGATCTGGCCAACAGTAAGCAAATCAGAACTATTGGGGTCACCGAGAGGAGGCCTCTCTAAAGCTGAAGGAAACCCAGTTTTTTTACCTTTCTGCCTGTAAGACTTTCTGTTTCAATAAGGATGTGACAGAGTGGGACTTCAGCAGCTATCTTCCTGTCGAAAGAAGGATTGTTCTTCAAAATGGTCAAAAGAAGACGAAAATTCTGGATTCCTGTTTACTCCTTGGTTACTTAGTTTGGGTCACCAAACTAAGCCAGACTTGGTTTCCCTGTGCACTTGCTGTTGTCTTATTAAGGAGAAAGGCTCCTGTTAGTTAAAGTCCTGGCATTCAAGAATTTCCTTGCATTCCTGTGGCTCCAGTGCACTACAGATGGAGGCAAGAGGAGTCAATCATTCTAGATCAATAGTTCTAAGACTACAGTTCTGGACCAACAGCTTCAGTGTCACGTGAAAACTGGTTAGAAGGGGAAAAAGAAATGTCTGGGCTCTGTCCTAGACTTGTAGAATCATAACTCTGGAGAATGGAGCCCAGTGACTTGTGTTTTAACGAGATCTCTTGGTGAGTCTAGGGCACATCCAACTGTGAGCATCACTATTCCACACCAATATTTTTCAGCGGGGCCTATATGGAGCCTGGCAAATCTTGTTTGGGACCAGCAGGGCTGTCCTGTGTACCGTCCAGCATTCATCAGTATCTGCTGGCTTCTCTACCTTCTGGAACCATTGTGACCATTCAGAATGACTCAGATATTGTCCCTAGCTGAGAACCCCAAGCTAAATAATCCCAGTGGTTCTGTCTTGACCTTGGCCATACATCGGAATAACCTGGGAAGGGGTTCAAAATTCCATTGCCTGAGCCTCACGCAGCTCAGTCCAGTCAGAATCATGAAGGGCGGGATCCCAGGCAGAGTGAAAGCTCCCAGGTGAGCTCCCTATCCTGCCTGGGGGACTTGGAGAGCAGGCCCAGAACCACCCACCATGGATGTCACAGGCTCAGATCAGCAACCATCAGCTTAGAAGTACAAGAGGCTACTGAGTGCTGCTGGTGGAAGTGACATGAAGTGCTTCCAGGCAGAAACTAGAAGCAAGACTGGAAGAGTGACCGGGTAGACTTGGCAACTAGTATCCCAGAGGACCAGATGGGGTGGAATTCCTGATAGCTGTGTCACTTCATTTCCCATAAGAACAGGGTGGACACCTTTCAGTTTCTCACATGAATAACCACACAAAGCCTCAGTTTCCTCCCCTAATAAACAGAGCACACAAAGATCCAGCTCCCACAAGGTGCAATAAATATGAGGTCACCCAACAAAAAGAACTCAACCAACAAAGTGATGGGGAAGGGAATCCTAGTTAGAGGTGGTTCTCTTTAAATCCTCCAGCCCCTGAACCTTTGTCACACTGTAGCGTGAACAGAGACTTGCAGAAATTGAATGTCCCCCTCGCGCCGCCCTGGCCCCAAGCTTATTCCTGGGTCTATAACCTAGTTGGGAGAGAGAAGGAAGGATTAAATGAGAGACCAGTGACCAAGAGGAGGCTTAGTGGAGCTGCTGCTCTAACCCCTTACAAAGGAAGATTAAGTCCCACAAGTCTTTTCTCCCATAGGGACTGTCTTTTTCATTCATTATTTCAGCCTCATCCTGTCTGACTAAAAGTGCTGAGACCAACTTTTCCTTGTTTCCCTTGGCTCAAATCATTAAATCCAGGATGTCCTGTGGGAGGGAGGAACAGAGGAGGAGGAGAAAGCAGAAGAGCAAGAGAAAGAAGAGAAGGAGAGGAAAGAGAGATAAGATGGGTGGGGGGTGGTCAGGGTGAAACATGGGGAAAAGGAGAAGGAAGGAGCAGTTAAGAGGTTTGAATGATTTTAAGGTGTACCATCACAGCAAGACCAAGGAAAACAGGGCTTCCTCATCTCCTCTCTGTTCCAGTCCCTCATGGCTGCTTAGGTAGAGTGAGGAAGGACCTGAGTGAGGTCACTTCATTCAGTACAGAAGTGTCAAATTCACCGGCCTTTCTCCTAGTTCCGGCTTTCACTCAACTAGTCTACCTACTGCAGCTGGCTGGGACAAAGAAGAAGAAAGTCATCTGCTCTCTTCCCAGGATTACCAGAAGTCAAGGAACCAGGTCCCAGGGCCTACACACAAGTAACTGGGTGCCACACAAGAGTCTTAAGAATGGTGGATTTTACTGACAGCACTGGCCTTTCCCAGGACATCGCCTTCTTTCCCTTACCTTAACTGTTCCCTCTTCCCCACTCAAAATCCATCTCCTACTTTACTAGAATCCCTGGTTCCCCTCGCCTGTAAACCTCGTGTGCTAATGTCCTGACTCTTTGCAAATATGATAAAAAATAAACCTTAGAAAATCTTTCCGGTGTTTTTCTGTCTCCAGAAGCCAGTGGTTGATGCGCAGTATCCTGACAGCCCAGACAAAGTGTGAGACAGACAAAAGTACAGCCTGAGGGCCAGGGGTGGGGAATGGGGGAAACGATGCCCCCCCTCGCCTAGGACCACAGCCCAGTCAACCCATCCCTGACTGCCACCACGCAGTCTGCCCCTACTCCCCCCTTTCTCCCACCACTACCACCGATGACATCCATTTCCTCTACAATGAGGGGTGAGACACACATTTTTGGACTCCACTGCATGTCTTGCACAAGGCTTCAAAAGTTTGCAGAGGCAATAAGTGTGAGAGTCTCAAGTGGTA
This sequence comes from Megascapheus bottae, assembly GCF_031878675.1. Taxonomy (NCBI): domain Eukaryota; kingdom Metazoa; phylum Chordata; class Mammalia; order Rodentia; family Geomyidae; genus Megascapheus; species Megascapheus bottae. Next base: position 22,953,657 of record NC_143525.1, read on the forward strand.
AGCTTTGAGGTCCACTTATCTTACTTCTCCATTAAATTTGTCATGTCAACTGCCTTTGGGCAGAGATGGACCAGAGATGGGCAGAGAAGTGACTCTCACACTTGTTAGTACCTGATCATGTTTAGTGGAGATCTTAGGACCTTAGACCAGCCAGAACAAAGGAATGAAATTCATGGCTAGTCAAGGCCCCTCTGGGGCTGGTGGCCTCTGATCTACAGAAAAGTAATTGCCAACGGGCTGGCTTGTGCACACATAGCTACACACGCACCCTTCCCAACACGCATACACCTGGGGGCCCAGGATTCTTTGCACAAGGTGACGCCTGCTCCCTTTGATGCTCGCCGGATGTGTTCCCATTGGGCAAGGACCAGACCTCAATAAAACCCGGCATTATCAGGAGGCGGGTGGTTTGCGATTGCACAGGCCTGCTATCTCCGGCCTTGGGTGGGGCTGCTTTGCGGTTCACTACTGAACAGCATTAACTTATAGGTAGATCAAAGACCCTTCCGACCTGCCCGATCTGGATCCCTCTTTATCCCTTGGTGGACTATTCCTCAAGATGGACTCTAAAGATAATAGGTACCCCAGTTCTAGCCCCTCCTCCTCCCCACCATATCCTCTTATCATATGTCTCCCCCAGGGGCCACCCAACAGCCAATCACAAGGTCTTTGCCATCCTTTTCTTTGGATGTCCCATTGAGCACATGGGGTCTTAGCTGAGCAGGTGCTCCTAACCCTTTGTGAATTATGCCAGAGAGAAGGTTCTGGAGAGGAGGCAATTTAACATACTCTATGAGGGATAAAGTGCCAGGTGCCTCTGGCCTAGCTCCTGAGGTGCCCCCTTAGACTCCACTGCCTCCCCAGATGTTTTGAGAGGAGAAGGCAGTCACTATGAGGATTCTAGGCCTCTGGACAGGTGTGGCTTTACAGCTCCAAGACTATGAGAAAAGAACACAGGGAGAGAAGAGCATATGCAGTCTAAATCTAAATCTGCCACAGGCTATCCACAGATTTCCAGGACCAGCCACACCATGCCTCTTTTGTCCCTGAAAAGGCACATGGGTAGGTGGGTGGGTGGATGGATGGATGGATAAGTGGATAGGTGGGTGGGCAGAGTGGGTAGGTGAGAGGATGGATGTATGGAAGTATGGATGGATAGATGGACTGTTAGGTGGGTGGGTGGATGGATGGAAAATGGATGTGTGGATATATGGATGGGTGGGTGGGTGAATAGATGGGTAGGTGAATGGGTGAATGGATAGAGAGATGGTGAAATGCATGGGTAGGTGGGTGGCTGGATGGATGTGTAGGTAAGTGGGTGGATGGATATGTGGGTAGGTGGGTGGATAGATGAGTGGATGGATGGATAGACAGATACAGAAAATGATAAAAGAATGGATGAGTAAGCAAGTCACTAGCAACAGGACCTAGTACAAGGACATTCCTTCCTACCAATAAACAAACACTCTAGGAAGTATATCTTATTGGAGAAGCTTGAACTACTTGTTTAATGACATGCAGTCAGATCAGGGTTCAAGTCCTGACCAGCCCTTGGTTAGTTGTAAGATCCTGGGCAGATTATTTCAGTTCTGTTTAACTCATTCATGCATCAAGGGGAATAAAAGTGTCTATCGGGGACCTATGACAGGTTCTGTAAGTAGTATTTGTACTATTCTTTCCTGATAGCCTTCTCTCTATCTAAAAACAATACATACCATACCTGACACCAGTGGCTCATTCTTGTAATCCTAGTTACTCAGGAAGCTGAGATCACATAGTTCAAGGCCAGTTTGGGCAGGAAAGTCAGTAAGATATTTATCTCCAATTAACCACCAGCTAGAAGTGAACTGTGGCTCAAATGGTACAGTGTCAGTCCTTGAACTAAAAAAGCTCATGGGTAGTTCCCAGGCCCTGAGTTCAAGTCCCAGTATGAGTGAATGTTAGCGCATGTGTGTGCGTGTGCATGTACACACACACACACACACACACACACACACACATTCCACATTTTAAAATAAAGGTTAGGATACTAAGCCACTTCCACAGTTATTTTTGTGGTATGGACCGTGCATCAGAGGAGTACAAAAAAAAAGTCTGGGCTATCTTCCATTGCCTCTCTCCCCTTTCTGTCTTTTTTAATCAATAAAGTTGTCCTTAGCACCTGGATTACCCATTCATTCCCATGCTTACACATTTCTCAGAATTTGGATGGACATGAAGGGAGGAGGTAATGCAACCAGGTGGGAAGGGAAGTGAGAAGACCCCCCCCCCACCAGGAAGACACAGCTCAGCTACTGATAAAAGCTTTGTTCCCAAATAGCTAGGACAACCTCAGCAGGGAACTTGAGCTTTATCTTACCTAACCCTGTGATACATAGCCATATTTCTTCTTATTATTTTTTTTCAAATCTTTCTTTCTTCTTTTTTTTTTTTTTTTTTTTGGCCAGTCCTGGGGCTTGAACTCAGGGCCTGAGCACTATCCTTGGGCTTTCTCCACGCCAGAGCTCCATCACTTGAGCCTCAGCACCACTTCCGGCTTTTTCTTTCTATGTATGTGGTACTGAGGAATTGAACCAGGGTCTTTATACATGCTAAGCAAGCTCTCTACTACAAGGCTAAACTCCTGGCCCCTCTTCTTTTTTCCTTTTTTTTGGCCAATCCTGGGCCTTGAACTCAGGGCCTGAGCACTGTCCTTGGGCCTTCTCAAGGCTAGAGCTCCACCACTTGAGCCTCAGCACAATTTCTGGCTTTTTCTACGTATATGTGGTACTGAGGAATCGAACCAGGGTCTTTGTACATGCTAGGCAGGCACTCTACCACTAAGCCAAACTCCCGGCCCCCCTCTTCTTCTTTTAAACTGTTTTTCTTTGTAGAACTAGGGATCAAACCCAACTCTATGCATGCTAAGCATGTACTGCACTACACAGCCAGCTGATTATCTAACTCTGGTATCTCTGATTTGTACCTTGTATCCTCTAATACGGACCCTGGTCTGTTTTTGCCCAACTATCTTTAGAGACACTGTGGCCTTTAGAGCCACAATGAATCCAACCCAACCTGAAACAGTACGGATGGGGCTCTATGTAGTCTGCCTGGTTCCAACTCCATGGGGCCTGGCCAGCTTGTGGCATCTGTGCCAACATGAGAAGGGGAGCTGGACCTCAGCTCCCCTTCACACTTACTCCACCACACCAGGGCCAAGCTTCCACTCAAAGTTGCAGCTGGGCTCTGGGAGACAATGCGAGGCCAGACAGTAAGTTCATGGAATAGGCCACCCACATGGCACATCGCACCCGCTGGACTGTCCCCTGAACCAAAGCAGCCCTGGCCTTGGGCCCTAATTCCAAAGACTCCACCATATGGCTTCTCTAGGGAGTAGGGAAGGAGGCAAGGAAGAGAGCCAGGGGCAAGGAAGAGCTGGGCTTCCTTTGCGTCCTGGGATCCTTCTTCAGCAGGATGCTGAAGGTGGCTAGCTTTAGGACAGCAGGCCTGAGGAATGAAAGGGGGGTAGCAATGAAAGGGGTATAGCCCCCTCTCTTGACTTTTCCTCTCCAGGCCCAGACTGGTTTCCAGAGTTCATTATGAACGTCATAAACTCTTCAAAAAAAAAAAACAAAACCCTTTAGGTTACTTCATACTTTCCTGATTAAGGGTCCCAACTGGATCTTTCATGTTTGCAGAGAATGCTGACAAAAAGTGTAAAACAGGAGTAAAACAGGGATAGAATGCCCCTCCTTCTCTCTCTAGTTTCCTTGTGTTTATCCCCCTAACAGTTATATGGTGGGGGGATTGATGGAGACAAACAACATCTTGGCAGCTCCCCTACCCCAATTTCTCTGTCTTCTCTTGACAGCTTTTTGCTCTTCTGTGGACTTTCCTGCAGCCGCAGGCCCCATGCCTGTGAGGAGGGGACAGAGGAGTTGGGTGAGATACAAGGAGCAAGTACAGAGTGGAGAAGACATGCCTGGCCACAGCCTCCCAGAACAGAGCCCAGATGCTTCTCCTGGGCAGAAGGCAAACCTTCCCAGGTTGCTTGGCAGCTGTCGTGCTGGGACTTGCTGGAAACCAGAGCTTTGTCTGACAGAAGGGGGTGGACACTGGAACCAGAATTCAAAGGGGTGGCTGGAGGGGAGGGAGCTGGGGGGAAGGGGGGAAGTTTCAGTGAATCGTATAAATTAGAGACAGAAAGGATGTCAGGTCACCTTTATTTCCTTCCTCTCCTAATAGGAATTATCTCATTAGCCTCAAACTTCCTAGAGGCCAACTTTAAATGATTCCTGTAATGTGGATTTGAATCTACAGCAGCCCCCCCTCACCCCCATCAATCCACTCTCACTCATGGGAGAGCTAAGGGAGCTCTTAAAGGGACAACCCCCAAAAGATGCCAATTGATGAACTTGATGTTGTATCCCTCATACAAACTAGGCATTGTGCTTTGCTGAGCAATGCTATGTCAATAATTCCACATTCCACATTCCCTCTCTTCTTTATTTATCTGTTACCTTTCTCTTCACTGCCCGCCCGCCCACATACACATACACCACACACATACATCAGCAACTAGAATCTGTGAATGTTGCTTTTATACCCAAAGAGATTGGGCAGATTAAATATTTTGAGATGAGGAGATTAAAAGCTTTAAATGCAACCACAGGTGTCCTTATGAGAATCAGGGAGAAGGAGATTCTGACCACAGAAAGGAGAAAAAGCAAAATGTCCACATGGGTGATGTGGCTACAAGCCAAGGAATTCTGGCAGCCACTAAGAGTTAGGGAATGATTCTCCCTGTAGTTTCCAGAAGAAATCAAGCCTACCAACAATTTGATTTTAGTCCCAGAGGACTCATTTTAGACTTCTGACCTCTGGAACTGTGTGTGTGTGTGTGTGTGTGTGTGTGTGTGTATCTGAGAGAGAGGAGGGGGAGAGAGTTATATCTATGCTGTTTTAAATCAAGCTTGCAGAGATTTGTTATAGCATCTCTTGGAAAGTAGCACAGTTGGGAATAAAATTCTTGCCACAGGATTGTCTTCAGTATTTAATTTCATAGTAACAGAAAAAATACATTAAGGAGCATTAAGGAGTTGGTCACAAATAACTGTGTCACAGTGCTATCAGGAGATGCTAACCATCACACACCAAAACAACAACAAAAAGGTAGTATTGCTGATAAAAGTTTGACAGCATATAACTGAAATAACTAAAAAAAGATATCCAAATAGTTCTCTTGTTTCGACTGATCATCTGAGGTGAGGCATTGAAAGCTTCACACTGTGTGGCAGGGTAGCACAAGAGTTAAGGATGGCTTGATCCCTTCCACAAGTGAAGAAGCATTTTGCACCAGGGAATGTAGTATAGAGAGAGGTCAGGTGGAGTTGGGGCATCTAGATAACAAGTAGTGGTGTCTTGAAACAACAGGGAATCTATTCCCAGTGCAAGAGGCCAGAAGTCCAAAATCAAAGTGTCCTCAGAGTTGGCTCGCTTCTCTGGAAATGGCTCTGAGGGCAAATCTACTCCAGGCCTCTCTCCTTGCTTCTCCAGGTAATCTCTACATTCTTCTATTGGCAAATGCTTCACTTCAATCTCTGTCTCCATCTTCCAGTCACATTCACCTCTGGGCCCTCACTTCTTCTAAACACTAACCACTGGGCTTGCATGCCCTCCCCTCCCTCACCTCACCAAGTCCAGGGCAAGCTCAAGATCCTTAACTAGTTTCATCTACAAAGACCATCTTTCCGAGAAATATTCCATCTAGATTGACAGGTGTTGGGGTGGGGAGGGGGGACCTGCACTACTCAAGTACAGTAGATGGCCATAGAGAGCTGGGAGCTGGGTGACTCACACCTGTAATCTTAGCTACTCAGGATGCTCATATCTGAGGGTTGTGGTTCAAAACGAGCTCCAGCAGGAAAGTCCCTGTGACTCTTATCTCCGTGTAACCACCAGAAAACCGGAAGTGATGCTGTAATTCCAAGTGGTAGAGCACTAGCCTTGAGCAAAAAGAGCTCAAGAGCAGTGCCCAGGGCAATGTTGAGTTCAAGCCCCATGACTGACAAAAAGGAGTGAGAGGGAGAGAGACAGAGAAGCCAAAAGTATCTATCCAGAAAGACGTACAGAATAGAGAGATGAAAATAAATGCCTAAAATTGGTTTGATCTTATGCATGCAAGGATTGAGTCCAAACCACTTAGCACAAGGCTGCATGTAAAGGGAATACAAACTGCCTCTGGGAAATGGCTCCCTTTCATTTGGGCACCTCTTCTTTCCCCCAATGCAAGGACCCTGACAAGGCCAAATGAACCACAGAAAGGGAAATGCTAAGAATTACACTACTTGTATAGTCATCCCTCACTGTATGCTTCACTGTGCGTGGGGGTGGGGGTTGGGAGGAACCAATGCTTCTTCAGTGGCAAGAAAGTGGCACGTCAGGAAAAATCCAAGGGCAGTGATGCTGTGGACTGAGAACAATACTCAGTGTCACCACGTAGAGACCTTAAGTCCCCAGAGAAAGTCTAAGAGATGGGGCCTTAGGATCGACTTCTGCACCTGCCTCACTCCTGTGGAAAAGGAGAGGAGGTGGACCAAGGCCAGACTGACTCTTGCTGTGATTGCTCATCCAGCTGGTGGTTTCCCAGATGTGGGAGGCCTGAGATGCGCTTTGGTCCCTGCCTAGAAAGCCACCTTCCCTGGGGAGCCCAGACCTCAGGTCTTGCTCTCCAGCTAATCGCCGTAAGCACTTGTCTGGTGCCGTAACTCAGATCTGGGTGGCCCTGAGCCAAAGCCTTTTCACATGCTTGGTGATCTCAGCTGGCCCCACATAAACCCTGTCAAGTAAGCAAGACAGGTGTTATTATTATTCCCACTACAAAGACGGGGGGAAGCTCTGTCGAGAAGTTGGGCAAACAACTCCATGGATGGCTTATGACCACCCAAGAAACACACATCCCAGCTCCTGGCTCTGTAGCATAAGCCAGAAGACGGCGTCTGCCTGTGAGCCCTTCAGGGCTTGGCAGAGGTGGCCACAAATATCAAGGGACATCTCTTTTCTGTGTGTGTCTTGTCACTCTGTGTAGGCCAGTATTAAGGCTTCAACTCAGGACCTAAATGCTGTCCCTTAGCTATTTTTTGCTTAAGGCTAGTGATCTACCAACTTGAGCCACATCTCTGCTTCAGACTTTTTTTTTGTCAGTTGTGAGGTTTGAACAGGGTGCTCTGGCATCACAAACTGCCCCAGGAGAGGGCTGGGTGACTCCAGAGCAAAATAGAGCAAGAATGAACAGAATCTTCTAGGGTCGGAGGTCATTAGGGCCGGAATGAAAGATCCTCAGGCCTGGGTCTCCAAGGGTGTGATGGAATTTGTTCCTTCTTGGCAGGCCCTTCAGGCTGACAGGATCCACACCACTGAAGACACTCATGATCTGCAGCAAGGTGAACTCTGGGGTTTGGCACTGATGTGGGGACTGGAGTCTGAGCCAGATCCACACACAGCTGATGTGGAGTCAGGCTGCTGCTGGTACCTGTTCTCCTGGCAGAACAGAGAAAAGAAGTCATGGATTCCCTTCCCTACCCCATCCCAGTGGCCTCTGCTGTCCCTCTAAGAGATTGTTCTGCATTCAAGTGGGATGGAGAAGAGCCCCTGGAGAAGACGAGTGGACGGTACACAGGCTGGGAAAAGTCAAGCTGCCTTCAGTGATCTAAGCCAGAGCCGTTCCCATGACACTCTTACTGGCAGCGTTAATAACTAACCATGTCCCAGACAGGTGCTGGCGGCCTGGCCTTAGGAGTTTTCTTTCAGAGTTAGAAATGAGTCATTTCCCTTTTATAGTTTGCTAGCCGCCTGAGTCACCTACAGCCGACCCTTTCACACCCTGGCCAACTCCCATGCATGGCCTTTCCTTAGGGATACCTGGTTCCCTGGTCAGCTAGACCCCAAAACTCCATGAACCCTACGGAGATGATCCTTGGAGGCGAAGCTAAGTACCATGTCCATAAATGACAGACAGGGTCTCAGCTCCTTTTCTTCTCTTCCTCCCTCCACAGGATCAGTGAACTCACTATCCCTAGAAGAGTCTGGTGAGCTGTCTGTGAAAAACAGGACCTGACAGGTGGGCACCCATACCTGAGATCTGTGTTCGATCTGCCTCACCTTTGAACTCTGCCCTCAACAAGACTCTCAGACTTCCTCTTCCCTCTGCTTGGAAATAAGATTAGAAGTGGGCAGTTCCAGAACTGACAAGCCAAAGGACAAGAGTGTGATATAACTAATCCCCACCGTCACTTTTAGAAAGGACAGAGGGTGACCATAAAATGAGTCTTCTGTGTCTGTTGCTAGTCTCTACACTGTGTGTATCAGTGGACAAAGACCTCAGTGTTGAGGCTAGTCTCTCAGGACTAGCCTCATGGACAGACACCAAATACAGGCCATTAGAGAAAAACCCATGCATCCCCAGGCAGTCCTTTTTTCTGCTCTTCTACGTCTGTCTTACGATTCCTTTTGGCTAAGAAGAGAGAATAAGAAGGAAAGAAAACAACTTAGGTACCAATGATCCAAACCTCTAATTGTGGCTACTTGGGAGATGATAATTCTAACCCAGATTAGTAAGGAGGATACAAAAGTTTGTGAGCTTCCATCTCAACCAATGACTAGGCATGGTGTTGTGTGTTCACCATCCCAGCTAGGGAGAGAGCACAATGGCTGGGCACAGTGGTACTTGCCACCTCCACTAACGTAAGGAAGCAAGAGAAGAACACAGCCCAAGGCCGGCCAGGGCAAAAATCAAGATCACCTACCTACGAAGTACAGTGTGCTGAGTTTAATCCCCAGTCCTGCCAATGAGAGAGGGGTGGGGGGAGACCCACAGACAGAAAGAGGGGCAGGAAAAAATTAAAAAAAAAAACAAACCAGAAGGTAAACAAGACAGCCTCCCCAAATAGTTCAGGGCTTTTCTTTTCTTATTTTCTTTGTCCTTCTGTTGTTCACTTCTTTCTTTCTTTCTTTCTTTTAATCCTCAAAAAATCCCTCTTGCTACCTGGCTTCTAAAAGAGACAATCAACACAGATGGCCTCAGATGTCTGTCTCACTGCCAGGCAGGTGTGAGGGTGACAGCTGGAGAAAAGATGACACTATTTCTTTGCTCAGAAGATGAAAAGAGAACGGAAGAGAGGACAGTAGAGGCTGAGAGCGAGTCGATCCCCTGCCAGCCACTGGCTGTTGGGGTAAATTCTGCTTGCTTCATTCGACACTGGAAATACACACGGCACTGCAAGACAAGCTTCAGTTCATTCTCCAGATCTCAGGGTAAGATGACAGCCCAATGGCTGGGTCCCCAGAGAATCTTTTAGTGTGACTCATTTGCACTGGCTTCATCAACTATTTTTTTTAGTACTGTTACACCCTATCTTATACCCCCTAGAGCTCCTGTGTGACGAAGTCACCCCAAGATCTGGAGAATGGGGGCTCCATGGCTGGCTGTGTGGCCTCCCTGGAGCCCCCAAGCTTTCAACTGCATTTAGCAATGCGTTTGCAACAGCTGTGTCTTCTGCCTGAACTTCCTAGAGCGGATCGAGGGACTTCCCCTGTGCGCACACCTAGCATGCAGCTTCCCAGACAGCACTGGCTGCGCTGATCCACGACACCAAGGGTCCACATGCCAGATGGGGAGTGACTCCACCCCTGGTGCTGGCTCAAGGGACCAAGTGAGTCATCAGGCCTGAGCCTGAGTGGTAACCATGATGTCCCAGGGAGAAGTGGGAGGCCTGGGGACAGAGCCCACTGCAGGGACGTGAACCTGAGTGACTCATGGCTGGAACGGTAGACACTGACACAGACCAGGGTGCGTTTTTGGCTTTCTGAGTCCCAGCTTTTTACTCTGTTATGCTGGAACTCATCAACTGAGCCTCACCATCTTTTCCTCTCCAACATGTATGTGAGCACGCATGCGCACGTCTACACACACACTCATACATGATGGATAGGACTGAAGAAAGAGCATTTCCTCCATGAGTGTCAGCATTTTCATCCGTTTAAATAGTCTTTGCCCCGCTTATCTCCCATGGGAACTTTAGGGGATTTACAGTGTAACAGTGCTAACGGAAGGAAGGAAGGAAGGAAGGAAGGAAGGAAGGAAGGAAGGAAGGAAGGAAGGAAGGAAGGAAGGAAAGAAGGAAGGAAGGGAGGAAAGAAGGAAGGGAAGAGAAAGAAGTGAGAGAGAAAAGGAGGGAGGAAGGGAGGGAAGGAGGGAGAAAGTTCATGAAGCCAGTACAAAGGAGTAACACTGCAAGATGACTATTCTCTGGGGACCCAGACAATGGGCTGCCATCTTACTCTAGCTCCCTGGACCACTGGACTGGGTGTTGGCTTGCAAGGCACTGAGTGGGAAAGGACTCCCACAAATACACTCGACCTGAGCGAGAACACAATGAAGACTTCACTCTCTCTTCTCTTCTCTGAGTGTTTCCAATCTTCAGAGAGAAGCAGGTCGTTGGCTTAGCTATGTGTCATAGCCAGAAACAAAGGACAAGTCTCCTGTGGGGGAGACCAGCTATTCACTCCCCTAAAGGCTCCGCATCACAGACTACTACGGACATGTGTTCAAAACCACAAAGAGCCAGGCCCCACTGACTCACACCTGTAATCCTAGCTACTCAGGAGGATGAGATGTGAGGATCATGGTTCAAAGACAGCCCATTCAGGAAAGTCCATGAGACTCTTATCTCCAATTAACCAACAAAAAATTCAGAAGTGGAGCTGTGGCTCAAATGGTAAAATCCTAGCCATGAGCACAAAAGCTCAGTGACAGTGCTCAGGCCCAGAGGTCAAATCTCATAATGGGCAAAAACAAACAAACAAAAACCACCAAGTGTGGGTCCTTGTGGACCCAATCTCAGGAAGACTGAGGGTAATCTACCCAAGCTCTGATGACCACAGCGACTGCAGAGTGGCATGATGGCCGACACATTTGTTTATGTGGCTGTGGAGGCATGTTCTCATAGAAGGCAGAAGATGGACACATAAAGCTTTGAGAAAAAGAAGAGCCCCCTCTCCCCAGAGCATGGAAGACCACATGGGAGGTCTGTAGCCACCTTAGCCACTCTACAACACGGTGTCAGGGGTTTCTCGGGCAGGCTTGGCACCCCTCTCTGCCCTGACATAGAACAGGCAGACACAGGCATCTGGTCTCCTCTACCCACTTCCACACCCTCTTGCTTTTCCCCTCATCGCTGTTCTTTGCGCTGGGACTTCATTCTGCCAGTGCAGCCTTTAGTGGCTCTACAGGAGGAGATAAGAGGAAGAAAAGCATTTTCTTATGAAACCAGCCCCACCCCCACCCTCAATCCCAGACCATCCTGGCTGCTGCAAAGCAGTTCCTCAGACACAGCCATGGTTTTTCAGCTCATCATCGCCACCATCCATCATTCTATTGTCATATGTATGTGGCAGGACAGGAGAGAGATGGACCCCTTCAATGACTTCCTGTCTGAGCCCTCTCCTCTGTTGCTAACCTGTTCCTCTGGGTATCTATCCCACAATTGCAAAGGAAGTTGGATCACTGAGAAACCTGCCAAGGTTCAAAGCCCGGAGCATCCTATCATTTCCTGATGTGGCCTTTATGTACAGTCCTCTCTGAGTTCTTCCACACCCGCGGATCCCAAATTCACATTACATGCTCCTGCTTTGGGGTTTCAGTTGTGGCTGCCCCCAGGTCCAGAACATACTGTCTCTCCACACAGCTTCTGTCAGTTCCTCCATTCAGTACTGCAATTTGTATTCCCCTCTCTCCTTGCTCTCTGTACTTGAGATGCTTATCCTGCCTCTGTAGTTGTTTGTTTTTTCCATAAAATATGTACTGGATAAATTATTTATTGTTGTTGACTGCCATTAAAAGGTAATGAGCTTTATCAAATGAGCGTCGTCCTGCTTTGCCTAATTCTCCATGGTTCCGGCAATAGGAGGTACCCAACCTAACAGTCACCTTGATAGATGGATGGGGTGGTTGGGGGTGGTTGGGGTGGGTGGATGGATAGATGGATAGATGGATGCATGCATACATGTATGGATGCATAGACAGACAACAAAAGAAATCACTGCTATACCTATAGGAGAAAGGGCATTTTCTGGAATGACCTGGCTTGGAGTGGGGTCATCGGAGGGCAGGGCTAAGGGATGGTGAAAGCCAAGGGTTCTATTTTCAGGAAAGCAGAGCCCATAGTTTCCCTGGAAATCCCTTAGGGAATCACTCATTAACCACCTTGACCCCCCCCCACACCTACCAGACTTCAAATCAGATGAAAACTGACTTTCAGCATAGGCCTGCCCTCCCTTCTCAACTGCCACATCTCCCATGTGCTCCTGGGAGTCCATGATGAAGAGAAAGGAAGGGACAAAGTGGGAAAAGACACCTGAGATGCAGAAACCAGCCCCTCTCCTATTGCTACACCCTCAAGACCTGAGCAAGAGGCATAGCCAGTACTGGAAGTAATAACCATCCAGCAGATGAAGGGTAGCAAGTGCCATGACTGGGGGCCCATCAACTGCAGGAGGAAAGGGTGTGGTAAGCCCAGAAGGCAGAATGCAGAGTCCAGTCTTGGTGTTGGGGTACAAAGCAGGGGAAGTGGAGTCTGCTGGGAGATGAGATGAGAGTCCCAGGGACGGAATGCTAAATAGAAAGCCATGATAGGTGTCTCAAAATCAGGTCAGTCTCACTGGTCAAAAAAAAAAGACCAGGAGGAGGCTAGGAGAAGGCAGGAGAGGGATCAAATGGAAAAGTAGGACTGTGAGGACTTCCTGTGTCAGTGGTTGACGAGTTAAGAGTAATGCTTGCCTTCCTTGTAAGTGATCTCTAGAGAAGGAAACAGAGACAGACATCTCTTAGGATCTAGATCCTGGCTATCCAACTACCTAGGCTCCCCAAGGACAGGGAACTATAATCACTATCTTACACACTAGGACACAGAGGCTTAGAGATTCACCCAGCATTGAGCCTAGAGCTACCAACAAAACACACAAAAATCAGCACTGACACCCATCAAATGTTTAACTTGTCCCAGGTGCCAAGCTAGAAACTTAACGATGCCTTTTCTCATCTCACATCACGAGACAGAAGGGATTGTCTTTATCATTCTCCTTTTCCAGATGAGGAAACCCAAGTCCAGAAAAGGGAAGGCAGGACATCTGACTGACAGGCACAAGTTTACAAACAGAATCTGTCTGGCTCTCAACCTCTGTGTGGTACACAGGGCTCCCCTCCCCAGGCTCTACAGGAGTAGTAGAGAAGCCATGGTCTCTAATCTGACAGGCTCCCATTCCAAGCTTCCAGCCCTGAGATGTATACCCAGAACGGCAACTCCTGTGGATGCAGGAGTCTAAACAGCTACGGGCAAATCCAGCTCTTGTCTGAAGGAAGCAGCTGCTTATGCTGGTAGGCAGTATTCCAGAAAATTCTGAGATCCTGTTTAATCCCGTGGACTGTCTCAGTACTCCTGAAGGCCAGCAGATACAATCACCTACAGTTCCTCTCCTCTCCTGCATCCTCAGGCTCGGCATCACCTGCTTGAAGGCTTTCCCCTAGTACTGCAATGCTTCTGACCTGTGGAGGATGCCATGTAGGAAAGCTGCAAGTATCTGAAGCCTCAATGTTCAGGCAGCTGTGACAATTCTCTGTCACTTGAAATGGCTATAGAGCACAGTAATCATACCATCCTCGTTACTCATGTGACCCCAGCCCAGTATCTTCACTTCTGTTTCCTCATCAGTAAAATAAAGCTGTGAGCATATCACATGACCTGCTTGCCAGGCAGAGAACACAGCCTTGCACAAATTAGCTGTACTATGTTCACACACCTGGGCCCTCTCTAATGACAAGTGAATTACAAGACTCCTGCCTCCTCACTGTGTTCCAACGTACATGTAGGGGTCTTAGAGATGTCTGCACGAGCAGTATCCAAAGAAGAACTCTCCCAACACAGGAAGAGCTGTGGGAAAACAGCCCTGTTGACTATGTGCAACTTACTTTTTTTTTTTTTTTGTCTTGTCTTCCTTCTTGGTTAAAACACCATCCCCCAGTCAGCAGGAACCCTCTGGATTCACCTAGAAAAACAAGGGGAGGGTTCTATCAGAAAGCCAGATAAAAATGAGACTTGTGTTCAGGGTTTCAGGTGTGGAATGAGTGGCCTCTAGTGTGCCCCTAGAAATCTAAAAGTTTAACGGTATCCTCCCCCACCAAAAAATAACATCAAACACTATTTAGAATAAAGGGAGAAAATCCATTTCTTATGCCATAAGAGGCATGTCCTTTATGATAATAAACCAGGCTCAGAGTAAACTACATGTAAATGAAGATCACATTGAGTCATATTTTTCCAAGTTAAAACAAAAGCCAACTTCACAGTGGACTTCAGCTAGAAAACAATCTGTTGCCAAGCATTGAGTGATTTTGTTTTGATTGAGCCCTTCACATGGGCTCCTATGATACTATTTTTATAGGCTCTAGCTGTATTACTGTACATTTTCATCCATTAAATAGGATGCTGTATTAAGAGCATATAGCTATGTATTGGCTATATGTTAATTAACTGTACATTCTTTTGTGGATTTCTAGAATGCTAGGCTATTTCATCCCACCATGGAATTCCTGAGCAACGGTACACTGATACCCTCAGAGTTGCTGTCCTTGATTAAATATCTAAAATAGATATTCAATCTCTTAAATCCGGCCTCTGCTCCATCTAATTCAGACACTGGGAAGAATAGTATTTCAACAGATGTTCGAAGATAACAGGCTCCATTCTAAACTTCTCCATCATTAGGCTCAAAGAAATCACTTTACACCCGTAGGTTGGCAAATGAAAACAGAGAGAAGAAAGAAAAAGGGTGGAGGGGGAGAAGAATACCATCAGATTTGAAACAGAATACTCGTAACCTTCACACACAAGAGAGAGGTTTGTTTGGGTGGCATTTTGTTCTCTGCTGAATGAGCGTGGCACGTCATTACTCCAGTGGTTTCTGAGTTTCTGAGGACAGTGTGCAGCAGGTCCTTTGCAGCCAGTCCCATGAGCTATGCCTGGGCACTGAATCCCACAGCAGGAAGAGGAGGGACTTCTTGAACTGCAAGACACCCCCCTGAGACCCCCAAGATAGGAATCCATTTACTAGGCCTGCCTTCCATTCCTGAATCCTTGATGGTAACCCAGCACCAACCTCAACTGCAAACAGTTGCACACAGGAAAGAACAACCCGACTAAGGAAGCCCTGAAGATCTAACCAACGAAACCTCTCTCAGAGTCCCCACTGGTAGACTGGCAAACTCCAAGTTACTCATCACCAAAGAGTAAGCCAAACTGTAACCTACTCTCCAGCCCTTCATCTCCAATGGATCCTCATTTCTGCAAAGCCACCCCAACGCCACCCCATGTTCAGCTTATTATATAGAAAAATGTCTGCGTTTTCTCACCTTCTAATTCCTCACTCTACCCTCAGGAAGTTCTAGCAGAAGCTAGAAAGAGAAATGGGGTATAAGTCAGGGAATGGGGAGGGCTTTCCTGAAGTTTCGTGGTGGGAGTGGACTGGGGAAGACAACTGCTTAATCAAATCTCTTTAAAGCCTGGAGCCAGCCCAGTGATTCTGGGCTGGTCCATAGAAAGGGCCTGAGCCCTGGGATAGCTCCTGAAAGTTTTGCAGACTCTCAAGATCACTGTGGTAAACAGGTGGATTTGGTGCAATGGGAGAGCCAGATTGAGACTCTGCTTATCTTCCTGTTGAACCAACTCTGGAGGGTCGCTGCACACTGAGGGGGAACACCCCTCTGTGGCCTCCCACACCCCATGGAACTGGCAGACACATCCTTGCTGCTCTTGCCAATGAGTTTTCCCCCTGCAGCAGACATGACCTGATCAGGTAACTTGCGGTACCACACAGGTAGAGGGACACTGCTTGCAGCCAGAGAGAAGGGCACATTTCTAGGCTATCAGCCTCCAGCCTCGGTCACATCTCCGCACATCTCCAAATTCAATAGAGTATTTGCTTTTTCTTTCTTTGCAGTGTCATCTCCAATGTCCTCTCAGAGAACATTCAGGATTCTGCCTCCGCGCCTTGTTGGTAAAACACCTTGAGAGCCCTACCCCAGGCATACACAAGACACCAGTCTCCACTGTGTCAGTGTCTGCTCTGCCTGCTGTTACCACTGTGGAGAACAGTGGGCCCGGAGTGCATGGGACTCCCCCAAAGCAAGCCAGCAGCAGCATTACATCTGACTCCAGATCTCAGAGGGGTGCCAAAGACAGCAATTGAAAGTCCATAAACCCCTCTCCAGCTGTGCCCTTGCTGCCAGAACCTTCTAGTACCTTGCAACCCACCCACACCAGCTCCTTCCCAAAGCCCTGGGGAATGTCTGAGCCATGAACCTCCTACTGAATCCCAGCCCAACCAACGCCACAGACCACCTCCAGCCAAGGCCCAGGGGCCCTCTCCTCCTGGATCTGTTTGACTGAGGCACTAGCATCAAGAGCCTAATCTCACTGTCGGGCTACAAGAAGACATCCGTCCAGAATCTGTCCAGTCCCACAAACCTGCCACCCGTCCCACAAACCTGCCACCCGGCCCACAAAACTGCATGAGGACCCCAGGAAGCCAAGCTGAAGCACAAGGGCCCCCTTTCCCCAGGCAGATGCCCATGGCCATGTAGGAAGGATGAGTGAGATGTAAACGCATTACCTCTTTGGCAATAATAAGAGTTAAAATTGCAAGTACAAAATGAAGAGGGGAACCAGGCGGGTAGGTCAGTGGTAGAGCACTCGCCTAACAGGTTCCATCCCCAGCAACTGCAAAAGAAACTGTAGAAAGAAATAAGATATGGCCAGGAGTAGGGCCTACTGGTAGAGAGCTTGTCTATCATGCACGAAGACCCGGATCCATTCCTCAGTACCACACACACAGAAAAAGCCAGAAGTGGCGTTGTGGCTCAAGTGGTAGAGCTTTAGTCTTGAGAAAGCCCAAGGGCAGTGCTCAGGCCCTGCGTTCAAGCCCCAGGACCAGCAAAAAAAAAAAGGAAACAAGATTCGATGGGAGTGACTTTTTTTCCTTTTTAATAATTTTTTATTGTGATTAATAGAAGGAATACATTATATTCACCAGATAGAAGGTACATAACTTCAGAAACATTGATACCCTTTCTCATGACATGGTCCCCATTTCCCTCCCACCCTCCTCCCGCTTATCTTGATTCCCCCCTTCCCTTCAATGGGAGTGACTTCTACAAAGCAACCTAGGACAATCTCAGCACACCACAGGACTTGGTTCCATTTCTAGGAACCTACTTCCAGCCCATATGTCTAGCAGGTCATAGATGCTATCAGGGGACCCAGGAGGATGTTCCGGTTTCTTTTCAACCCAGAATCAATGGCCATAGTAATAATGCTTCCACAACAAGGCACCCAGCCACCATCCTACTCCTCAATATACTCCTGCAGTCAGAAAGCAGAACTTTCCGTTTCTTTTTATGGAGGACGGGACCTGCGATGTCATGGCGATTTCTGAATTCACCGACACCTGCCCTCCCTTTGCAGAATGCCCACACTGATGGCATCGCATGCCAATGTTTCTGGAAAATTCCACCTTAGCCACCCCATGGCCTCCCATGCAAACTGGCTCTCTGCACCACTGCTCTGCTCAGAGATACCTGGTTCTGCTGCAGGTGAGTTCACTTGAAGCCCGCAACCTACAGCATCTGTCTGCACCCACCTTTCGTGGGGAGGGGGGCAGGCAGCCACCCAGGCAGGACATACAGCAGCCCTTCTGACATACACACTCAACCCCCTACAGCATAAACACAAGCAAGCCTCACACCCAGGCCTATAAAAGATAATTATACAATCGGATCTGGCAAATTAGTGCTGCAGAACTGTCTAATTCTCACAATGAATTTGAGGGTTGGATCAGAGGGGAAAATTAACCTAGAGCTTTATGAGGATTTACCCCCAGGTCAGGATTAGGGTCTCTCTCTCCCTCTCCCTTTCCCTCCCTCCCTCCCTCCTTTCCTTCCTCCTTCCCTCCCCTCTCTCTTCCTTCTCAAGAAAGATAGAAAGACCTCCTTTCTCTTCTGCCTGCCTGCCTGCCCCTCTTTACTCCAGCATGGCCCAGCTTTTAGATTAAGCCACTTGCCTGGAGTTCTTTTCCCATGTACTTCCCAAATCAAGTAAAGCACCAGTAAAGAGGGAGTTAGGAGAAAGTGGGGGTGGGGAGAGAGGCAAGGGGAAAGAGGAAGAATGAAAGGGGGAAAGAGAGGAGGAGGAGACTAAGGGAAGGAGGGGGAGAAAGTGAGAGAGAAGGGAGAAAGGAAAAGGGGGGGAGGGGGAAGGAGAGAAAGAATTTTCACAAGGAAGAGAAGTTTGGGTGCCCTAAATCAAGGGATTCATTAGCTGACAGGAACTCAATACAAGGTAAACAAATGACTGCCATGCCCAGATGGCAATTTACCTCCTAATTATTCTGGCCCAGCTCTACTCTGAAATGTTTACTTGGAGAAGACTCACATATACACATTTATTTAAACAAAGTTCTTAATATCCCCCTCCACCCACTCATGAGCAGGAGCTGGTACCCAATTCCTAAGCTCATTAAATAGCTAGATCGCCAAAGAACTGTTACTACAGGCAAGTAGATAACACATGAACATTACCCTTCCTGGAACAAAAACAAACTTTTGGGGGAGTGCCTTTCTGGGGGGCCCCTCTTGGGGAAGATAATTCTCTCCCCAAACTTTCAAATCAGTCCAAAAATAAAAGGCCCAGAACTTAAAAGAACAAGGTCTTCTTCATCAAGAAGGATTTTTTTTTTTGCATTCGTGCCTTATTGTACTACAGCGAATCTAGGTCTGTTGGAGAAATAAGGGCACCACTGTACACTGAGCCAGACACAATTCTCCCAATGATCTACCAAGAAATTATATAAATGTGTCTCCCTACCAAACACTCATTCCCACTTGTTTCAAAAAACGAATGTGCTTTTCTGGGGCAGGGGGGTTGTCCACTTTAAAAGAGGATTTGTTCATGAGTACAAGCAAACCTGAAACACATGGTGGTGGTAGTGGTATGTGTGTGGCAGGGGGGGGTGGGGGGTGTCCTAGACTTGAACTCAGAGCCTGGACACTGTCTTCAGCCTTTTTGTTCAAGGATGAGCTCCACTTCTGGCTTGTTTATTTGTTTACATGTTTATGTATTTATTTGTGTATTTTGGTGGCTAATTGAAGATAAAAGATTCATGGACTTTCCGGCCTCAGATGGTTTCAAACAACCATGTTCAGATCTCAGCTTCCTGAGTTAGCTAGGATTACAGGTGTCAGCTACCAGCACCTGTGACATTTTCATCTATGCCTGTAACAGGCTATTCACATCCAATCCTATTGCTCCCTTATCCTCCCCTTCTCCTGCTTCTCAGACTCTCCTACTCTCAAGTCTAGACCCTCCCTTAACTCTTCCCTTTATGTGTGAGAAAGTATGTAATGCTTGTCTTCATGGGACTGGCTAATTTCACTTACCATGATGATCGCCTGTTGGACTTATTTTCCTACAAGTCATACAACAAGTTCATTCTTCATGATGGCCCAGCCCAATTCAGTTTTTTCTTGCCTGTTTTCCTTGGCCCTGGTCAGTAATCAGCGCAGACTACCTATTTCTGTTACGATAAAAAGTGACCCCCTGTACATCACCTTTATAATAACAATAAAACAGTTTTAAAGATATACAATCACGTAAGTCATAAAAACACAGAAAGAGCAAATGTTAATTGTCATCTCCAGACACAAAGTGGATGAGTGATGTTTTTAATCCTTGATATCTAAGGTGAACACGTATTGGGTTTACAGCATATTTACAAAAATGGTAAATATGAAAGACATTCATTGTTTCAAACTAGAAATCAAATTACAGATAACATTTTAAAATGGACAGTAAAAAATTGGAAGAGTTGGCCAAATCAGTAGCAGCTCAGAAGCTAGGGACAGAGGGCAGCAAAATTGGTTCCAAACTTGGAGTTCAAGGTGAGACCATGGCCTAACCAGAGCGAAGCCAGGGGCACACTGGGGTCCCTGGTGTCAAGGGGTATTTCAAAATGGCTGTGATTACAGGGCCAGTGGCCTGCACTTACCACAGGAGGATGTGGACACCACTGCCTTGAACTAAGAACTTGATCGAGAATGAGAACCCAACAGACACGCTGCTGGCTAGCCACAGGCTGCACCAGACCTGCTGGGTGACATTTCCCAAATACTTGGGCCGTGACCGCCCGAGGGCTCTGGTGACACCTGCACAGTTCAGACCTCTCCTGGTCACCTGGCCCAGGCTGGAAGCTGTCAGGCCAGCTCCTTGATGGCTGCAGAGGCCCTGCTGGAAGCAAGGGACCTGCACTATCACCTGACCTGGACTTGATTTGAGCCTGGGAACCAAGCCTCTTGGCCTTTCACCTTTTCAGGCTGCTAGGTGTATGTGGCTGGTGGAAACCAGGGAGCCTGGCACAGATACCTGGGTCTCTCAAGCCCTCCTCCCCTTCTCTCCTCCGCCTTGGCTTCCTCTATTCTCCCAAGCCTCACACAAAGAAGGACCAGAAACTGAAATTCCTGTCTTTCTCTTCCTCCTCAGACATCCCTGAATCCTTGATTCCTGGCCTTTGTCCTCAGCCTCAGCCATTGCCAGCTGCCCACAGGCAATCTGATCATTGATTACTGACAGAGTTTCAAATCCATCTCATTCAAGCACATCGTCCCCTAGCCTTCTCAGGCATCTGCCCCCTCAGACCTCCCTCTGCAGGAGTTCATCTCCTTCATGACTGTAAAACAGAGCTCATCACTACTTCCAGTGATGTCTGCTCACGGTCAGGATCCATCCTCTCTTATCCTCCCATGGCTGTGGTGATGGCTCAGGCTCACTGCCACTTTCAGATCCCAGATGTTCCCATAATAACAATGTCATTTATGGAAGGCTCACCACACCACAGCCCTTGGCAAATGTTAGTACACCCTCCTGCATCTTGTACAAGGCTTTATTCTGTTCAGTATCCTTTCACTTACTGGCTTTAGATCCCAGAAGGGAAGCTCCAAAAGCTCATTGGTACCTGAGGGCCCTTGTACTTGCTATTTCCCATAGTATTTTGCTTGTCAAAGTCTTCACTCCAGAAAACACTTCAGAGACACCCTCGACTATGGTAATGTGTCCCATGCTGTTCACTGTATGTTATCTAACCTGACATGGTAGCTCACATCCCCCACTGTGGAGATTGTACAATCCTCATCTTCTTTTTCTCTCCACTGTGCAATGAAAACTGGCTTTGATAAATGAGTGACTACCAGTCTCCCTATGCGGACGTCAGCTGAAATAGAGAAAGATTTAAAAGGTACTCCAGGATCACCTGGCTAGTAAAGAGTTGAGTGTTCGGACTTCAGAGACAAGAGTGAAGGGCAGCCTTCCACGGTGGTCTCCCTGCCCTTCGGCTCATCTACTCTTCCTGTCTTGTAGTTCTCCTAGCTTGCCAGAGCCTCAGCAGTCATCAATGCTACTCCACCTACCTACAGATCAAATCCTCTCATCAGGTACCACCTTCTACACCAGTCTTACTTGTAAGCCTGTTCTATAGGTATTCTATCTAATCCCCACTCCCAGACCAAAAACTCACTGCTCCCCAAACCCATGATAATCTCTGCTCCCCTTTCTACCTTCCTTCTAAACCCACCTCATGTCCAGTTGCCCCTGAAAAACCCCCTGGCCTCTCAGCCTTTGCTTGAACACTACAGTTTCCTGCCTGGTCACTTTTCTGTCCTGTTCTCTCTTAGGAAGCCTCAGATTCTTTAAGGGAAGGCAGGGGCCTTGCGTGTGAATTTCCAGAGCCTTGCACAGTGCATGGGTTGTCAGAACACAGTGGGGCAGCCATGACCACCAGAAGCATCTCTGCAGCATGTTCAGTGGTGCATCTTTCAGGTTCAGCTGTTTCCAGCCTCCCTCAAGGCATCTATTCAGTCCATCTGTGCTGGCAGGTGCAGACTAGGGTCTGACTTTTAGTTCTCTCCTGACCTAGATCCTCCTGAAGGAATCTTGAACTTGAGGTTAAAAATAGAGCCCAACTTACTGTGCTTTAAAAGAAAAAAAAAAGAAAACTTCATGAGCCCATTACATGCCCCTCCCACCCCTGTCTTTCTCCCTCCCTCTCTCTTTCTCCCCCCCCCCCCGCCCCGTTTTCCTCCCCCTGGCTCTTTCTCACTCTCATGCACACACACAAGCTGTCATTGAGCTCTTCAGCTCAAGGCTAGCAGTCTACCACTTTGAGCCACAGCTTCATTTCCAGCTTTTTGGTGATTAACTAAAGATAAGAGTCTCATGGACTTTATTGTGTGGGCTCGCTTCGAACCATGACCCTCAGATCTCAGCCTCCTGAGTAGTCAGGATTACAGGCGTCCCCTGTTGGGTCCCCTCACCCAACTTAGGTTCTCTTTTCAAACCACATACATCTGTGCCCTTAGAGGGACCCACTGCAGATGGCATTGGTACCCAAGAGCAACATGAAGGGCCCCCCTCCCACAGGCCTGTGATGTCATTGTGGTTGCGTGTGGTTCTCAAACCATGGAAGGCCTAACCACAGACGTGTCCCAGGCCCAGCTCCACCACCCCACTGCCAAGCCGGAGCCCCCATGTCTGGGTTTTACCATGTTTAAATGGAAAATAAAATGTTCAACTTAAAAAAAAAAAGAAAACCTAACACTTTTCCAATGATATTTTAAGAAAAAAAATGAGATCACAGAGGTGAGTTTAAATGGTGTGACCCCAGGCAACAGTTTTGTTGTTGTTGTTGTTGCTTCAGAAAATGCCCTCAGAGGCTATGTACTACACAGAGCAAATTCGGGGAGACCTCAATCCCAAGACACCCCAACCCCTGCCTCCCCAGACAGCAGCCACACTTGGTGTAAGGTGGAGTCTCACAAGCCTGCCTGCGAAGGAGCTGGCTGGGCTCTGAGCCACACAGACAGTGGGACCCTAGGTTCCTTCAGGTTTGCCAAAGCTGCCAGCCACCCCTCACCAGCCAGGTCAACATCTGCCTCTGCCAGCCCTACCAAATGTTTCCTAGAGCCACCACCCCGAGCCCAGCTTCTCCGAGCAGTGAATGGTGATGAACGTTAACTCATGGCAGTAATTAAAATCCGGGCAGCCAGGCGGATTCTCATCATTTTAAAAAGCCATTTGAGTAATCACCTTTCCATGCCGCAAACTTTCCAATCAACGGACAGGTTGACATTTCACAAGGTTGTTTGTTTTCATCAAGGAGCAGCAAGGTGGCAGGGAGCCAGCCTTGTTCCTTGTCTCACTTTTCAGATGTCCTGATTTGTTGACTGGTAAATCTTGACTTAATAACTAATACAGAGGCAATAAGGGAAATGGTGGGCTTCCCTTCCTGGGTTGCGACCTAGATGGGTGTTGTGCAGGAAGGGGCTCCAGGCCAGGGTATAGCCCTTCTGTCTCCTTCATCCCCTCTCCACAGCCAGCCTCCTCCCCACCATTCTCTGAACATCCCTTCAGAACCTTCTGGTCCCAAGTCCAGGTACTGAGAACTCTACCCAATAGTACTCAGTACCCCATGCATATCCTGGTCCAGCAAACTTAGGAATTAGGGTCAGGAGGGAAGAAAAGCTCCATGCTCCTCAAACTTAGGATTCTGGGGGATGTTGGCAGTCCTGGGGCTTGAACTCAAGGACTCGGTGCTGTCCCTGAACTTTTTCTGCCCAACACTAGTGCTCTACCACTTAAGCCCCAGCACCACTTCCAGCTTTTTGATGGTTAATTGGAGATAAAAGTCTCAGGGACTTTCCTGAGACTCACATCTCACAGAACTCGGCCTCCTGAGTATCTAGGATGACCTGTGTGAGCCACCAGTGCTTGGCTTCTACTTTTTTCTTTTCTCAGACAGAGTCTGTCTATGTATCCCAGCCTGGCCTCTAACTTGGGATCCTTCAGTGTCCAGCCTCTAAGATTAGAGGCCTGAATTGCCCACATCTGACTCTCCAAATTACTTGTAGCAGCAGTAAAACCCAGAGTCAGACCAGATCCTACCAGGTTGAATCCCATCTCTGCCCCTCGCACCCCTGGACAAATGCCCTGACTTCTCTGTATCTCAAAAAGGTATACACAAACAATGCCTACCTGCATGGCTGTTTTGAGAACGTAATCAAGTCATATCAATATAACACATAAAACAGTGGCTCTCACCTGAGGGATTGCTACTACAGTGTTGGGGGGAGTGTAAACTCGTTCAGCCACTAGGGAAAGCAGTATGGCGGTTCCTCGAAAGACTAAACATAGAGCTCCTCTATGACCCAGCAATTCCACTCCTTGACATTTATCCAAATGACATACTAAAGCCACTAGCACAACGATGTTCATTGAAGCACTATTTACCATAGTGAAGATATGGAACCAACCCAGATGCCCCTCAGTTGATGATTGGATCAAGAAGATATGGTACTTATACACAATGGAATTCTATGCTGCCATCAGGAAGAATGACATCACCCCATTTGTAAGGAAATGAAAAGGCTTGGAAAAAATTATATTAAGTGAAGTAAGCCAGATCCAAAGGAACACAGGCTCAATGGTTTCTCTCATTTGTAATAATTAGTACACATCTAGGACTCTCCTAGCAGAGGATTACAAGAACTCAGAACCTAGGTACATGGAGTCAGATAGGATGAGACTAAATGAAAGGATCTCTAGGATATGGAAACAAGATAAACTTGTGTGATTGTTGTTTCTTAATGTACTATGCTATTTTTCTTCTCTTTTTTTTTGCCCTTTGGTGAATCTCATCTTGTTACTATATATGACTTTATTACCTGGTATATTGTATATATGTCTATTTGTTTATTTGATATAAGAAAGGGAAGGGGGGAAACCAAGATGATTGAGAGGGAATAGGGGAGAGAAGTGGTGACAAAAACATGAGAAGAGGTATCAATGTATGAGAAGTACTACCTGGCAAATGTAACTGTCACCCCTTTATATATTACCCTGACAATAAAAATAAAATAAAATAAAGCAGTGGCTGTCTGCCGGGTATGGTGGGTCACGCCTATTTCTAGTTACTCAGGAGGCTGAGATCTGAAGATTAAGGTTCAAAGCCAGCCTGAGCACAAAGGGACCTGAGACTCTTATCTCCAATTAACCTCTAGAAAATAGGAAATGGGGCTGTGGCTCAAGGGTAGGGCGGTAGACTTGAGCTGAAAGAGTTCAGAGACAGTGTCCAGGCCGAGTTCAAGCCCCATGCCACACACACACACACAAAACCAGTGGCTGTCGGATGCTAAACACAGGGGTCTAAGAGCCAACAGTTGGAAAGGCTCCGCTTTTTGTAAGCACTAAGTATCTTGACCTCCCATATGACATCCTTAGGCCTGCCATCAGGAAGCCCTCAGTGCACACAGTTCTCCTGGAAAGGTCTCCCTGTGTGCATTGAGACCCCATTCCTTGTCCTGCAATGGCTAAGACTGGGTGGCAACAACTGGTCAGGCAGGGGAAAGCCTGGGGTTTGCATCAGGACTCAGCTCACCACCCAGTGTACCATCGAGACCTCACTGCAACCAAAGAGAAGCAACCACGCACTCTTCAGGAGAGGAGGGAATTTTCTTTTCTTTTTTTTCTTTTTTTTTTAATTTTTTATTGTAATTAATAAAAGGGTTACATGATATTTGCCAGATAGAAGGTACATTAATTCCCATACATTGATACCCTTTCACATGTCTTGGTACCCATTACCCTCCCCCCCAACTCCCACCCGTCTTGGTTTTTGTATTTGGTTATTTGAAATTTGATAGGGAAGGGGAGAAAACCAAGAGGAGGGAATTTTCTTAATGAGCAGGGAATGTGATGGAGTACTTGCCTCCCAAGTGTGAGGACATGGGATTCATTCTTAGCCACAGACAGATGGACACACACACACACACACACACACACACACACACACACACACACACCACTACCATACCACACCATACCACCATCACGAAGTACTTACAGAACCTGACAGGCACAGAAGACAAGACACAGAGATGCAAAACAAAACCTCTACCTTAGATTCCTCTGAACAACAAATAGGCATTTTAGTTATTGACTAAGAATCTACTTGATGCCAAGTTCTAGCCCAGGTGCCAGACATACAATAAGGAGAAGCGAGATCCAAGTTTCCCAGAATAGAAAAAAAAAAAGCTTAGTTTATAAATGCAGCACTGGTACTCACTGGACACTCCCACATGACCCACAGACTGCCAGGCACTGGTGGCTCTCACCTGTAACCCTAGGTACTCAGGTGGCTGAGATTGGAGGATCGTTGTCTAAAGGCAACCCAGAGTCCATGAGATTCTTATCTTCAATTAACCAACAGAAAACCAGAAGTGACACTGTGGCTTGAAGTGACAGAGGACTAGCCTTGAGTGAAAAGATGCTCAGGGACAGCGCCCAAACCCTGAGTTCAAGGCCCACCACTGACCTCATCCCCCAAAATGTACTCATTATCTCACCTACATAACTGTAATCCCTCTGTACCTCACCTTTATAATAACAATAAAAATTTTAAAGAACTTAGTTTTAAAAATGATATAAAAACCAGCTAATGCACCTGTAGTCTGGGATATGTGTTATTATAAATAACCTATTCACAGCTGGCGCCTCACTGTGCATGGCAAAAGAGGAGAGGAGGGAGCTTTGCCTCTTGTCCAGGTAGGGTCACCTGGATTGGTGGGAAGGGAAATTGCCTCTAGGCCATTTGTCCAGAGGGTCCACTTGATTTGGGGGTGGCGGGGGTGGGGAGAAGAAAAGGATGGTTGAGGCCATTCTGGGTAAAAATGGCAACTCTGCTGCTTTTTAGTTGTGCCCATCTTGAGCATGGCCAGGCAGACTGCCAGGCTACCAGGCCAGGTGACCAACAAGTCACCAGGGAGAGGAGGAAAGGGAGGGGTGGAGGCCGAGGTGTGCCCAAATGAGCCAGAGGGTTGTGCTTGGCTGCACTGAGTCAGGATGGAAGGGGAGAGGAGCCTTGTGGGAGTGCAGGGACAGCTAAAGGCTGGTTCCTTCCCCATCCTTCCTGTCGCCCTATGGTGTCTGGAGATAAATGAAACCCAAGTTGGGGGTGGGTATGGGTGTGTGTGTGTGTGTGTGTGTGTGTGTGTGTGTAAGTCAAAACTCTGTGATTTCAGAAGAGATGCCAGTTGAGAGCAGAAAAGGCTGGCTCTTTCACGCATGGAGGCCACCCACAAACAGTGTGAGTTTCTTTTTTGGTTTATCAGAAAAATCGAACAGAAAAGATAATTAGTGAGCCAAGGAAGGATAAGCAGATAGTTTAAAACATATTCTGGAAGCTCCAGAAAGACAACTTCTTTGCCAGATTTGCTGATTTGAAAGCCTCATGCTGCAGCCCCATGGCCTGATGGATGGTTGTTGTGCCTGGAGCCCAAGTTTGGCACCTCCACAGTCTGAGTTCAAACTATGATTTTCCTCAACCAAGAGCTGGAGGGGTCAGGCCACATGGGACCTCTCAGGATGCAGACTGTGCACCTGCCAGGCCATCACAGGCATGATCAATCCAGGAGAGAGTAAGGAAGAGAAAGGAGAGGAAGGAGAGAGGAGCCCAACATCCTTGTCCATGTCTAGCCCACATGGTAGAGGCACCTTTCTAACAAGTGCGAGACTCTGAGTTCAAAGCCCAACATGGCAAAAAAAAAAAGTCTCAGAAACCCTGAGCACACTGACATACAGAGCATCGATGTGTGCTTGAATGTACATGTAAAAGAACATAGAATAAACACAGGCTTTGTCACCACTATTTTACCACCAGATTTTTGCTGGTTAGCTGAGGATAAGAGACCTCATAGACTTTTCTGTCAGGACTGGCAATGGACTACAATTCTCAGATGTCAGCCTCTTGAGTAGTTATGATTATAAGCATAAGCCAATGACAGCCAGAACACCATGGGTACTTTTAGTAATTATTGGTCACACTCAGAGATGGCCCTAAATGACACTCTCCTGTCTGGTTCTAGCTGGTGAAGCTAGCGTTTGGGGAAGGCTACAAAAAAATTGAAATCGTCTAGAATTTCATCAGATCATCTATGTCAGATGATACTGGATGCTAGGTCAATAGTACTGAAATCTCCTCTTCAAGTACATGTTTTTAGATTAAAATAGGTGGAACCACATAGGACACATACAAAGAAAGTATAATACGTAGGTTATCATTATGTCCAAAATAAAATCATTAAAAGTTCTTTAGAATCACAGGAAAGCTTAACGCCTCCTCTCCCACTAACTCCTGAGTACCCCGTGAACATATGGAATTTAAGACTTGAGGAATCTATCAGAGTTCTCTCCATATTTCCATTAAACAGGGGGGTCCTTTATATCCATTACCAACTGAATTATAATCTACCCCCTCCCCAAATTACATATGGAAGTATCAACCTTCGGTACCTCAGACCATGACACTATTTGTAAATACAGTCCCTGCTGAAGTCAGTAGCTCAGAATTCAACATGGTGGCATCAAGAGGGGAGGTTGGAACATACACCCCCCGCCACACACACACACACACACACACACGCACTCAGACATAGGGAGGATGCATGTGTAAATAAAGGCAAAAATCAAGAATGAGTCTATGAGATGCCCAGGGGTGTAGCCAGCAGAGCATGAAGAGCTAGCCAAGAGGCAGGAGAATAGATCATCCCTGCCCACTCTTCATCTCAGACTTCCATCTGCCCATAAACATACTTCTGTTTAATTGTTACAACACATTTCCACTGTTTAAGTCAGTTTGTAGGGCTTTGGGGTCTATCGGTGCTAACAAATCAGTACAATATATCACTGTCCACTAGCTTGACAGTCCAGCATAATCACAATGCTTGCCCACTGTTTTTCATATCTCCAAGCCTCCATCTGAGCAGGAAATGCAGACACTTGCTGAATTCCTCTTTAGAGAACTGACACAAATGCCAAAAGAAAACCCCAAATCCCACCCACATGCACACCTTGTTTACCTCTCTATAGTTCATCAAGGTTGGTATTTGCTCATTGGTTTTTCTTCTCTAGTTATCTACAGCCAATGGATTGGTCCCTAGGGTGGAAGCAAAGCCAGGCCTAGAACTCGGGCATGAATCAATTGTCAACGAGACCTCAATGTGTCTGCAGGATTCACAATGTCCTCCCTCAAAACCCCCCCAGGAGTCTCGGCAGATATTCACACACCCACTGGATCTCTTAGGCAGAAATTCTAGAGAAAACTTCAAAATTCCGAACACCTAAGCAAGACCCCTCAATTTGATGAGATGCTATCCTGGATACCAAACACATAGGCTTGCTGAGCCCTTCTAGAAAGTGCCAGTTTGAGGTGGCACTTGCAGGTGATGGGACCATCTCTCACACAGTCAACAATCAACAAAAACTCAGAACTTCATCTTTTACTAATACCACAAAAGAACTTCCCCCTCCCCCGCCAAGGGTTTCCAGCACATTTTAAGGAGACAAAAGACTGCAACTCCATCTTACGGGCTAAGAAAAATGCCCTATTGTGTCTACTCTGCAGATACAACCACTACTAGATAGAAACCATGATCTTGTATATTTTTTGATCTAAAAATAAACACACCAAATTCCACAGCTCTGATCACATGTGTAAGTATAGTTAAGAGGTCAATAATCAGGTTTGTCTAGTCAATGGAATTCCTAAATCTTGTTCCCTTCTCTGGAAATAAGTACAAATCATAGCCCACAGGAATGCAGAAAATAGGACTGTTCAAGATCAGGTAGAAGAAAATATGCCTGCCCAAATTCTATCCACAGCTCCTACCTTAATATATTAACCTAGGCACCTCTAGTATCAGATAGTTTGGTCAGGACTCTGCTTTGTTAATGACCTGCTAACATTCAAGCCATGGCCTGGTGGTTTCTGTTCTAGGCAGGGATACAGTCACAAATAAGTGAAATACAAATCTTT
Source organism: Megascapheus bottae (assembly GCF_031878675.1). NCBI lineage: Eukaryota > Metazoa > Chordata > Mammalia > Rodentia > Geomyidae > Megascapheus > Megascapheus bottae. The sequence goes on from NC_143525.1 coordinate 22,983,660, forward strand.
GGTTATCACTCATGAAGCTGCTATAAAGATGAATGACTCTGAGACAGGAAAAGGTCTCTGGGATGGTCCCCTCTAAGGAAAGGACACAAAGCTGAGACCTGAAGGACCTAGCAAGATAAGACTGCTGCCCCCATGGGCCAGGTTCCCAGGCCATACTGCACCAAAAAGAAAAAAGAAAAAAAAAAAAAAGGAAATCCTGAAAAAGTTAACTGCTCCATATACTCACCATGAGTGTAAAGCCTGGTTATGAATTTTAAAACAAACCAGAAGGTTTCAAACAAAAAATGTTCTAGTCTCTGGTTGGGGGTAAATCATTCTCCCCAAGCAAGCCTGGAAATTCCCTAAGATGCTATAGGGCTCAAAGTCTTCTTCCATCCAGTCCCACCAGATAGATAGCGGAAAAGTACTGGCACATGAGAGCCAAGTTCCTTCCAAAGGGTTCTTGTTGGACACATGTTTCCCACCCACCCATCCCACAGGGACATCTCCCCTTCTGGGTAAAGTCCCAAGATCTCTTTTGGGCCCACTTGGTTTCACCCCAGTTGAAACAATCCTGCCTATGTCATCAAGCCATCGAGGGTGGCTAGGGACTATGGGGGAAGGCCCTGAAATGCAAGTTAGTCCTTCAGATCCAGTGGCTCCTACCTAATTCTCCCAGAATGTGACAATCTGGCAGACTGAGGATGAGAAGGAAGATCCTGACCCACGCCCAGCCTGCATTGCAGAAGGTCACGGGACACAGGGCTGTCTTAAAGGGGCTAGGGCTTTGCTATGCAGAAGGCACTGGCAGGGGTAGACAGCAGTGGATGGCAACAGGGCCAGGAACGGATGCTGGGACCCTCCTATGCCTCTTTTCATGAGAGGACACACCTGATCAGCCAGAGCACGCACCTGGAGGCTGGGCCCAGCCAAACTCCCCCAACAAGACACTCACTGTTCCCAGAGCGGAGAGACCTGGCAGCCATTTACCACACACACAGGGGGTTTTTCTCCTCTGTGGTGGGCCACACCTTCGCCAGGCACCTATTTCCCTCCATCCAAGTGTTTCGTCCAAACCCCAGACCCTGACCACAAAAAGTGCCCTTTTCTTTGGAGGACTCACCTCAGACGTGAGGTCCCACGGAGCCAAACCAATCCGCTCAAAGGACATCCCCAAGAACATTTCTCACCAATCAGAGGGTCAATGGCTCGAGGCCATAAATAGCACAGCCTTCCCTAGGCCCTGGGGCCTTCCAGAAGTTATTCCTTGCTTCTTACTCTATTTATGTCAGAAGAGCAACGACCTAAATGAGCAGCTGGCTTGCCTAGTCTAGGGTGTGCTAGTCTCCCCCAAAGTCAATGAACCAAAATCCTTGTCAAAACTCAAGTTATTGAGCCCAGAGCCTGCTCTGGTCTCCTCCATCACTGAGCAGGATCCTTCCCTTCTTACAACTCTATGTAACAATCTAATAGCGGGGACCCCTTTGTTCCATGGAGAGAGGAGGCCACGTCCTTGCAAATACTCTGGCATGCCCCTGGGGCGTTCTCCCTCCCCACCTGTGAGTTCCTCTTGAGAGTTTAGAGGATTAAAAAACATTTTTACACTGTTTTTGGTCACACAAAGCCTAGTTGTGAAATGGAAAGAAAATGCCAGCCCTGTTTGACAGACAGACATCAGATTTACGGCCTCCCCCCCCACCAAGTACGTCACATGAATTAGCCCACCCACTGCACTGCCCCAACTGTAAACACGGCTTCGTGCCCAGCTCCTTGCTCACTGCCCTATGGGATCTGGGCCTTCCTACTTCTGAACAGCCCTTGTTTCCCTCTCTTGGCCTTTGGTGGGTTAAGAAAGATGCCTGGTTGGAGATACATACACACACACACACACACACACACACACAGAGAACATACCGTGGAACTCTCTAGACTCAACCTCCAAGACAAACAGAGCCTGCTCACGCCTTTGCCGCCTACAGGCAGGCCGCAGATGTTAATAAACACGGTTGGGGTTTATGATCTGCCCACTGAGTTCTCCATCCATTTTACACCCCACAAGTCATGAGCTCCCCGCACCCCCGCCACCACTACCCCTCCCCTCACACACACACACAGACCCGCCTTCCCTTAACGTACAAACTCAGTAAACCGTTGTAAGCCTTGGCAATAAATTTATGAATTTTGGCCTCCAGATGTGGCTGGAAATGAAAGTCAACACAGGGCAAGAAGCAGTAACTGCGTTTCAGGTTTGTGTCCTGGAAGGCTGAGTCGGCAAAAACCAGGGCTGAGAGAGAGACTCAGATGCCGCTGGCAAGAAAACACTGGGAGACAGTTTTCCTAAAGGGATGTTCTAGATGCTATTTGCCACAGGCAATTGATGTCAAGGCCTCCTAGAAAATTCAGATCACAGCGTGGAGATTCGAACTTCCACCTGGAGTACCATTCACAATCCCAAACCCCTTGGTTAGGTGGGTAGCAGGGCACATTTAGGTAATGCTGGCCAGGTCACGAGTCTATGGGAAGGGAACAAATAGGGAAAAATTCTATCATGAAAGCTACTTGTCTGAGTCAATTTAGACAGAAAAAGGAGATGCATTCATATGGGAAAATGTTTAGAAAATTATATGAAAACAGACAGGTCTATTCTGAGCAGGAATGAATGGGTTGTATTTGACTTTATAGGTCAGAAGATAGAGCTTGAAACTCTTTCATATCAGATGTCCACTCCAGCTATTGAATGTGAAAAGCAACTGAGAAAGTACCATACACACATGAGAATCATAATGTGTTACTAGTGGGTATCTCATGATTTTTCTTGAGAAGACACAAAAAAGAGAATGAAAAGAGACAAGAGACAGGCCAAGAGCAGGCGAATTCCAGGTAGTGTTTGCCTGATATGGAACTCCAGTGTACTTGCTTCAGCAAAGTAGTAAAACAAAAATTCATAGAGCAAATGTTTTCTTGGTGACAAGTTGGTAGAACTATTTAGGAAGTCTTGACAGACTGAATATGGTCCTGCAGGAGTGGTCAGCAGGAATAATGTGTCACTTGGGGCTGGACCAATGTGTTAATATAGATGATAGGGCCTTCCCCGGGCCTTGCTCAGCCCCAGAGGACAGGCTCAGCATTCATCAATCCACGTTGAGCCATCAGAACATCTCCATGAATTCAGCCAGGACCATTGCTTTGTGAGGCCATTTCGAAACCCGTCCATCAGCTGCGCCCCTGGGATTCACATGAAAAGACAATGCTGGCAGTTCCACACAGGTGGACTTCATCTCACTTTGTGTTTTGAATGGACATGATGGGGAATGTTATGGCTTTTCACCTCTGTATGAGAAACCACAGGATCAGCTGGGTGCTGGTATCTCATGCCTGTAAGCCTAGCTACTCACAGGGCTGAGATCTGAGGATGCTGTGTGAGACTTTTTCTCCACAATTAACCAGCAAAGAGGCTGGAAATGGAGCTGTGGCTCAAGTAGTAGAACACCATCCTTCAAAGAAAAAACTAAGTTCAAGTCCATACACAAATAGGAACTAACAGGAATCACTGAATCCTATTCTCAGGAAGACTCGTGAAATGTCGACCTTTAAGCCCTTGCCTCTATACCTGGATGCATACAGAGGCTACAGGCATGCTGTAGCTGACTGGGCTCAAAGATACAAAGCCCAAAATGTGCTCTAATATTTGGGGAATTAGGTGACAAGACCTAAAGATTAAATGATTAGAGATTTTGCGTGGAAGTGTGAGTTTCTGGGTGGTCTTGAAAAACGGGAAGACTGGCAACCCACAACACAGCTATAGGTCACCAGGCCTGAGGAGCACTGATTCTCTAGGACAGGCTGTATGTGCTCTAGTGTACTGTTACCTATACCTTGCCAAAGCACTTTCAGTCTCAATCACTCATTTGGGCTTCCTTACCGACTCAGGACGGCATTTACATTTATAATTTCTACTAAAACAACAACAAACAAACACACTACCTCTACTGGATAAGTGTTATTTGATCTTTCTCATGTGAATGCCAAAGATGGATGTTTATCCACAACATGGCTTGGCCAAAAGAGACTCATAAAGTACGAGAGGATTTGATATCAAGGACACTTCACTTAGATTTCCTGGTACATACCAGTAGAACATTCTGTGCTGTGACATTTCCAGGTCCCTAGACATAAAGGAATTAGGTTGGCTGAGCCTTCAATCTTTACATTAGGGATGTTAATTAGTAGAAGCATAAAGGATCCAAGAAAGTATCTGAAAGGCACAAGTTCCCCTCCCCACCACACACACACACACACACACACACACACACACACACACACACACACACACACATTTGAGGTCACGATATCAATGAATCTTTTCAAGGAGCCTACTTTAGAAGATGCATATGTTTGTCTAAGGATGCACTGAACAGCTTGAGGGAGATTCCACTGGTCAGATCTAGCATACTTTGAACAGCAAAACAACTAAGCAAAGTAGTGATGTAAAACCATTGAATGGGGATCGGGAATTTAGCTCAGGGGAAGAGTACTTGCCTGGCAAGTGTAAGTCCCCAGTTCTGAAAGAGAAGACTATTAAATATTTAAGAATTCCTGAGTCCATATCAGTAATAAAATGTGTGTGTGTGTGTGTGTGTGTGTGTGTGTGTGTGTGTGTGTAAAGAGGGAAGAAGGTCAGTTTCTTGCTAATAGTAGAATGCCAAAAGCCACATGTAAATGACAAGGGAGGGAGCCCAGGAGTTAGAAAATCACTTGTAAGCTACCATGTGGAGACCAAAATAAGCAAGAACTGTCTCCAAATGCTACATGTAGAAGGAGGTATTGAAGATGATGTCTGTGAGACCTTCAGATCACAGACTACTTATAAGTTGCAAAGAAGGGGGGGAAAAAACCCAAACATACCAATTATGTAACAGAGAAACCAGGCAATCCCTATCCCAGTGACGACAATTAATACCAGTAATTGAGATAGAAGGGTATTGGGTCATCTTCAGGCTACAATAGAACAGCGAAGAATATATAACTTCAACTTAATCCAAGGAACACTTGAATGCTAAATGAGGAATATCTCCTTTAAAAAGAAATGACCAGGCACCGATGGCTCACGCCTGTGATCCTAACTACTCAGAAGGCTGAGATCTGAGGATCGCAGTTCAAAGCCAGCCCTGGCACGAAAGTCCTTGAGACTCTTATCTCCAGTTAACACCAGAAAACCAGAGGTGATGCTGTGACTCAAGTGGTAGAGCATTAGCCTTGAGCTGAAGAGCTCAGGGATAGCACGCAGGCCCAGAGTTCAAGTCCTACGACAGACAAAAAAACTATATATATATATATGAAAGAAAACCAGACCAATGTGATGACACAGAGTAAGAGCTCCTGCTAGACCAGATCTGGGACTGAAGGGAGATACACTAAAGGACACAAATGAATCAACCAAGAAAACTAGAATGTGCTGGAGATTAAAATACACATTTACAAAGGAGATAAAGGACATAGGAGAAAACATCTCACTTCTCAGGGCAACCACGCTAGGTATCTAGAGGTAAGGGTCCATGAATGGTTAGGGGAAAAAAATTAAAGACACAAGGGGAGAAAAAAGAAACCCAGAGTAAGTCCAATGGAATACAATGTCAAGAGCAGGTAAAGACAGATGAAGAGGTCATAGGCGTGTTTTGTGCTGTTTTTGTAACATCTACTATGATTCTCAAATGATCTGACCCATACGTGCCCATGTCCACATGTAGGTAAGGAAAAGCAAGACAGCACAGAAAGATATACTCCAAGATGGAAGTGTTGGCGGCCCCTCTGCTGAAGTGGAAAAGTTAGAAAGATGGATGGCAGCTCTTTGAGACAGGTTACTGTCTCAAAGAAGAGGGCTGGTACCCGAAGGGGATGAAATAAGAAAAGATTAAGCAAGCAGAAGTTTTCTCCTATTGAGGGGAAAAAATAGTTTCCAGAAGGGGCCACAGTAGGGAAGAGAACCACTGCCCCGGGCAGTCCTAGATGCCAGCTGATGTGGTTCACTTCTGGATTCAGTCTAGGCTAGAAGCCCTCTACGAGGAGGTGAGAGATTTGGAAAGGGGCACAACTTAAGAGTACGTGGACACATTGGAAGGATGGCAATTGCTTATGGCTGCGGAACTCATGATGCGTGCTCCCCAAATGTCAGCCTCAAATTCTTAGGAAGCCACAAAATTAATATGGGGGTCCCAGAAGACCGTAGACACAGGAAACATTGTTAGGAGACTGAATGTGTGATCCTTTACACAAACAAGCACGTTGTACTCTTCAGATATTTGCTAGGTAAAACATCAAATCATTGCTCAAGCAATGCAGTCCAGAACTCGGGCAAGAACAAAAGACCAATGACTTGAGAGATGGGTTGCCATCTGTTGCTGAGATGTAACTGGGATAGAGTCTCTTTAGTATGAGTGAGTGAGGTCCTGAAGAAGGGAGGGAAGGAGGGAAGGGAAGGAGGGGAGGGGAAGAGGTGGGGGAGCAAGGAAGTGAAAGGCAAGAAGGGTTGGGTTTACAAAAAGGGGTAAAAGGTGAGGACAATGCAAGGCCAATCAGGGAAGGTTGTGCTGAATTAAGCATTCATATGTGCTTGTGATTCTGGGAGGGAAGGAGTTAAGTAGGATGAAGGAAACTAAGCCCATACTTGGAGAGGGCAGACAGGCAGGAAGAGCCTGCACATAATGGAAAAGACAGGGAGAGATGCCCATCTGCGGTCCTATGCCTTGGTAGGGTTATTTTTATTCCCCTAGGAACCCACTCTCAGCCTTCACCCCATTCTATCTGCATATCATTTACCTGAGTTGAGTCAGAAACCATGGTAACGAGGAAGCCTAAAGAAATGATTGAAATGTGAGGAGAGGCCACTGTGCCACAACAGGGCCACTATTCTGCTTTCTGGGGAACCAGATCCCTCTAGCAACAAAGAGTGAGATGACAGGTGGGCCGCTGTGGAGTGTTCTGACCACTGGATTTGACCTTTGTGGGACAAATGAGCTGCCTGCAGCTGTGGTTGGTTGGGGGGCTTGGGGACCTAATGCCATGCTGGTCGTTCCAGAGGCCTGGGTTACTGCAGTCCAGTCACACCAAGTTCTGCTCCAATGACCCAGAGACACATCCTGCAAACTATGGGTATTCAAGTTCATTGGCAGACAGGGGGTGGGGGGAACCCGGCTAGACTGGTCTTGGGTATTACTGAGTGGTTAATTGTTTTCCCTCTTCCCCTCACTCATTCCTAGTGCTTTAGAACAAACCCCCGGTAACCAGCCAAGATCCCACAGAAAAAAATACTATGAACTCCTCCTAAATTTGTAGGTGGAAAGACTGACCCACGATGTGATGGTATTTGGCTTCAGGGGAGGAGGTCTTAGGGAGATGAACAGGTTCTAAGCTTGGAGCCCACACTGAGATTGGCTCCCTCATAAGCTCTCGCCACCCCTGAGCCCCCACCCTAGACTTGACAGCATGAAGTCAGGTGACTGCAAACCAAGAAGGAACCCAGTGATGCTGACTCTGATGCTGTTCTTCCTGAATTCCAGAAATAAATATTTGTTATTTAAGGTCTCCTTGTTTGGGGCATTTTTGTTACAGCGGCTCCCGCTGACTGAGACAAGCGGTAAAGAGCGTTGGCAGGCTGAAGCTGTATGCTGTAGACAGGATTCAAAGCAATTCCCGCAACTGTACCTGCCAGGCACAGGAAGACTGAAGGCCTAGTCCCTGTAGCCCTCACCAGGTGGCCTTTCCAACACAAACAAAAGCACAGTCCCATCCCTCCTGCTCCCACTTCCAACCCCTGTGCTGCCTTGATTTCCCCCATCCTGTGGCAGAGGACATGTAAAGGGCTAAGGGACCCCTCACACCTGCCAGAGACACTCGGTGGTCCACCAACGGGTTTAGACATGGCGTGGATCCTGAATGATGTGTGTGCCAGCCTTCTGGATGCAGTGCAGTCCGACTGCCCTCACTCTGGTGGTTTGGGCCAGCCAGGCCCACAGCATGTACTCCTGGACACCTCACCACGGCTTCAATCCACCGCAGGCAGAGGGCCTGAGACCAGTCAAGGAGGAAACGCCCTCCCTCACCCACAGGCTCCCTGAGGCTGTGGGCACCAGGGTGGTCCCCCATCACGTGGCCAGAGAGCCGCCAGGTAGCTTTGGTCCTTATGGCTCTGGCCCTGCCAACCACAGACATCTGCAAACAGCCTCATCCCTACTGCTGCCCTGGAGATACAGTCAACAAGGAAAGTGGTTTCTCCAAGTAACTGCCTTGGCTGGGGAAGGGGGAGGGGAGGGTCCCCGCCATAGGAGAAATGAACAAAGAGGGAGGTGTAGAAAGAGGGACAGAGGGAGGGAGGGAGAGAGGGAGGAAGGGAGGGAGGAAGGGAGAGAGGGAGGGAGGGGGAAAAGACAATAGGAAGAGAGGAAGGGAAGAAGGAAGGGAGGGAAGGGAGGGGAGAAAGAGGAAGGAGGGAGGGTAGAAGGGAGGGAAGGAGAGGAAGGAGGGGTGGGAGGGAGGGGAGGAAGGGAGGGGAGGAAGGAGGAAGGGAGGGGAGGGAGGGAAGGAAGGAGGGAGGAAAGGAGGGAGGAAGGGAGGGAGGGAGAAAGAAAAGAAAAGGAAAAGAGAGAAGGAGGAAGGAAGGGGAAAGGGGTGGAAGGTAATGGACAAGGGAGAGAGGAAGAGAGAAGGAGATAGGAGGAGAGGGAAAGGGAGTACAGAGGGGAAGGGGAGGAGAAGGAAGGGAAGGGAAGGGAGGGGAGGGGAGGATTCAGCAGTCCCTTTAAGAAGTCTATGGAGAGGGGAAAAGAAATGCCCTCGCTCTCTCTCTCTCTCTCTCTCTCTCACTCTCTCTCTCTCTCTCTCTCTCACACTCTCTCTCTCTCTCTCTCTCTCTCTCTCTCTCTCTCTCTCTCTCTCTCTCTCCTCCCTCTCTCTCTCTCTCTCTCTCTCTCCCTCTCCCTCTCCTCTCCCTCTCTCCCTCTCTCCAAACTGGCCTGAATTCGCAGCTTGGCACAACTATGGAGACAGGGCTGGCCAAGAATGGGGTGTGGCCCAATGATGGACGTGTCCCTGTCCCCGAGTCCAGCCACCACCCCCTTGGATCCCCACCCCAGCTACCCTAACTCCCAGCTGGGGCCTTGGGCCATGACTCACTGTGCTGTCCTGCCTAGTAAGTAGCTCCATGCAGTAAAACCCAGGCCTTGTGACCTCACCGGAGAGCAGGAAGATTAGCTCATGTTTATAAAGCTCTTTGAAGATGAAAAGTCTGCGCCTAAAGGGGGCTATTCTTAATTATTATTATTATAACTACCTGTGAAAAAGGAGAAGCTGGATTCCCATCTACATCTGATGGTGAGGTCCAGGGACTAACAGCAGTGACTTAGCAGCTCACACTAGGATAGAATGGCAAGGGGACCCTGTGGTGGTGACCCCTTTGGGTTTGGATTAGGACACGGGGGGGGGGGGGGGAGGGGAACAACTCCCCACCCCATCCTCTTTCCATCCTACTGATGCCCTGTAAGGGAGAAGGTCTTTCAGTGTGAGCCTGACTCTCACGCCTCTCCAAGGCTGTTTCCCTTCATTAGGAAAATCAGGTAACCTGCAGGGGGAAGGAAGAGGCTGAAGAGTGGATGCTTTACATGGCTTAGCTTTCACTGTATGTTATTATGTGCAGAGAGATGGCTGTGCAAGGGGGATTGTGCTCCATTAAACTCTACTGAAAAAATACTATTTCTCCAAATTAGTACTTCTCAACCTCCACCTTACATAGGCATTATTTTGTCCAGAGTACTCTTGGTGGTGGGGGATGGTACTGGGCATTGAGTGGTGTTAAGCTGCACCCCAGCACTGTGCCCTGTACCCCTATCCTTGCTTATTGGGTGCCACCAACATCCTCCAGCCCCTGGTTGTAACAACCACAAATGTCTCTAGACATCACCTAGTAGAGTTCTCCTTGTCTCTTCCACTGATGATCATTGTTTTCACACACACACACAAAAAAAAAACAACAACAAAAAACACAACACAAAACCCATCATTTGGTTTAAGCAGTAAAGACTGAACTAAAAAAAAAAAAAAATGGTTCCTGCTGAGGAACCATTCCATCTAGAATGGAAAAGCAGCTGTCCTGCCTGCCCGCCCCCCACCCCCCAGAGCTGAAATACCATCAGGAACCCAAATATCACAATCCCACTGATGGGGCAGGTTTGCTCTGTAATGAGGAGCAAAAGGTGTGCCCACATTTCTGTTCAGAAACCATTTTTGCTCCAGGCCTTTCCTTGGGGTCAGGGTGTGCCCTGCTTATCAGATTCTGAGGGCCAGAACATACATCTGTGTGACACCCTGATGTAAGGGAGGGTGGTGGGGCAGTGGCAGAAAAGCAGGGGTGGGGCCCTTCTGGAATGTGAATCTCAGGAGGAGCCTGTCAGAGTCTCGCAGGATCTGGTCCTTCCTTCTGCCTTCTCTACAGAGAAACTGAGGGACATAGAAAGCCCCTGTGTATGTGTGTATTAAGGGGGGGGGGCGGGGCCCAGGACAGATCTAGTCAGCGCCTTCTAACAGTAATTATCCCCAACCTTGCACCATTTGCATACAGTACCCTGGCTAAAGAAAAGGTTGCCTCCCTGAAACTCAACATACACGGATGGATTCCAACGTTTCAAACTCAGCAGCAATAAAGCTACATAAATAAAATACTGAAAACCTGCACTGGCAAACACCCAGCAGGAAAGGAAAATCGATTTCATCACCACCTCAGGCCCCCAGGACCTCTAGGGGAGCCCACGTCAGCTGCCAGCCATCAGAAGCACCCCCCCCCCCCCGGCAGCCCCTTCATCGGCTTTTCAAAGATGTTTTCCTTCCATTTCCCTCTCTCCTATCTGGTATTTTCATTCCTCACCTCCTTCTCCCCAGATCACAAGGAAGTTAAACTGCCAAGCTTCCTGGTTCATGCAAAGTTAAGACTGTCCATTACACAGATGCCAGGGAAAATAAAGTGGAATTCCTTTTCTTTTGTTTTTTAAGGTTTTGTGTCAGTGCTGCTCAAAGTACTTGTCTGCTTTGAGGGACGATGGTGGGCATCCAAAATCACCACTTTGCATAGGAGGTTTTGTGGGTACATGAGTGTGCCATGTGAGTGAGTGTGTGTGGGGGGGGGTGTGGGTGTACCATTGTGGGGCTTGAACTCAGGGTCTGCACACTCCCACAATCCCTTTAGCCTTTTCTGCTCAAGACTGGCTGGCACACTACTACAAAAGCCACAGCTCCACTTCTAGCTTTTTGATGGTTGGTTGGAGAAAAGAGTCTTATGAACTGTCCTGCCCCACTCGCTTTGAACATTGATCCTCAGACCTCGGGCTTGTGAGTAGCTAGGATTACAGGTGTGAGACACTGGGCCCCTAGCAAGAGAAACTGCTTTTTAATCATTTCCTGGATTCAGATGGGTAAGTTGAAGGTGACAGGCAAGGTCACTGATATCAATGTGAACTATGTACAGAGAGGGTTCCCCTAACTTAAACCCTGTACAGACAGCTCCTCCACCGGTGCCTCCTCATATGTGGAAAGCTAACACTGCCTGGGTCACCTCACTTTGTAGTCTGGAAAATCAAACCAATGGGCATGAATATGAGAAGTCAAGATGGTAACCATTTCTTAGACTAGCAGTGGGCTAGCCTACCCTAGTCACCACTCACTAAGCCTAGAGCTAACCCTCCACAGACCAGCTGGACACTTGAGTGGCAGCCTGGCCTTTGAGAACCTTGCATTCCAGCACTTGGTAAGCAACATGTCACAAAATGATGGGCAGTTCACAGCCAAATAAATGATGGGCAAAAGTAACTAAATATTATGAAGTCAGGTGGACATTCACCAAGGGCTGCACTTGTGCTGTCCACGCACAGGCTCTGACAGTGTGTCCTCAGTGGTGAGCAGGTCAAGGGATTCAAGGTCACGGTCAAGAACGCAGAGGCCACATCAGTGCTGGTCCCATAGCCGTGATCCTGCTTGGCTCCATTCACAACACATCCAGGAGCTCTCAACCACCTATTAAGGCAAAAGTAAAAAACTTAAAGATCCAACAAGGATCAAGATGCACTGTGGTCATAAACTGCTTTGTTAAGTGGCAGCTCCTTTGTACAACTACTTAAAGATAATTTAAATTAAAAAAAAACTTTCTTTAAACTAACAAGGAGATCCAAACTCATTCCTATTTCATTTTCTTAGAATGTAACTGACTTTTTAAAAATTATTTGTTCATTCATGTATTAATTTGTTGAGGCTCTGGGGTTTATCCTCAGGGTCTTGTATTTGCTAGGCAGGTGTTCTAACCTCTGAGAAACATCTTTGATCCTCAGTTTGAGACAGGGTCTCTGTTCCTGCCCATGTACTCACTGGGACCTCTACCTGCCTATTTTAAGCATTCCATCACAGATTGATCAGTAAGTGCGACCACGGTTAGTTGAGAGATGCATATGAGAGATGCATAGAGAACAATGAGTCTCTTGAACTTACCTGCTGGGATGGCTTCAAACTAGGGCCTCCTAATCTCAGGCCCCCACCCCAGGAAGCTAGGGTTGCAAGCATGAACCATTGGCACCCAACTGATTTATTTCTATTTTTATTTTTATTTTTTTTGCCAGTACTGGGATTGAGCTCAGGGCCTGAGCACTGTCCTTGGACTTTCTCAAGGCTAGAGCTCTACCTCTTGAGTCACAACACCACTTCTGGCTTTTTTCTATGTATGTGGTACCAAGGAATCGAACCTAGGTCTTCGTGCATGCTAGGCAAGCACTCGACCACTAGGCCAAACTCCTGGTCCCCCCCCAACTGATTTATTTTTAAATTAAAAAAAATCCTACTTCACTGAAGCTAGCATGCAAAAAGGAACTTCAAGAGGTGCCTGTTAAGTATCAGCAGGCTGCCAGCCCTTCAGGGAAGGGAGAAGACGGCTAAAATGGACCTCATTCCCAGGAAACTCTGACACTTTGAAGGAATGTGAAAACTCTGAAAGTCTTATATGATGGATAAATGACAGTACAGAGATTAGGAACGCTACACACACACACACACACACACACAATGAGGTCTTCCTCCAAACATTTGTACAATCCTCCACAAAGCCACCACGCTGCCTTTGTCCCCCACGAGAAGAGGACACGGATGGGGTGGGATGAAAGCAGATGGCCCTGAGACCCAATTACAATCACCACTGTGCCGTTTCCCACTGCCTCATTTACCTAGCGACTCCAGTCTCAGAATCCCACTCAAGTGAGCCCCAGGGCCACATCCCCAAACTCTGCCATAGTCCCAAATTCCAGTGCATGTGCTTGCCAAAACATGAGCTGGCAGGATTCAGCCCAAGGGCTACAAGCTGCAGACCACTGATGGCCCTAGAATATGTTTTCCCCTGAGCCAGTGCCTGTTCTGTGTCCAAATGTCACGTCCTGAGGAAACTCTCCCAGTCACACCATAATGAGGGGGGTGGTTGCTCTCCACCCCTCCTTTCTCTAGTTTCTTCTCATCTATCACTTCTAGATGCTTATGTCTGTTTAGAGTCTGTCTTCTCTCTAGGGATAAACAGCAGAGATTGTTTTTCTTTCTTTCTTTAGGAGAGGGCTCCTAAAAGGAGATGAGCAAGGTTGTCAGACTGTCTCCTGACCCCCAGAAAGGGACATGTGCAAAACCATCCCATACAGGTCACACTTGGGTCTTAATTTTTGTCTCAAGATCTCCAGAGACCCTCCAGAGCAATCACTTTTGGGCCCAAAGTCTAGATGACTGATGACTCTCTCACTACGAGACAATTCTTCCAGCCAACAGCACTTTCTTTCAGAACCTGCCAATCAATCAGAATATTTCACAGAGAACTTTCCCAGTTAAGAAGCCAACAGAACATACCGACACACACACACACACACACACACACACACACACACACACACACACACACACACACGATAGATCACCTTATACCCACCAAAAGCCAGTCCCACCTTTTTTCCTTCCTTCCGGAGACTGCTCTGGTTTTCTCAGCAAAGAACAAACCATTTCTGTTTCTCAAGTTGCTCTGTGTGGAGCCTTCCTCTCTGAACTCCAAACTGGCTTATCCAGGCTGACATAGGAAAATTCGCCTTTCTAAACTTCAAGGTTTTCTAAAAACTGAAAACCTCAACTGCTCTATAGTTCACATGGTTTTGTAGAGCAAGTTTCAATCTCCAGCTGCCCTCTCTTCTCAATGAATCACAAGCCAGTGAAGCACCACTGGCCAACTGGAGCCCTCCAGACAGCCTGGCTGGCTGCAGGAAGAAAACTTATCTCATCCAAGCCATAGACCTCAACCCATGCTTTACCTAAAACACCAGTCCTGTGCCTATGAATCTGTCCTTCCTATCCCTCCCCTCAACTCATGCCATGCCACCTAGCTGGGCATGAGTAGCTCATGCCTATAATCCTAACTACTCAGAAGGCTGAGCGCTGAGGATCACAGTCCAAGGGACTTTTATCTCCAATGAACCACTCAAAGTAAAGCTGTGGCTCAAAGTGATAGAGGACTAGCCTTGAGCAAACAGATCTCAGGGACAGAGCTCAGGCTCTGAGTTTAAGCCCTATAACCAAAAGGAAGGAAGGGAGGAAGGGAGGGAGGGAGAGAGGGAAGGGAGGGAGGGAGGGAGGGAGGGAGGGAGGGAGGGAGGGAGGAAGGAAGGAAGGAAGGAAGGAAGGAAGGAAGGAAGGAAGGAAGGAAGGAAGGAAGGAAAGAAACTGTCCCCCAGGCAAGCTCAAGCACCCTGCCTCTCAGTCTCAGAGTTTTCAGCCACACTTTCTGTCCAACCGGTTCTGTCCTTTATTTTTGTTTCAGGGAGGATTATCGCCATGGCAAAGTCCAGGTGTCAGAAGCAAAAAGAGGAAAGAAACCCACCTGTAGCCAACTGCTAATCCCTTCAAGTCTAGGAGGTCAGAAAGTAGCAAAAGACAAGAAACCTTGCCCAGTGTTTTTGATTCATCACAATTCAGAAGACGCAAGAACATGGCTGAGTTGTGAGTGCAGAAGAGTTATTCTCCAGGAAACAGACATGGCCAGAAAAGAGTCCTTAGAGGCGGGACCCAGACTACTCAGCCCAAGGAGATTTCTTTGATGGATATTTTCATTTTCAAAAATGAATGTGGCAGGGGCCGGGAGTTTGGCCTAGTGGTAGAGCGCTTGCTTAGCATGCAGGAAGACCCGGGTTCGATTCCTCGGTACTACATACATAGAAAAAAGCCAGAAATGGTGCTGAGGCTCAAGTGGTAGAGCTCTAACCTTGAGAAAATCCAAGGACAGTGTCAGGCCCTGAGCTCAAGCCCAGGACTGGCCAAAAAAAAAAAAAAAAAAAGAATGTGACAGAAAGGAAACAGGAAGTCAACTCTCTTGATTAAGAAAGTAAAAGGAAAGCAGTTTTCACATATGATTTGTGACCCAAAGAACAGCAAGGTCACGTGGCCAAGGCTTCCTCTCCGGACCCAGCTGACCTTCTCTGTTCGTTGTACCCATAGCCTGGACTTCCAGTAGTCAGGTGGCTAATGCCTGGATATTAGCTTCGTTCCCAGTTCTCAAAATCCTCCTGCTGCTAAACAGAAACTATGAGGCCTCTAATTTCCAGTAAAATAAAGAGCTTACTGAAAACTTTCACTGTCTGTGTCAGGGTCAACTTCCATGTATACCACAGACTGTCAACATAGACCCATTCATGACAAACAAACAGACGTCAATGAAATAAATAATAGTTTGTAAATGCAAATCAGGAACTTATCACTGTTACAATGGTTTTGTTTTGCAGAAGTGTTGTGTGCTTAGGACATGTGCTGGAATCTAGCTATAAAACAAAATGCCTTGGAGGGCTGGAGGCATGGCTCAGCAGAAGAACACCCCATAGCAAGTTTAAGAACCTGAGTTCAAAACCCAGTACTTCCACCAAAAAAAAAAAAAGGCAACACTATAGATAAGTGGAAATGTCTCCAATTCACATCCAATTCAGCTCCCAGGCTCATCATGTAATTGTTGACAAGGTTTTTGCAGCTTCTTTCCCTTCTTGACTCACTTATCTATGAAGACAGGATATTTTGAGGGAGGCAGGAGTGGGGCACTTGAACTCAGAGGCTCCCACTCTCATTTGACATTTTTCTTCTGGACTGGCACACTACCACTTGAGCTACACCTCCATGTCTGCCTTTTTATTTTTGTCCATTAATTGGAGGTGAGAGTCTGAAGGCCCTTTCTGCCTGGGCTGAGTTTGAATCTGCATCTTTAGATCTCAGCCTCCTGAGTAGCTAGGATTACAGGCATGAGCCACTTGCACCTGGCTGACATATGATCATATAAAAGCTTCTCATGTCCTTGCTAAGACAGAAAGTCAAGGATATCCAGGGGCTTTTTAACAAGAAGATATTGCAAGTAAAAAAAAAAATTGTGGGTCATGGGACTTGAATTCTGGGCCTGGGCGCGGTTCCTGAGCTCTTCAGCTCAAGGCTACCCCCCTACTCCTTAAGCTACAACCCAGTTCTCCTTTTCTAGTGGTTAACTGGATATAAGAGTTTCACATTCTTTAGTGCCTGGGCTGGCTTTGAACTGTGATCCTCAGATCTCAGCCTCCTGAGTAACTGCGTGAGTCACTGCGCCTGGCAAAAAAACAAATTTTTCTAACAAATTGTTTTTACATATTTTTTTCCCAGCCAAGCACCAGTGTAGCTCACGCCTATAATCCTAGCTACTCAGGAGGAGCTCTGAAGACTGCAGTTCAAAGCCAGTCCAGACAGGAAAATCTATAAAGACTCTTACCTCCAATTGACTAACAAACATTTAGACATGGAATCGTGTTTCAAATGACAAACACCATCTTTGATCTAAAAAAGGTAAGGGACAGTGCCCAAGCCCTGAATTCAAGCCTCGTATTGGCACAAAAATTAAAATGAAATAAAATTACTTCAAAAATAAGAGTTTCCTAGGGCCGGGAGTTTGGCCTAGTGGTAGAGTGCTTGCCTAGCATGCACAAAGACTCAGGTTAGATTCCTCGGTACCACATACATAGAAAAAAAAGCCAGAAGTGGTGTTAAGGCTCAAGTGGTAGAGCTCTATCCTTCAGAAAGTCCAAGGACAATGCTCAGGCCCTGAGCTCAAGCCCGGGACTGGCAAGAAATAAAATAAAATAAAAATAAGCGTTTCCTGCTGAGAGTTCAGCCTAGTGTCAGAGTGCTTGCCTAGCATGCACAAAGACCCAGCTTCAATTCCTCGGTGCCACAGGAATAGAAAAAGCCAGAAGTGGTGCCATGGCTCAAGTGGTAGAGCTCTAGCCTTGAGAAAGCCCAGGGACAGTGCTCAGGCCCTGAGTTCAAGGCCCAGGACTGGCAAAAAAAAAGTTTCCCAACTCACTGTAAAGAGTGAGCAGGGAAAAACAGTTTAGCTGTTGGTGTGTTGTCTGCTTCGCTCCGGTGCTTACTGGGTTTATAAGACCAAACCCAATGGTAAGTCACTCCTAAGGAGCCTTCCCCTCCCTCTCTCCCTTCCCCTTTCCTCTCTTCTCTTCTGAGCTCTCCATGCATCAAGAGAGCCAATGAAGCTGGGAAAAGTTGTCAGGGCTCCAAGGCAGATGCCTGGGAGAGAAACTCAAGAAGCCTGCACAGAGCTGGCCTTGCCTTTCTGAAATCTATTGTGAGTGGTCAGGCCCCTCTGACCACATGAAACTCATGCATATGCCAGACCAGCAGACATCACGGTTGAGGAGACAACAATTCAGGCACATCATGGACTCAGCAGGATTTTGTACAGTGAACATCTTGGAGGAAAAAGAAAAACCAAAAACCAACAGTGTTGGGATAGTTAGATAGATACCGAGCTGGTCTGTGAGAGCTTACCTAGCAGCAGAAGCTAATAACAAAGCCCACAACAACGAAAGTCCACAACCAACAAGATGTGTCTTTCCAATGCATATGCACATGTACACACACACACACACACACACACACACACACACACACACCACACCAGAGGGTTCGGAGCCTCATCTCCTTTGGGAATCTCTCACCTTGAGAGATTGGGTGTTACCCCTGGGAACAAACTCCTTTGAGGCCACCTGTGTGTGGATGAAACTCCTCTCCCGGTGACATGACGTCATGTCTCCCAGGGACTGGCTCCCTTGGGAATGTGTGAGTGACTCCCTTGGAGCAAAGATCAACTGCTCAGAGTGATTCATAAAAGCCTTGTTCTCAGCCTGGTCATCCCTGGATTGGCAGTTTCCGTCCATTAGTCAGCTCTCCTTCCTGAGCTCATCCCTAGGGCTGGTCTGTGGAGATCTGCTAGCCAGGGCTCCAGGCTGGGCTCTCTTGGCAAGCAGTCACGTGTGTGCTGGGTGGCTTTCTCTCAAGCATTGCCACCTCTCTTCCATCAGTCTGTGAGGAGCTGGGAGGGCGAGGAGGGGTGGAGGGGACAGAGGGCATGGTTGAAAATCATGAATCACCACATGGGTGGCCTATTTTTAAATTAGCACTGACACCCTCTGCTTACTCCTTTCTCTCTATCACAGCCTCTTGGCTTGGCTGCTTCTGGGACCTGGGATCTGAGAGACTCAGAGAGTCCTTGGGCTACCTTAAATGCTGTCTGCAGAAGATCACTACAAGTGTGCATGATAATGAAATTAAACTTCCATTCCCAAAGTGTCACTCTGTTTCTATAGATCCCTCCCCCCTTATAGAAGAAGAAGAAAGAGGAGGAGTGCCAATGGCTCATGGCTATAATCCTAGCTACTCAGGAAGCTAAGATCTAAGGATCATGGTTCAAAGTCAACCCCAGCAGCCTTACCTCCAGTTAATTGAGAGAGAGGGGGGGAAAAAGGGGGAGAGAGAGAGAGAGAGAGAGAGAGAGAGAGAGAGAGAGAGAGAGAGAGAGAGAGAGAGAGAGAGAGAGAGAGAGAAATGGAGGTATGGTTCAAGTGGTAGAGTGCCAGCCTTGAGCAAAAAAGCCAAGTGAGGGCTCAAGGATCTGAATTCAAGTCCCAGTACAAGGATTTAGATGTTTCTAGAAATTACCCAAAAATACATGTTTGGCTTCCTGGACCACACCACAGTGTCTCCATCAGAACTGCCTGGCTCAACTACAGAAGCGTGAAAACAGCAGCAGACAATATGCAAACTCACAGACACGGCTGAGTGCCAATAAAACTTTATCGATGGACCCTGAAATTTAAATTCTGCATCATTTTCTGATGTCACAAAACAGTACTTTGAGAGTTTTTGTTTTAATGGTTTTGTTTTGTTTTGTTTTTCGATTGAGCTCTTTTTAAACTTCAAATGTGAAAATGATTCTTAGCTCACAAGCCGCACCAAAAAAACAGCAACGTTGGTTTTGGCCCAGGAGCCAAAATTTACCAACCTCTGGTCAAGAATCAAATATTTAAAAGGAAACCCTTTGCAAGTTTTCTTTTACAAAGAAATATAACAACCATGATAATAATAGCTAATATTTATGGAGCACTTGGTCCATGAGAGGGCATGGAAAACTTCTTTGCGTTCTTGCATTAATGTGCAGGGCAAGCAATTTCCCTGTTTGCACAGACAATGAGACTTGGGAGAAGATAATTCATCTGCTAAGTCTTCATAGCAAGGATTTGAACCCAAGAAATCTGAAGACAGACCCAAGTCCAAGGATCCATGCGTCCAACATCCTTAACACATTATGAGAAGGAAGAGAGGACTGAGAGGAGCTCTTCCTCCTTGGACTAGCTCCACATCAGACTGGGTAATCTTGTTCGAGAAAAAAGTGCCATTTTGCATAATGGGTCACAGAATTGTCTGCTGTGAGTCTGGATCATTCATTCCAGCTCTGCCAACTGAACGGGGTCTACATCCCAACAGGAGACCCCCATACTAGGCATCAGTCTCTTCTACCCTGATCTTCCTATATTCCATGTTATACTTTCCCAGCCCAGGCTCCCACAGCCAGCCTCCACTGCACAACCTGGTTGCCAAACACTTCCCTTCACCATGCTTCCCCCTGCAGCCACCCAGCCAGACAGTTAACTCCACTCAACGTGAGGGGCCCTTGGGGAAGAGAGCTGGGTGGCTGCTTTCTGTTTTAGGCTAGCTGCCTGATTTCTTTTCCATCCTGGGCACCAAGAAGAAATCTGGGTAGAAGAGCACACTGTTTGGCTGTCTCTTGGCTACCACACCCTGGTGGAAAGCCACGGATCCTGGACAGAAACACAGCAGAGCAAGGAAAAACTGTCCAGACATGTACTTGGACCTCCTTATCCCTGGGACTTCAGGAAAGGGAGGCTCAACCGCCTGAGAGCTAGCTAGAAGAGGCTGACCAGGCAGGAGACAAGTTTTGCATTATGTAAAACACTTGGCTTCTCTCCTCTTTGCTCTACATCCTGCAAGCAATTTTGTATCCGGTTTGGGAATTCCAGGAACATCTGTGATTGTCTTTTGCCCAACCACACATGAGCAAGGGTTCTGTCATGTTCCTACCTGCAGCATCCTGTCGCTAGTGTGTGCCTCTACAACAAGATGTAGGAGCAGAGTCCAGACAGCTGCCACCCCCACCTCGACCCACGCAGACCCAAAGCTCTGACCCCTGTCAACTTTCAGATAGGGACAAACACCTGGGCCAGAAGGACTTGTTTGAATAACCCCCCCCCAAAAAAAAATCTTCTAACGGGATTTCAGCATGGCCAGGCCAGAGGAGGCCAGGTAGAGAAGCGAGGGGCAGTGAAGTTGCTGGAGCCCAGCGCTTACTTGGTTTCCTTCCGTCTGAGGTAGCGCTGATGATGGTGAGGAGTATCTCTGGAACAGGAGCAGCCCAGCTGCAAAGGAATCTCTGTCGCTAATTTCTCTGGGCCTCACACTGTATAATGGAGGTGTGTGTCTGTGTATTTTAAGGTACCTATGATTATTGTCTTAGGAACCCAATTAGTGCTTAATTAGTGGTACATGGAATCTATACCTGGAAGGCTGACTAGCATACAATTGGCCCTCAACCAAGGGTTGTGAACATCTGTGATTATTATCAATGTCCCCCAGCTCCACACATCTCATCTCATGCACACTCCAGTTCTCCAGGATTCAACTCTCCTCACTCCCCCAGCTCCATACCAATACATCTACCAAACACATCTATTACAGGGCGTGGCGGTATGCCTCTACCCACCCCACCCACCAATCTTCCTTTGCACTGAGATTATGACTGCTCCTGTGCCCAGCTCTAACCTTGTGCCCATGACACAGTCCTGTGATTTCTTGCCACTCCTGATGGGTCAGATTTCACACATGTGTTTATTCTCAGCAAATGTGGTTTAAATAAATAAAGCACCAGCTCTGGCTTCTCTATCTAGCTCCAGATCTCATCTCCAGGGTGGAAGTAAACATCTTCCCCGAGGACCCCTGCAATCAATGGGGCAATTCCAGAAAACTCCTCCCTCGCCCTGGTGTGTTTGTCCTCCACCTCAGCCTGGTCCCTGATGAGTACTGATTTCATAGTTGGGTTTCATCATGACGCTTCCACAAAGCATATTCTTATGAAACATGCATGCTTCTTCTATAAATTTCTATTGGAGTAAAATTAGTCAAGGCAAAAACCTTGTTCCTTACACCTAGATCTACTCCATGGGGACATTCAAAGACCCTGCCTTTGATTCCCCGCTTTCCTTTTGACACTGCCAAAAGTTTGGCCTGGAACCTCACTGCTGACCCTGCCACCAACTAAGCCACAAACCCTCTCCCTTTTACTCCCTCTCTACCTCCCCCTGTCCCCCTCCTGCTAGCAGTGAGCTCAGACAATCTCTACCTCCCCGTTTCTCAAACTTCAGTCTCTCGCTTGGTTGAGCTGGCCCACAATTCAAAGCCTGTCTCCTCCACAATTCTTCAGCCCCTCCAGCTCTGGGCACACCAGGGAAGCCCTGTCGAGACCCACCTCTGGCCCTGGGTACAAAGTACGCTTGCTTCTACTTGAAATGACTACTTCTCTTCTGGGCCAAGAAGTAATCAGGAAGTGTGAGGAATCTTGTGACCAGTCTGCAGATCTGCAGTGTACAGTCAAGGCAGGGACATTGATTGAGATGGGCTCAGGGTCCTTGTGAAGGAGAGACAGGTACCCCACTTTTTCAAGCAAAGCCAGTGATCCAACACTTTTTTATTAAATCTCCAAGGATGAAATACTGGCTGTGAACTCAAACCATTTTAGCACAAGGTATAAATAAGAAAATAAAAATAAATAACACACACACACACACACACACACACACACACACACACACACACACACACACACACACACACACACACACACCCAGACCTCTGGGGCTGCCTCAGGAATGTCTTTTTCTGGTTGCAAGATCTGTTAACAAGACAAAAAGAAGCGAATCCTGAGGTTAGGAGGAACCTGGCATCTGAAAGCAATTTTGAAGGCATAAAATCTAACTTGTAGAACTGAAGCCATTTCAAACAACTTACAAAACCCTGTTTTTGTGTCTCCGTGGGTGCGTGTGCATCCACGATGCCAAGTGGCAGATATATTGGTGCTCACAAGACAGTAGGAACAGTCTTGTTTGTTATAAAACTCTTCAAGGGCTCTCCTTGAGTAACAGCGCTTCTGATTTTAGAGTAATAATGACGACCATAAATTAAGGAGAGCGGCTCCACGGTTCCCAGCTCCAAGCTGCTTCTCTTCTGAACATCCTTAAATTCAGACAGACACAAGTAGGAGAGACGACCTCAGTTATCAAAAGCCAATCATCTTCCACTTCCCTTCCCATCCCATCCATAAAGTAGGATGATTTATGGAGTCAAAAGGAGGAAGCTCTCTCTTTTCCTCTGTAAAATTTATTTCTCTTTAATGGGCTGCTGAGCCTCTCCCATCTTGGTAATCGCTCTCTCAGCTGGCATGTTTGCTGACTTTCTCCTACCTCTGCTTTTTCTCTCCTGCGAGGGATAGGCAGGCTGTCAAAGTGGCAAAAGGCTACTGGATCCATGTAGGCTTGCCTGGTTTTCCCTGTACCAACCTGGTTTTTACTAGGGAAAAGAAACTTATTAGAGATAGAAGTTGAGACTTCGGTGAGGAACTGGGAAATGCAGTATACAGGGGTGGCAGGGTTGGAGAGTTGAATTCCCGAGAGGGAGACACAAATGATTTATGCTTCTTGAACACAGCTTCAGGACTAATGGGGACCAGAATCTATAATTAGACAACCACTACAATTACCCCAAATTCCTACCCTTTCTTGCTCCTACCCCATTCTTGTCTTCTCCAATAAGCAGTTGCTCTGAACCCTGGAGGCTAGAGGTTAGAAAATGAGGGAAGGGCTTAGAAGTTACATGCCTGCTAATGAAGGTTCCTGCCTGAGACTAAGAGTAGGTCTCTGGGGGGATGAGGGGGAAAATAATCCCCCTGTACAAATAATCAGAAACACTCGTTTGTCATACTTTACAAAGCCTTTTGATTGACATGAGTTCATTTGCTCCTCATAACAACTCTTTTTTTTTTTTTCTTTTTGTGCCGGTACTAGGGCTTGAACTTATGGCCAAGGCATTGTCCCTTAGATTTTTTGTTGTTTTTTTTTTTTCAAGATTAGAGCCATAGCTCTACTTCTGGCTTTTTCTTAGTTAAACTGGTCATAAGAGTCCCACAGACTTTCCTGTCTTAGGCTGACTGTGAACTACAATCCTCAGATCTGAGCTCTCTGAGTAACTAAGATTACAACTCAGGTGGGACTCTCCTGGACAAATGAGGAACTGAGACTCAGCAAGGCTCAATAACTGATCCCAGGTCACACAGCCAGCTGGTGACAGATCTCCTTGTCCCAAGCCTAGAAATAGTCCTCCTTAATGAACTACACAAAAACAGTTGTTTGAACAGAAGACCACATAAGGGGAAGGAAAAAAATTATAAAAGAGGAGGGGGCCAGAAGACACAACATTATGGTTAGAACGAAGATCTAAAGATCAAGTTGAGAAGTGCATCTCAAATGACACTGAGGCAGAAATAGCCCAAGCGTGCATTCCACAAAGTCATCTTTTCTTTTTCTTTTCAAAAACAAGAGAGATGTTTTTCTCTCCCCGTCAGCATCCCAGAATCACATTCTCTCTCATGTCCTTTCAGACTCCAAGTACTTTGTAGTCCTGACAACAACTCTACAAGGAGAGGCACAGCATAGAGACTGTCAGACAGGACAGACTCCAGATCACCCAGAACTCCAGAACCTTCTGCTCAAACTCCATGGTGGCTGAGCAACCAGATGGCTCCCCTGGGAGGTGTTTCTCTGGGGAAACACCAGAGGGAAAGGCACAAGACACAACTTTGCTGTGCAATTTGGTCCCTGACCCCACCAGATGCTCTGAATCTGCGTGTTGGTACCACTGGACTCCGGACATGGCCAGCTGGCAATCATGAATGAGCCTAGGGGAGGTGGGGGTGGAAGCATTTCTAAGGAGCCGAAGGCATATGTGAACTGTGCAAATCTCACAGTACCAGCCATGAAAAAGAAGATAGAATTGAGGCCAGATAGCCTGGTACAAAGACTTCCACCACTGCGGATGAGCACCAGCTCATGCTTGGTAGACCAGTAGACTGGCCTAACCCATGCTTTGTTCTACTTACACATGACTGTATTGGCCTTCCTTGAACTTAATAAGAGCATCAGGAAATTCTGCATACTTCTCCCATTTCTCTAGTCCATGAAAAGGGTATATCTCCCTTCATAGCATCCGAGAAAAAGCTGGCTCCTCATTCTACCTTAGAGATGCAACAAATGAGTCCTAAACTGACCTCTCTCCCCATTCCCATCCTTTCTCACTCAGAGAGAACAGAGTGAGACTCTCCCTGGGGAAACATTAGAAGTCTGTGACACTTGGTAACATGGCTGAAGACTTGGCTCAACACCTTCCCTCCTAGATCACCTTTCCCTCCCTCCACCATCCAATCTAGCCAGAAATCAAGCCTGTTTCTCAGCTAGCTGCCCACAAAGCCCTGGAAAGTGTTAACTGCTAAGTAAGATAGTCAGATGATCATTCATATGCTTTCACTTCAGCCAACTCCCGCGGGGAGTGGGGGGACTGTCGAGTGAAAAGAAAGTGCTCTTTGAAATGAAAAGTCCTGGAAGTTCAAAGCAAAGGTTCAGGTTCTCCATCTTGGTACAACTGACAGTTGAGGCTGGCTCATTCACCTTGGAGGAAAGGAAGGCTATCCTGTGCATGGCAGCTGTTCATCTGTCTCACCCTGGCCTCTGTCCACTTGGAACCAGAGAGTACCACCTCCTCCACAAGTGGAACTAACCCAAAGTGTTTCTAGACATTGTCAAACGGCCCCTGAGTTTGGGGGCAGGATCACCTCTGGTTGAGACCATATGTACAGATGGGAGCTGAATAGAAAGGACCTACTTCTGAGATCCCCATCATATCACCCCCCATAGATGGCAAAACCCTGAACAAGGCTGAGCATAGGTGGCTTGCACCTATGATCCTAGCCCCTCAAGAGGCTGAGATCTGTGGATCCTGGTTTGAAGCCAACCCCAGGCAGACAAATCCATGAGACTCTTAGCTTCAGTGAACCAGCAAAATGCTAGACATGAAGGTATGGTGCCAATGGGAGAGCTCCAACCTTGAGCAAAGAGCCAAGCAAGCATGTAAAAGCCCTGTGTTCTAAGTCAGTACTGGTGCGCGCATGCACACACTCACTCACACACAAGGACATTTCTGGAGACCTGAGGAAGGTCCAAGCAAGGGAACCGAATGGATTCCAACATCAAAAGAAAACCCCAAAGGAAAATGAGACTTTCTGAGTTCTCAATCCTTGGCAGACAAAGAGATGGAAGTAACAACTAAACTCAAATTTTCCAGGGACACCAGCAGCCTCTTTGAAGCCATCACCTTTTCACAGAGAGGATCTATCTCTTTGTTTCTTCACTGCTGGGATTTTGGCCTCTTGGAATAATTATTGCCCCTAGCTGG